>NW_024412417.1:38633945-38859983 GCF_014898765.1 Herpailurus yagouaroundi | reverse complement strand
ATTCTGTGTCTCCCTCTCTCTCTGCCCCTCCCCCGTTCATGCTCTGTATCTCTCTGTCCCAAAAATAAATAAACGTTGAAAAAAAAATTTAATAAAAAAAATTAAATTGTTACTACGAAAAGGATATTAACAGTAGAAAGGAAAGGCATAAACAGGGAGGAGGCAGATATAAGACACACAACTAATGAAGGACTCCTACGAAATAAAAACTACAACAACGAAAACAAATCACTCAACACAAAACTTGGCATAAAACATAAGCAGGAATTTCAAAGAGGAGGAATTAATACTCAAGAAATACATAAGAAGAAGGCATTCAGCCTCTTTTAATGAACATAAAAATGCATTCAATGGATACAGTTTACATCCATTTGATTGGAAAAAAATTATTCAAAAGTCTGATAAAAACCAAATTTTGAAGAATGTATGAATTTTCCTGACTGATGGGACAGTAAACTGGAAGACTATGACACTATAGTCAAACTAGACATTCACATCATCCATATACAAACCATCAACTTCATTCCCAGGTATAAATAAAAAAAAAAAAAAAAAAGCTACGATGTACATGTCTATATCAGCAACAACACACACAAGTGTTTATAACAGTAATGTTCCGATGGCAAAAAACTCATAAGAATCTAAATACAAGTCAGTAGTAGAGAGGAGGAATAAATCATGTGAATAATATCCATACGATGGAATGGTATAAAGCTGTCTAAATTAACTACAGTGATACACATCAACATGGTTGAATCTTAGCCATATAATATTCACTGAGAAAAAAGAAAGTCTCCAGTACTACGTATATCATAGCAACCCTTTTATGAAATTTGCCAAAATGTGTATTCTTTCAGAATACAGATGGGCGAGGCAAAGTCATCAAACAAAGAAAGCGACATAAGAAGTGTACCTAGAAGCCAAGGTAGTGGTTGTTCTGAGTGAGGAGGGGCGGGGCGATCGGATGGACATGCAACACATTAGGTATAACAAAGTCAAGATTCTAGTGTATGTATGAGATGGGATGTTTTCAAGTGTAAGCAATCAGACAATAATCACGATCCACGGGTGGATCAAAGGTAAGTGATATATATATATATCACTTGGTCAATCACTCTTTCCCACCATTCTCTGGGGCTGTCAGTTACCAATTCACTTTGTTCAGAGTAGGATATTTTTATGGACATGAATTTTAATTTCCAATAGAGACACATGTGTCAATCTCTTTATTATCCATGCCTTTGTATCTTGTTTGAAAAATCTCTAGACCTATTTGTTTTGCGCAATTGAATTTTTATAACCATTCATTAGTATCTATCTTCCCAATGTTATCTCCTGACTCACAAATGGGTAAAGAAATGTGGACATATATACAATGGCATATTATTCAGCCTTAAAAAGAGGGAAATATGGCCATAGGTGACAGCATGGGTGAACCTGGAGGAAGTTATGCCAAGTGAAATAAGCGAGTCGTGGAGGAATGGATACTGCAGGATTCCACTTCTATGAGGTAGTTAAAATCAAGTCATAGAAACAGAGAGTGTAACGGGTGTAACGGTGGTATTCCTTTGTGTGTGTGTGTATGTGTGTGTGTGTGTGTGTGTATTCATTTTTGAGAGAGAGAGTGTGAGAGGGGTAGGGGCAGAGAGAGAGGGGAACAGAGGATCCGAAGGAGGCTCTGCACGGACAGCAGTGAGCCCAATGTGGTGCTCACATTCACAAGCTGTGAGATCATGACCTGTGCGGAAGTCAGATACTCAACCGACTGAGCCACCCAGGCGTCCCATGGTGGTATTCACACATGGAACTCTTACATCACCCTTAGGGACTAGATGTCATCTGCACAATTCCATAAGGAAAGTAATTCCTTTGAGCCCACCCTCCGGTTATTAATTTTTTTGCATTATACCAGGGCCTACCTTAGACACGTCTGGTCTGGGCAGATGTGTGAGGTTTGGGTAGGTGGGATCGAGGGAGGGGACCCGACATTGCCTAGGCTCTCTGTGGGGGTAAGTGGCACCTGTGACGGCTGCCCTGATGCATTGCACAATGTAAGAGCTTCCTTTGACCCCAGAGGACACTTGAAGCCTCAAGAGGATAAGGAATCTTGCCCTTTCCTGACTGAGGGCAGGAAAATGAATTGGTCCTCAACATCGCTGAGCAAACAATTTCTCGGGCCTCCCTCACCTATCCTCTTAGATGTTCATGAGCTAAGGCATGTGCTTCAAAGAAAGATTGTTTCAGGGCATTGAGTGTCAACATCTTGCATCTGGGACTCCACTGCTAATCCAGGGCACTTGGTATCTTGGGGCACAGCTAACCAGCCTTCACGCTCCTGACCACATATACAGCCTGTGATGTGCAGCACCGATGTAGAAGGTTAGTCCGTTTCCTAAATAAATAAATACACCACTGGCGTGTGTTGGGGTCTATTTTGGAATTCTTTAAGGAAACACATTTGTGGAATAACAGCTTGGGTCTACTTTTGCACCTTGGGTTCTGATTCGCTGACAAATGAACTCCTCTGGTCTAATTTGCTGCTAAGAACTCAGGATCCCTTGTGGATTGGGGTTCAAAGTCTTTATTCACCATCAGTAGGTACCAGGCACCGGGCTGGGTGCTCTCAGAGACACAATGACAAGTCAGAAAGAGCGGCCGCCATCTAACCGGCACAGAGCTCATTGTTTCCCTGTGTCCTCAGTCCCCCTCACATTAGAAAAGATTCCCCCCTTCCAGTCTCTTCACACGATATTTTATAAGATGTTGCTTCTGTGTAAGAAGATTCTGTGTAAGAAGATGGAGATTCTTGGAAGATGGCGGCGTAGGAGGATGCTGGGCTCACCGCGCATCCTGCTGATCACTTAGATTCCACCTACACCTGCCTAAATAACCCAGAAAACCACCAGAGGATTAGCAGAACGGAGTCGCCGGAGCCAAGCGCAGACGAGAGGCCCACGAAAGAGGGTAGGAAGGGCGGCGAGGCGGTGCGCGCTCCACGGACTGGCGGGAGGGAGCCGGGGCGGAGGGGCGGCTCGCCGGCCAAGCAGAGCCCCCGAGTCTGGCTTGCAAAAAGCGGAGGGGCCTGACAGACTGTGTTCTGACAGCAAGCGCGACTTAGCGTCTGGGAGGTCATAAGTTAACAGCTCTGCTCAGAAAGCGGGAAGGCTGGAGGACAAAGGGAAGGAGAGCTGCTGAGCCCCCGGACGACAGAGCTCAGTTTGGTGGGGAACAAAGGCACTCGCCAGCGCCATCTTCCCCGCCCATCCCCCAGCCAAAATCCCAAAGAGAACCAGTTCCTGCCAGGGAACTTGCTCGCTCCGCGCAAACACCAACTCTGCGCTTCTGCAGAGCCAAACCTCCGGCAGCGGATCTGACTCCCTCCTGCTGCCACAGGGCCCCTCCTGAAGTGGATCACCTAAGGAGAAGCAAGCTAAGCCTGCCCCTCCTGCCCCTGTGCACCTTGCCTACCCACCCCAGCTAAGACGCCAGATCCCCAGCATCACAAGCCTGGCAGTGTGCAAGTAGCCCAGACAGGCCACCCCACCCCACAGTGAATCCCGCCCCTAAGAGAGGGGAAGAGAAGGCACGCACCAGTCTGACTGTGGCCCCAGCAGTGGGCTGGGGGCAGACATCAGGTCTGACTGCGGCCCCGCCCACCAACTCCAGTTATACACCACAGCACAGGGGAAGTGCCCTGCAAGTCCTCACCACGCCAGGGACTATCCAAAATGACCAAGCGGAAGAATTCCCCTCAGAAGAATCTCCAGGAAATAACAACAGCTAATGAGCTGATCAAAAAGGATTTAAATAATATAACAGAAAGTGAATTTAGAATAATAGTCATAAAATTAATCGCTGGGCTTGAAAACAGTATAGCTGACAGCAGAGAATCTCTTGCTACAGAGATCAAGGGACTAAGGAACAGTCACGAGGAGCTGAAAAACGCTTTAAACAAAATGCATAACAAAATGGAAACCACCACGGCTCGGATTGAAGAGGCAGAGGAGAGAATAGGAGAACTAGAAGATAAAGTTATGGAAAAAGAGGAAGCTGAGAAAAAGAGAGATAAAAAAATCCAGGAGTATGAGGGGAAAATTAGAGAACTAAGTGATACACTAAAAAGAAATAATATACGCATAATTGGTATCCCAGAGGAGGAAGAGAGAGGGAAAGGTGCTGAAGGGGTACTTGAAGAAATAATAGCTGAGAACTTCCCTGAAGTGGGGAAGGAAAAAGGCATTGAAATCCACGAGGCACAGAGAACTCCCTTCAGACGTAACTTGAATCGATCTTCTGCACGACATATCATAGTGAAACTGGCAAAATACAAGGATAAAGAGAAAATTCTGAAAGCAGCAAGGGGTAAACGTGCCCTCACATATAAAGGGAGACCTATAAGACTCGTGACTGATCTCTCTTTTGAAACTTGGCAGGCCAGAAAGAATTGGCACGAGATTTTCAGTGTGCTAGACAGAAAAAATATGCAGCCGAGAATCCTTTATCCAGCAAGTCTGTCATTTAGAATAGAAGGAGAGATAAAGGTCTTCCCAAACAAACAAAAACTGAAGGAATTTGTCACCACTAAACCAGCCCTACAAGAGATCCTAAGGGGGACCCTGTGAGACAAAGTACCAGAGACATCACTACAAGCATAAAACATACAGACATCACAATGACTCTAAACCCACATCTTTCTATAATCACACTGAATGTAAATGGATTAAATGCGCCAACCAAAAGACATAGGGTATCAGAATGGATAAAAAAACAAGACCCATCTATTTGCTGTCTACAAGAGACTCATTTTAGACCTGAGGACACCTTTAGATTGAGAGTGAGGGGATGGAGAACTATTTATCATGCCACTGGAAGCCAAAAGAAAGCTGGAGTAGCCATACTTATATCAGACAAACTAGACTTTAAATTAAAGGCTGTAACAAGAGATGAAGAAGGACATTATATAATAGTGACAGGGTCTGTCCATCAGGAAGAGCTAACAATTATAAATGTCTATGCGCCGAATACCGGAGCGCCCAAATATATAAAACAATTACTCATAAACACAAGCAACCTTATTGATAAGAATGTGGTAATTGCAGGGGACTTTAACACCCCACTTACAGAAATGGATAGATCATCTAGACACACGGTCAATAAAGAAACAAGGGCCCTGAATGAGACATTGGATCAGATGGACTTGACAGATATATTTAGAACTCTGCATCCCAAAGCAACAGAATATACTTTCTTCTCGAGTGCACATGGAACATTCTCCAAGATAGATCATATACTGGGTCACAAAACAGGCCTTCATAAGTTTACAAGAATTGAAATCATACCATGCATACTTTCAGACCACAATGCTATGAAGCTTGAAATCAACCACAGAAAAAAGTCTGGAAAACCTCCAAAAGCATGGAGGTTAAAGAACACCCTACTAACGAATGAGTGGGTCAACCAGGCAATTCGAGAAGAAATTAAAAAATATATGGAAACAAACGAAAATGAAAATACAACAATCCAAACGCTTTGGGACGCAGCGAAGGCAGTCCTGAGAGGAAAATACATTGCAATCCAGGCCTATCTCAAGAAACAAGAAAAATCCCAAATACAAAATCTAACAGCACACCTAAAGGAAATAGAAGCAGAACAGCAAAGGCAGCCTAAACCCAGCAGAAGAAGAGAAATAATAAAGATCAGAGCAGAAATAAACAATATAGAATCTAAAAAAACTGTAGAGCAGATCAACGAAACCAAGAGTTGGTTTTTTGAAAAAATAAACAAAATTGACAAACCTCTAGCCAGGCTTCTCAAAAAGAAAAGGGAGATGACCCAAATAGATAAAATCATGAATGAAAATGGAATTATTACAACCAATCCCTCAGAGATACAAACAATTATCAGGGAATACTATGAAAAATTATATGGCAACAAATTGGACAACCTGGAAGAAATGGACAAATTCCTGAACACCCACACTCTTCCAAAACTCAATCAGGAGGAAATAGAAAGCTTGAACAGACCCATAACCAGTGAAGAAATTGAATCGGTTATCAAAAATCTCCCAACAAATAAGAGTCCAGGACCAGATGGCTTCCCAGGGGAGTTCTACCAGACGTTTAAAGCAGAGATAATACCTATCCTTCTCAAGCTATTCCAAGAAATAGAAAGGGAAGGAAAACTTCCAGACTCATTCTATGAAGCCAGTATTACTTTGATTCCTAAACCAGACAGAGACCCAGTAAAAAAAGAGAACTACAGGCCAATATCCCTGATGAATATGGATGCAAAAATTCTCAATAAGATACTACCAAATCGAATTCAACGGCATATAAAAAGAATTATTCACCATGATCAAGTGGGATTCATTCCTGGGATGCAGGGCTGGTTCAACATTCGCAAATCAATCAACGTGATACATCACATTAACAAAAAAAAAAAGAGAAAAACCATATGATCCTGTCAATCGATGCAGAAAAGGCCTTTGACAAAATCCAGCACCCTTTCTTAATAAAAACCCTTGAGAAAGTCGGGATAGAAGGAACATACTTAAAGATCATAAAAGCCATTTATGAAAAGCCCACAGCTAACATCATCCTCAACGGGGAAAAACTGAGAGCTTTTTCCCTGAGATCAGGAACACGACAGGGATGCCCACTCTCACCGCTGTTGTTTAACATAGTGCTGGAAGTTCTAGCATCAGCAATCGGACAACAAAAGGAAATCAAAGGCATCAAAATTGGCAAAGATGAAGTCAAGCTTTTGCTTTTTGCAGATGACATGATATTATACATGGAAAATCCGATAGACTCCACCAAAAGTCTGCTAGAACTGATACATGAATTCAGCAAAGTTGCAGGATACAAAATCAATGTACAGAAATCAGTTGCATTCTTATACACTAACAATGAAGCAACAGAAAGACAAATAAAGAAACTGATCCCATTCACAATTGCACCAAGAAGCATAAAATACCTAGGAATAAATCTAACCAAAGATGTAAAGGATCTGTATGCTGAAAACTATAGAAAGCTTATGAAGGTAATTGAAGAAGATTTAAAGAAATGGAAAGACATTCCCTGCTCATGGATTGGAAGAATAAATATTGTCAAAATGTCAATACTACCCAAAGCTATCTACACATTCAATGCAATCCCAATCAAAATTGCACCAGCATTCTTCTCGAAACTAGAACAAGCAATCCTAAAATTCATATGGAACCACAAAAGGCCCCGAATAGCCAAAGTAATTTTGAAGAAGACCAAAGCAGGAGGCATCACAATCCCAGACTTTAGCCTCTACTACAAAGCTGTCATCATCAAGACAGCATGGTATTGGCACAAAAACAGACACATAGACCAATGGAATAGAATAGAAACCCCAGAACTAGACCCACAAACGTATGGCCAACTCATCTTTGACAAAGCAGGAAAGAACATCCAATGGAAAAAAGACAGTCTCTTTAACAAATGGTGCTGGGAGAACTGGACAGCAACATGCAGAAGGTTGAAACTAGACCACTTTCTCACACCATTCACAAAAATAAACTCAAAATGGATAAAGGACCTGAATGTGAGACAGGAAACCATCAAAACCTTAGAGGAGAAAGCAGGAAAAGACCTCTCTGACCTCAGCCGTAGCAATCTCTTACTCGACACATCCCCAAAGGCAAGGGAATTAAAAGCAAAAGTGAATTACTGGGACCTTATGAAGATAAAAAGCTTCTGCACAGCAAAGGAAACAACCAACAAAACTAAAAGGCAACCAATGGAATGGGAAAAGATATTTGCAAATGACATATCGGACAAAGGGCTAGTATCCAAAAATCTATAAAGAGCTCACCAAACTCCACACCCGAAAAGCAAATAACCCAGTGAAGAAATGGGCAGAAAACATGAATAGACACTTCTCTAAAGAAGACAACCGGATGGCCAACAGGCACATGAAAAGATGTTCAGCGTCGCTCCTTATCAGGGAAATACAAATCAAAACCACACTCAGATATCACCTCACGCCAGTCAGAGTGGCCAAAATGAAGAAATCAGGAGATTATAGATGCTGGAGAGGATGTGGAGAAACGGGAACCCTCTTGCACTGTTGGTGGGAATGCAAATTGGTGCAGCCGCTCTGGAAAGCAGTGTGGAGGTTCCTCAGAAAATTAAAAATAGACCTACCCTATGACCCAGCAATAGCACTGCTAGGAATTTATCCAAGGGACACAGGAGTACTGATGCATAGGGACACTTGTACCCCAATGTTCATAGCAGCACTCTCAACAATAGCCAAATTATGGAAAGAGCCTAAATGTCCATCAACTGATGAATGGATAAAGAAATTGTGGTTTATATACACTATGGAATACTACGTGGCAATGAGAAAAAATGAAATATGGCCTTTTGTAGCAACGTGGATGGAACTGGAGAGTGTGATGCTAAGTGAAATAAGCCATACAGAGAAAGACAGATACCATATGGTTTCACTCTCATGTGGATCCTGAGAAACTTAACAGGAACCCATGGGGGAGGGGAAGGAAAAAAAAAAAAAAGAGGTTAGAGTGGGAGAGAGCCAAAGCATAAGAGACTGTTGAGAACTGAGAGCAAACTGAGGGTTGATGGGGGGTGGGAGGGAGGAGAGGGTGGGTGATGGGTATTGAGGAGGGCACCTTTTGGGATGAGCACTGGGTGTTGTATGGAAACCAATTTGACAATAAATTTCATATATAAATTTAAAAAAAAAAAAAGAAAAGAAAAGATTCCCCCCTTCCAGTCTCTTCACATGATATTTTATAAGATGTTGCTTCTGTGTAAGTCTCGCAGCTGCCTTGAACAAGCCAGTAGGTAAGAAGAACTCCGAGCAATACCATTGCCAGAGATTAAATGTCGGCTTCCTTCCCCAACTTCGTATGTTGAAACCTAATTCCCAGTGAGGTGGGGCCTTTGGGAGGTGATCGGCTCATGAGGCAGGAACCCTTCCGAGGGGGCATTTCTACCACATGAGGACAGAGCGAAGAAACCAAGATGGCCAACCAGGACAGGGATCCTCACCAGACCCCGAATCTGCCAGCCGTGCCTTGATCTGTGACTCCCAGCCTCCAGACCTGTGAGACACAAGTTTTTTGTTGTTTATCAGCCATCCAGCCTATGGTGTATTGAACGGACTGAGACGAGAACGAAGGTGATTTTAGCTTTAGCATAAGCAAGCAGGAAAGGACCTGGAAGGTGGTGAGGAGAAGCAGAATGAGTGCTTCATTCGCAGGGGTATTTTAAAATGTTGCAAAAGTAATCCGTGCAAATGAACACACCTTAGGGGTAACGTGGAGATGGGGGGCAGGGAAGGCGGTGCCGGCAGGTGCACCTGGAGGCAAGGCTAGATGGTCACCGACGCCAGATCTCTGCTCCCCCGTCCTGGGTCCGATTGGCGGGGGATTGGCTCGCCCATCAGCTGGCGGTAGATAGGGAGCAAGCCACAATTAATGCAGAGAGCTTTCACGAACTCACACTTCCCTTCCTGGAATCCCTCAGCCTGTTGGGGTTCTTGAATTCCATTCATACCTCTGCTCAAATGCCATCTTCATAATAAGGACTTTCCGGACCAACATCCCCCCCCCCCCCATCAGTCTCTGTCCCTTTAATTCTCTTTATTTTTCACCTCAGTGCTTACTCCCACCTGACAGATGTGTCTGTTTGTGTTGGTTCATGGCTGCAGTCCTAGCATCTAGAGCGGCGTCTAAAACTGGACCAAAATATCCACCCTTCTGTCATGGGACCGGGGTTTTCTGCAGGTTGTTCCTCGGACTCATACAGACTGCTATCTTCTTGGTCCACCTTTGGGCTAATTCCTACAGGTCCCTAAGTCGAGGTCTCGGTATTATGAACTGACCAGTAACCTCCACTCCCCAGTAGACAGGCCATTTTCAGAGCCCATCTCAGAACCCCCTTGGAGCTCCTGGCATTATCCACACAGCGGCTACTTTAACCAAAAGCGCCTCCAACACAACCGAGCAACCCTCTCCTGACAGGCTGAGTTTTCAAGAAATATTTTACATTTTTATTTTTCTCTCCGTAATCTGATCCAATTAAGCACATGGGGATGGGAGGGAACAGAATGCACGGCCAGGATCACATTTCGTTTTGCAGGGCAGACCTGAACACTAGCAAAAATGCAGAGAAACGTGCAAATTAGATCCCCGAAGGCTGGTGCACATAATAAACCAATTAACAGGTTTTGAAACTTGTCGACCTGCAGTCTTCAGGTAAAGTAAGCAAACACGTCTTGAAAGCTGGAAAAAATGGACGAACTGGCAAAGCCATGTCAGACTTCCCTGCTCAAGCTGGGAATACTTCTTTGTAGTGTAAATAAAAATGAAAAAGGCACACAATACAGACACCATCAATGGTATGATTTCAGAATTAGCGGCTGCTTTTCACGAGGATGAAGGATTTATTAAAAAAGAAAAGAAACAGAAATTGGCCACAAAGTCAAAGACAAATGCCAAAAAATGATACATTTTGGGCAACGTTCTCTAACCATCATGAACTATGTTGCCAGAAACAACAGAAAGCTACATTTAGAAACAGACTTAAAACAAAAAAGGCCCTTGGAAATAATTTATTGGGACCAAAACAAATCCAGAAAACACAAATATTGACAAGTAATCAAACATAAGTGACAGGACACGATTAAATACCCAACCTTTTGGGATTGACTAAAGTATGAAGTCCTAATATAAAATGCGTATATTGGGAAATAAGAAAGATTGACTATTAGCCAGCTAAGCATCGTGCAATGAGGTTAAGATGAGGACCAACAACAAGCAACAGAAGGCCAAAGAAAGAACAAGAAAGGAAATAATCAAACTCTGAACAGACCCCATTTTCTTCGTTTATAAGGAAAGCAACAGAGGAGGTAATCAGCTGAACCCAAAGCTAGACTTTTCAAAATATCATTAAAACAGACATTTTGGCAAGATGGGACCAGCAGAAAGAAAAGAAACAATATGAGAAATCAAAACAGGGGAAATGAATAGTAGGAGACAGGAGGGAACGCTCTGGAAAATTCCCTCTTGACTGTTCCACCTCTACAGACAGGATTGTTCCAATGACAGCTAACCTCCCACTCCCTGAATTTGTCTTGAAAACAACGGCAAGCAGCTTATGAGGAAGCTGTACCCAGCTCCGCTGCGTTTTAGACAACCCAGGCTAACACAGTAGGTGTTAACCCCAGAGAACAAACTGAGGGTGGATGGGGGTTAACGTGCAGGGACAAGGGAGAAGAGAAAATGGGCGATGGGCGTTGAGGAGGGCACTTGTTGGGATGAGAACTGGGTGTTGTATGTCAGCGATGAATCACGGGAATCTACCCCCAAAACCAAGAGCACGCTATATATACTGTATGTTAACCGGCTTGATAATAAATTACATTAAAAATTTTTTCAATAAAAAAATAAAACAGCAGGTGCTTAATAGGTGCCGAGCAATCAATGTTGTTGCATTTAAAGACTACCCGGATGCTGGAACCCACAGTTCAGACACTCCCTTTCTGGCCCTTCTCCAGCCACAACCAGCCCACGAGGGGATGAGTCTTCAGTGCCACAGGGTTTTCTCACCTCGATTCTGATCAGAGGACCCTCCATGAGCACCCTAGCTGATGCTTCCCATGCGTGACATTCTCTCTTGCTCTATTTTTTCTTATTTCCTAACCCGTCTTTGCACATAGATGGTTTATATATCTGTCTATTTCTATCCCAGATTTTAAAGTCTACGAGGTCATGATCATACTCCTTTGTGCAGTGTGGGTTATAATACTTACGTATTATATTAACATGTGAATTATGTAATACTTCATTCAATTCTCCCCCAACACTTATAAAGAATGCACTATTTTTGCCTCGGTTTTACAAATGAAGAAACTGAGGCACAGAAGAATCCAGGCATTTACCCTCAGGTCACATAGCCAGGCAAAGTGAAAGATTTTTAAGCACTCTTGGGTGCAAGAGTGGCATCATCGGAGGCCATTTAAGCCGTGGGAGAGGACTGTCACAAGGAAGGTGTATACAGTGAGAATTTACCTGTCCTGGAACTCCAGGCCTGAGAAACTCCAACACGACAGGGAAGAGTCCAGATAAGGTAGCTGCAGAGATCACTGAGAAGCAGTGGCCTCAAATGTAGGAAGAACGCCCAGAAATCAAAGGAAAAGTATAATTTCTTTTCTGTGATCAAGAACAGAACCGAAAGTTTGGGTCCTCTTAGCTTTTCCTGAGCCAATGCTGAGTTTCCCCATTGCGACTTACGTTTATAACACTGGGTTTTGCTTTCACAAATGGGCTGAGGAGAGGACAGCGTCACTGTCACTGGAGCTTGATGACCTCCTGTCCATTCGCTTTCACCTGAACTGCACTCAGATCCTTGCACGCCCTACAAATGGCCTTCCATCTACTTTCAAAGGATAAACAAATAAGTAAATAAGTAAATAAATGAATAAATAAATCGTAAAGTTGATTTTCATAAACCATGGGCACACGTGTATTCGTTTTCTAGGGCTACCATCACAAAGTACCACAAGCGGAGGGACCAAACAGCAGAAACGTATTGCTACGCAGTTCTGGAGTCTAGATGTCTGAGACTGTAGACCATGAGCTCTCTGCAGGCTCCGGGGAAGGAACAATGTGTTCCAAGTCTAGCTTCTGCTGGTTCCTTGGCTTGGACAGCAAAACCTCAATCTGCACATGGTGTTCTTTGTGTGTGTGTGTGTGTGTGTGTGTGTGTGTGTGTGTGTCTATCTCCAAATTTCCCCTTTTGATAAAGACACCCGCCCTACCAGATTAGGACACTTTCGGTCTGACCTCATCTTTAAAAATAATTTTTTTTTAGTGTTTATTTATTCTTGAGGGGGAGAGAGAGACAGAGACAGAGTATGAGCAGGGGAGGGGCAGAGAAAGAGGGAGACCCAGAATCCGAAGCAGGCTCTGGGCTCCGAGCTGTCAGCACGGAGCCTGACACATCAGTATGACTTCATCTTCGCCAATTACCTCTGCGATGACCCTATTTCAAAATCGGGTCACCTTCTGAGGTGTTGGTGGTTAAGACTTCAACGCATGACTTTTAAGAGGACACACTTCAACCCACAAGAGCACAAATGTTCCTCCTCATCTGTCTAAAGTGCCACTCTTATTTAGGCCTCCCTCCTTTCTTTCGATCACTAATGTCAGCACTGGGAGCCCTATTACACACCAGCGCAGGTGATGGGCCCTGGGTCCAGAGTGCTGGGCTTCAAAACCAGACTCCACTGACCATCTGTGTAATTTTTGGCAAGCAATTTTTCCTCTCTATTCTCAGCTTCCTCATTTATAAACGTTTATAAACTTGGGACAATAACTGTCCCCAAGCCACTGGGCTATTGTGGGGGAACGAAGGCATTAGAATACACGAAGCACTTAGTTACCTGGCACGTAGTGAGCTCTGGATAAGCTTTTGCTTCTTATTATAATCCTACCGCGTCGCATTCAGGTGGGGTTTTAAGTAATCTCTTCACCCCATGTGGGTCTCGAACTTGAACTCCCCGGATCAAGAGTCATAGGCTCTACCTTAGCTAGCCAGGCGCCCCCTGGTGGGGTTTTAATTTCCATAGCACGTTCCTGTGTCTAACATCATTTTACCAACCCAGAATCCTGAGTTAGGCCGGTATGTTCAGTCCTCACTTCTAACGGGTGAAGGTACAGAGGTACAGGAAAACAAAGTGCCTGCTTGAGGAAAACCAACAAGGCAATGGCAAAAGGGTCCCAGACCCCAGGGGATGAGACTGTCAGGCAGTTCTCGTTCATCGACTGTTTGCATGGCTGAGAAGATTACATTTAGCTATTACGATTCCATGACAAGCCTCTCAGTGGGCCACGCCTTGAAGCAAACTCTTAAGTCCAATAAACCCCGAGCTGAGAAAATACACGACGGTATCGCGATTTATAGACATGAACCGTCTCCTCTCGTCGTCAGAAACCCAACCCACTTCTTCAGGGTCTCTGGCAGTTCTATTAAATTTGTCTATGATATGTTATGCCTGAAACCTTTAGGAGGGGGATGATTGCAAATTGCATGGGCTGCTCGAGTCTTCTGGAAATTCTGGGAGGAAAAGTGGTGCCATTATGTTAGCTTTTGAAATTCACCCAGAAATGAAATGACTCCTTTTTTTTTATGTTTTCCTCCTTTAAGGCTTTCAACACGGACCACAGGAGTGTCTGAGTTTTTGAAATTGCTCTGCATTTGCAATTAGGACTCCCGCAGTGCCTCAGGAATCTAATTATGGTTGGGGAGTCATAGAACAATATGCGAGCCTATCCTGGTCAAAACAATATTTTACTAAGTTCACCGAAGATAAAGACTGAATAATGCGGAAGTGTGAAATCCTCAATTATGCATTCAGTTCCAAGGAAAGAGGTGCTCCTTTGCCAGCTACTTGAAGTTTTCTCGCCCTAGAAATATTGAATGTGAACCCTCTGAGATTTCTGTAAAATGCAGTTCTAAACATGAATAAACAAGATGGGACGACTCCACGACAGTTCCCTACCAAGGCAACCCATTCATCAGTGACAAATGGTAGCTACATTTATCATGGCCAGCACTTGGTGATGTATATAAATGTTGAGTCACTATGTTGTACCCCTGAAACTAATATATTTGTATGTCAACTGCCCTGCAATAAAAACACAGACACACAGCTAAATAAACAAGTAAAAGCATGAGGAGGTGCTGTGGGCCAGTGGAGAAGTGTGACCAGACCAGGATTCTAGGGATTTGAATCCTTGTTCTGATTCTTTTTCGTTACGTCTGAGCACAGGGCTCCCCCGGCCCTGGGACTCACTTCCCTCCCTATTGATGGCCTGGTAGCACAACCAGATGATGAATAGTACTCCCTCGGGTCTAGGATTTAATGGTTCTAGAGTTCTTGGAATTAAATTGTGATGTTATCAGTCAAGGCTTTCCAATTTGGGATTTCTAAATCAATATAATTTAGACAAACTACGTAACAGAAAGGCTGATAAAAAATTGCCAGATTTTGTCTTTCCCAAATAAAGATATTTTCTTAAAATTTTTTTCTTTACATTTATTTATTTTTGAGAGATGGAGAGAGACAGAGCACCAGTGGGGGAGGGGCAGAGAGAGAAGGAGACACAGAACCCGAAGCAGGCTCCAGGCTCCAAGCTGTCAGCACAGAGCCCGACGCGGGGCTTGAACCCGCGACGCTCAACCGACTGAGCCACCCAGGCGCCTCCCAAGTAAAGATATTTTCAAAAAATACTCCCATCTACCAAAACCATAACTGTATCACATAAAAGACAAGACAATTTAGGACTGACATTTGAAAAGCAGCAAAGATCATCTCCAATAAGGAAAAGACTATTGGCAAATTTATGGCACTGATAGCACACACACGCATGTGTGCACACGCATCGTTGTCCATATTCTTCCCATTTTTCATGGTCGGGTGAGAATTTTATCACGCGCTAGCATTTGTGATCTTTTGGGGAGTAAAATGAGCAGAGGTATAATTGGCAAATGTATCAGGATGATCAAACTCAATTTGTACCCTAGAAAAACGTTGGCTTAACCAATTTGCTTATACAAGGAAGGAAGAAGTCCTGCACACGTCTAATTTGAGGAGGTGCCTACATGGAGTGAAAACAGGTAACCGTGAAGGGAGAAGGGCTTTTTTGATTTAATGCAATTTTTATGTCAGAAACCTATAAATCCAAGTATGTTTGAGAACTTCTGGGCAAGTTCCAATCTGTAGTTTCTTGAAACTGATGACATTTACCATCTTGAAACTGATGACATTTACCATTTACAATTTACCATTAGCGAAGGTAATAAATCCTGTGCTTGTAAAAGCTCATTGCTTTATATCTTCTGCCCATTGGTCAACACCACTGCCCGGAGGTAAAAGGTGCCTGGTTTGAGCCAGGGTTTTCCAAGCCACCAGTAGGGGAAATGGTTTTGTCGGCCTCTCCTTTCTCAGAGGATGGTATCTGATTAGACAGGAAGTTAGTTTAGCACCAGCAGCCTGTAGGAAAGAATGTCATGCACCTCGCAAAAAGGAACTTTGCTCTATCCCTTGTTCATTTAGTCAGGATTGTTTACTCAACAATTACTCTGAGGCAGCCATATTCCAGGCACGGGAGACACAGCGATGGAAAAATCAGGGCCCTGCTTTTTTGCCATTTCCAGTGAATGGGCGAGAGCACAGATGAACCTGTAAAATGCAAGGCAGAGTGAGAAATTACCATCTCAAAAAGGAGATTGGCCTCAGGAATGCATAACCTGATATCCCTGCCTGCAGGAGTGAAATGGAGGCAAAAGGGAAGATCATGTATGAAGTTGTTGGATGATCAAGCCTGCGTGGAATATTCCGAGAACAGCAAACACTGGAGGGTGATGGATGCATTCATTATTATTCTTTTAAGGGAACAAGGAAGTCCATCTAGGAATGCAGAGATCAAAAAAGAAGATAGGGCATTTTTTTCTATGAGTTGCCAACAGACGGTAGTTTAGGGGCAGGATAAGTGGATTTCCTGGAAAGTTGCTGCACTTTCTGCTACAGGGTTGGAAATTTTTCTCGACAGAGAACCCTCCCTTCGTGCACTGTCAGAACCGCGCCTCCTGGCGTACCCATGTCCCTAACTCTGAGGCTTTCAGAGGCTCATTCATCCCAGACTGGTGGGATCCTTTCAGCCCTAGGCTCTGACCTTCCATTCTGACTGCGGTGGGGGGGGAGGGGCTGGTATTTGGTGGTTCTCCATCATTCTCTTTTAGAGTTCCTGGTACCTTCGAAACCATGAGTAGGTTTCTTTTTACTTGTTTTGTTTCTCTTATCAGCTAGAACCCGGGATCCACACAAAGTGCACGGCACATTTACATGTTACGTCGCATCCCATCTCTACGGGACCCTGAGGATTCACCAGGGGAATGTGCAGAGGTTGAAGCCTCTTTGCCCTTGAGCTCTTCATTATGAAGCGGACATCCTGCTGATGACCTTCCCAACTATTCCTCCTCCCTCCTACCAGCCTTCTCACAATAAGAATCACCCACTCGGAGGAGTGCACAGGTATTAAAATCAAACATGGGCTTCTATAAGGGCTTGGTAGGGAAATTCTCTTGTACTTGCTTGGACAAACCTCCTCAATCGCAAAATCTGGATGTGTTTTGCTACCTTAAATTCCAATGCAATGCAAAACTCACTGTGACAGCCTCCCTGATGAGCTGTCATGCCTTGTTTGACCACCTTTGCAAACCGTGCGCTTACCGCTTTAGAAAGTAGCTTGTTTCCCAGCAAGTTCGTGCCAATTAGTAAAAAAGACTTTCTCACATTCAAACGAAATCTGCTTTCTGGTAACGCTTATCCTATCTCTTAATTCTTAAATAACACAGAACGTTTCTATCCCCCGTCCACATGATATCACTTCACATATTTGAAATCAGCCAGGAAGAAAGCCCGATACCTGGAGAGGTTAAGAGACGTGCATTAAGCCCATACAAAATGTCCACATGCTCAGAATAGCCAACGTCCTTATTTTAAAAAAAAATTCCAAGAATTTTACAGCACAATTCTATAATTATGCCTTGAAGAGACACTGAATTACACAGGAACCTCTCTTTCCACATCAAATGACCTTAGAACACTACTGGGTTTTTTTAAGGTTTTGTTTGAATCAATATAGCTGTGTCTTTCCTTATTAGGAATATCTGTGTTTGCTAATTTCAGTCCGCTTCTCTGGGACAACTCCTCACTTCTTCTACTGTCTTTAATCCATAGTGACCTATTTGCAAAGAAAGCAAATTAGCAAACTAGGAATCAATAGGATTTGAGTAATGCTGGCCAGTGAAAAGGAAGGAGTCAGCCGGCCATAGGCTGCACATTTTAACTTTTAAAAGATGCTTTTCCATTCTGCCATCCTATTAATTATGCTCTGTCATCACTCACACAGCCTTTCATTCATGTAATGGCAATTCTGTTCAGGGTGTTTAAGGTGATGTATCCAACGAGATGGGCAGTTGCAAATGCTTTCAGAGTCACGGAGGCCCTCTTTTAGTAATGAGGTCAAGTAATGGTCCCTCTTAAAGGGTTCTTGAGTGCCTTTTAGCAGTTTCTCAAATTCCCTCTGCTTGTTTGTGGCCTGTAAAATCTTACCAGCTCACTCCATGCACTGTGAAATTACAAACTATCTCATTGAATCGGACTCTTGGCCAATTTCTATTTTAATGCATGAAGAAAATTCTCTAGTTCAAGCATTTGGTTTCCCTTGTTGGGGGCAATGAACTCCTTTGAGAATATCGTAGTCAACTCTTTCCCCAGAAAAAAATTGCTTTTTCTGTTGCTATATACGGATCCATGGATCCCCGAGACCCAACCGTGAAATTCTTAACACCCATCGACACAAATGTACACTGATATGAAAGAATCTTATAATCTTCACATCAGCAATACAACCCCTTAATGGAGTCGGTTGCATCAACATCTAGTTTCCCTAAATGGGTAATGAGACCCTAGTTTCCCTAAATGGTCAATGAGATCTCCTTTCTAGCTCTTGCCGGGTGTTTTCCCCAAGGATATCATTCCAGTTGTTATTTGAGGTCCAGCTCCCAGTGCCCTGATTCCTGAAACCATCAAGGCTACTTTGCCCAACTGATTATCTCATCTGTATGTGTGTGCCAGATACCCTAGAAAGATTTGTCTACTATAAATCCGGTAAGATCAGCACCCAACTCCTTGGTAACGCTCTCCACAATAACACAAATTATTCAGCTTTGATGGCAATGGCTACCACCTTTTATTGGTAAGACAGATCTGTCTGATCCCCAGGGTCGCTGGGAGTCTGATCCCGAGAAGGCCTGGAGTGCACACACTTCTACAAGAGCTCTGTAGCCTGAAAAATCCTGGGGAAAAAAATGCACAGAGCTAAATTTTGCTGTTGAAGGAGGCAATCTTGAGCTCTAAGGGTCTAGTTACTTATGCCAAAACAAAAGAGCCAATTTAATAGGATAATTGCCTATGAAAGGGAATTAAATAGAATCAAAAGAAAAACTGAAGCCACAATATTCTCTTGCCTGCTACAGGAGCAAAGCTAATTGTTTTCCCTCTGCAGTTTCTTTCAGGGTGTCTCATCCCAGCTAATTTTTCAAGTTATTTGAATCACACAGCAGATACTCATTTTAAGTCGCTAGCGAGTAGGATTTCTCTAATTCTGGCTCTTAGAGTCGATTGTTTCACTCGGATTCACTGCTTTGGGTTGAAAAAGGAGATAGCAGAAGGCATACGCTGGAAGAAGGCAACATCGCGAGCCGTTGCGGAGAGTTCAGTTCTCGCGTGACACCCCAGTGCCGCGGTGCTGCTGACACCACTTTTGTAATAACGTTTTCCTTTTTCCTTTTAAAGGGAAACTGGATGTAGGACAAGGAGAACACAGTTGTGCTCTGCTCCGCGGCGGTCACAGCACAGTTAAAACACCGTGATCGGTTATTAGCAGCAAACTTCGTGAGGAGCTCTGGCAAGTTGGAAGGGTTCCCCAGAACAAACAGATGGCAGACAGACCTGTGTCAAAGGATGGACTGATGGTACCCCGAGTTAGCAGGGCCACGGGGGAGAAGCTCTCTTGTGCACTGTAGACGTGAACGTGCACCATGGCACGTGTCTCAGGGGACACCTTGGGGACACACAAGAACCATACGTGCTCTGCGACAAAACTCTCACCCCTCTAGAAGTGCATTCCAAGACAAGAACTGTCCGAGTGCAGCCAAGATGTTAGTGTTGGAACTTTTTGTTGGTTTGTTTTAATGTGAGCTTCTGGAAATGACATTCATTTTTAACATGGAGATTCGCTAGATAATATGACTGTTCACCAGGGTACACTCTGCAGCCATCAGTGAAATTTTGGAGCACTATTTATGGGCATGTCGTCTCCGTACGGTTATTGAGTTGCTTAGTGAAAGAAAGGAGATGAAGTAGACATTCCGGAAATTTGACTTCTGAAACCTTCGCACAAACACCTTTTTCTAAACTGCACTTGGGCCAAGATGTTACTTAACTCTCTTCACATGCTGGATGGCACGTTCCAAGAAGCTTCTCTTACGATTTTGCCAACTGGTCTTCAAATTATTCGAAGATATGCTGAGGCTCAAAGCACCCCACATGTTGAGGGAATCGGTCATAAAAACTTTACATGTTTCTTTTAGGGGACCATTGGTTTTTCAAGGGAAGTTGGCCTCTGAAATGTTTGCTACTTTGGCATGAAACTCACAAGAGCACTTGGGGATACAGAAGTAAGGGATACAACGAAGCCATGAATGTGGGCGAGATTGTATACAAAGAATGCAGGGTGAGGAAGTCAGAGGGCCTGGAACAGAAACCCACTCAAGGACACTCTGTGCACAAGGGGTGGATATCGGAATACCAGCCAGCAGAGCCAACTGAATTGAACCAGCTGGTGATGCACAAACAAGAGACAAAGCTAGTACTATGGAGAGGGACTTCACCAAGTCAGGAGAGAGGAGCAGAGAGGTCAGGTAGACAGAGGACTGAAGCACACTGACCATCCCTAACCACCAGAGACCACAGGTGACCTAGCCTTTCAGGAGAGAATGAAAGGGAGGCCAGATCGAAGTGGGTTCAGAGGCATGAGGTCAAGAAGAGGGGCCAAGGAATGCAGACAGTTTTCCATATTTGATCACGCAGAGGAGAGGATGAAGAATTAGCTAAAAGGGAATGAGAAGTTGCTGGAGATTGTGCTCCCCCTTCTCCCCTTTTGCCCTCACCTGCTTAACAAAGGGAGAGGATGTTCAGAAGTTTAAATGGTCCTGGAAGGAGCCAGTTTCTGAAGGAAGAGGGCATATGGAGTGCATTCTCAGCAGTGGGTGGGAGGTATGGGCCACAGCACAAGGTGGATCGTGCTTTGATGGGAGACAAGACTTGCTTTCCACCAAATGCAGATAAAGGCTGGGGAAAGAGTTGACCAGCACAGGGCTGCAGAAGGGATGGGGCTGGGCGACAGTTGAGACAATGGAACTCGGGAAGCAGACTGGCCGAGGGGTAATGCCCACGGCACAGGGGAGACCACACCTTGAATGTCTAGAGGCATCAGCCCGTGAGGTTGTATCATTTCCTCTGGCCTCATCCACTCAATAGCCCAGGGGGAGAGAGCAGGAGTATAGTCTCATCCTCTGCCCAGTGAAGTTGAACAACTAGGCCAACATCACACAGTGAGTTCCTTCATTAACAGCTATTTATTGCACATTTTTATGAGTCAGGCAATGTATTTTAAGCACCTGGGGATGAATAGATGCCTCCCACCCTCCCAAAGTCTACACTTAACGGAATTTCCATTTTAGTGGATTTCATTTTAGAATCAGACTCATACTTGTAAAAAATTAAAAACCTTTCAGGGAGCCTGGGTGGCTCAGTCGGTTAAATGTCCGACTTCGGCTCAGGTCACGATCTCCCAGTTCGTGAGTTTGAGCCCCAGGTCGGGCTCTGTGCTGACAAACTCAGAGCCCGGAGCCTGCTTCAGATTCTGGGTCTCCCTCTCTCCCGGCCCCTCCCCTGCTCACCTTCTGTCTCTCTCTGAAAAATAAATAAAACCTTAAAAAATACACTTTGATTTCCCAGTGATGAATCTCTCTTCCAGCAGCCTTCGGGAGAGAAAAAAGAAGGCCTTAAACTTTTGAAGTAAACACATAAAATGTCAGTGGAATTAAGGTTTGTGCCATACACTTAAAGCATACCTGCCACAACATAGACTACGCTCTTAGAGCACATTAGAGCACATTTTCTTTTTTTTCTTTTTTTTTTCTTTTTATTTATTTATTTTATTGTTTTTATTTTTTTTTTCAACGTTTATTTTTGGGACAGAGAGAGACAGAGCATGAACGGGGGAGGGGCAGAGAGAGAGGGAGACACAGGATCGGAAACAGGCTCTGAGCCATCAGCCCAGAGCCCGACGCGGGGCTCCAACTCCCGGACCGCGAGATCGTGACCTGGCTGAAGTCGGACGCTTAACCGACTGCGCCACCCAGGCGCCCCTGAGAGCACATTTTCTTAATAATGCATGCAATTTTTGACACTAGGTTTTCTCCTTCTGGACTCTGTGCACTTTTAATTAAGGGGATGTTTATGATTCAAGTTTATGGTTTCAATGCCTGGCACAATATCTGGCATGTATTATTATGCCTAATAAATGTTTGTTGAATTAACGAATGCATTAGTTTAAACATGACAGTTAGATAAATGGAAACAGTGATATATAAGAAGAAGTTGAATGTCACATCAACGGAAAATATAATGTCTCGGGATAATCTTTCATCCTGTTCAGCACTAGACACATCTAGAACTCATCAGCAATGCCAGATGCATCCATCATTACCACACAGTATAAAAAAAAAAAAAAAAGAAAGAAAATCAACAACATAAAAACTCTGCATACTGGCCGTAAAAAATATGGAAAATCTAGAAGAGGAATTATAACTCTAACAAAGTTAATTTCAGCAATTTGCACTCAAGCTGCAAGCTTTGGGGTGTCTTACCAACCTTCAAACTCTTGAACATCCAATAAATTTTGAGTGGAAGGTACACTTAGCCATGAAATACAGTTACGACCTTGATGTATACTGGGTAATTTGGGGCCATAAAACTATGGGAAAGAGAAGAAACAAGGTTGTTTGCGGTGGTTGTTCTCCTGAAAATAAAAAACAAAAATTGGTGAGCTAGGAGGGGTCTCATTTTCACAATTTTTTCGTCTTTGCAATCTGTATAAATCGTTGAAATTCATTAATGCTCTGATTATATATAACACGAGCACTCTATTAATAATGAACATGACAGTTGTTTAATTAACGTGTTTACTTGGAAATTCTGCAAAGGACATAGCTTTTAGAGACCTGATTCAAATCCTGGCTCTGCCACTGGGATGTGTGTGTGTGTGTGTGTGTGTGTGTGTGTGTGTGCGCGCGCACGCGTCTGTAATCTATTTAGCTGCTCTTAGTTTCAGATTTCTTAAGATAATAATTGCTAGGCATGGTCATTCACAGCTCCCTTTTGTGATTCCTCCTGAAGGACCATTTTTCAAGAAAGAACTCTTTTCACCTAAGCTGCTATGTTCTTGGTCATGTAGCCTTACCCTTTGGACCCACAGAAGATTAAACCAGTGGGAGAAAGTAACTGTATTAACCGCCTGCCCCAAGTGGGATAATGATGATGATCTAATCCAATCAGACCTTCCTTGGCAGATATTTTAATTTTTATATGGCACTACTTACTATCTAGTAAACACTGGGCAAACAGTAACTCATTTAATACATTTAACAAGTTATGAGGCAAGCCCTATTATTACTCTACAGATAAGGAAACAGTGATTAACTTTCCCAAGAGGCAGGAATTGACAAAGCCAAGGTTTGATCCCAAGCATCCTGGTTCCAAGTCTGTGCTTTTTAACTACCAGAATACAGGAGAAAAAAACGTGACTTACAGAAAAAAGGACAATTTGCATCGGGTGCAGAATTAAAAATATGTATCTAGGGGCGCCTGGATGGCTAGGACCATTGAATGCCTAACTCTTAGTTTCAGCTCACGTCATGATCTCATGGTTCATGGGTTCCAGCCAACATTGGGCTCTACCCAGACAGCACAGAGCCTGCTTGGGATTCTCTGTCTCCCTCTGTCTGCGTCCCGCTCCCACTCATTCTCTCTCTCTCTGTCTGTCTCTCTCTCTGTGTCTCTCAAAAATAAGTAAATAGAGTGCATCAGTCTCATAAAAAAATAAAAGTATTTATCTCATTCGCTCAGTTTATTCATTCAGAAGGTTTCCTGAGGACCTGGAAATCTGCTCAGTTCTGGGGCTATGGTGCTGGTTAACAGCTGAAACAGACAGGGCTCCTGACTTCATAGAGCAATGGCTACATGTGGGAGGGAGAGAAGGCAGTAATAATATGCCATCACAAAAATAAATGTGGATGATGAGGCTTCATAGTGAAAATGTGTTTGCATGCATACGTCTGTCTTCTAGTAGGCTCCCACAGCAACCTCTAAGGATAGGATAGTTCCTTCTACATGGGAGGGGCTCAATAAATATCCCTCGAATGAAATTCATTTAGAAGTTAAATCATGTTAAAAAAAAAAAAAAAAAACTCCTGGGGTGCCTGAGTGGCGCAGTCGGTTAAGCGTCCGACTTCAGCCAGGTCACGATCTCGCGGTCCGTGAGTTCGAGCTCCGCGTCAGGCTCTGGGCTGATGGCTCGGAGCCTGGAGCCTGTTTCCGATTCTGTGTCTCCCTCTCTCTCTGCCCCTCCCCCGTTCATGCTCTGTCTCTCTGTGTCCCAAAAATAAATAAACGTTGAAAAACAAAAACAAAAACACTCCTGGCGTTGAGAAAGAAGAAACTATTTTGAAATATAGGTAAATGTAGATTCAATTATATTGGAAGAAAGTTTGTGAACATTTACAAAAGGTAAGCTTCCGTTTCCTATAATAGTAATTTTTGTGAAAGTCTTGTCTCCTCATTCATATGGAATCTAAATGAAGTGTTGAGCATCTTTTTCTCCTCCGTTTTAAATGTCTTTACGATAAACAATAAAAAGTAAGTGGTAATATTTGGGGCCAAATAATGAAAATGTATAATTTTATTGTGAATGTAAAGGGACGAAGATTCAAAATGTCGAGACCTGCACCATAAGTCAAGCAAGCATAATGGCCCCAGTATCTCCAGGAATAAAGATTAAACGACTCAGCCTGTCTTCAGGGGTCTCCATAACCCCCATTTGACCACCTCTCTTCTCCACACTCCCTGTGCTCCATACGTAGGCCTTCTGCTCTGCAGACTCTCTCCTTAGCCTTGACCCCTCTCTCGTAATGGTCCATGATCTTGGTGTCATTGCCATCTTTGTTTTCTTGTCTTACCCATCCATTAAGGCCAGCAAAGCCCTGCTTCTTCTAGGATTGCTTCTGTCTTAGAAAGCCAATTCTCCATGGTTTCATGACTTTTGTTTTATGTGTGTGTGTGTTTTTCTTAATACGCTCTGCCCACGATACCTCGTTACATCCTCCTACATATCCAGTACATATCTGCCACGTAGGATGATACTCTGGCAAGTGCTGGTAATGCCTTTGGGTCCATATTGTGGAGTAAGCTCCAAATTTAAGTTATACATTTATTGTTCATTGTGTGGCAGCTGAATGTGCCAGTCCTGGCCATGTCAGAAAAAGATTGCATTTTCTATCTCCATCACAATAGAGTTGGGTCTTGGGACAAAATGATGCTCAGAGTAATGCAGACAAGAGATTCTTCTTCCCTTGCAGCTGAAAGTAAAGGATTATAGTGAGCAGAGCCACATGAAGGAAGGAATCTGGGTCCCTCAGCCATTGATCCTTTGGGGGACAGCCATCAGATTTTATAGGACCATGATAGGAGGGAGAAACACAACTTCATGGTGGTAAGCCACTAAGAGTTTAGGGCATTGGCTAGTATGACGTTTTCTGACTGTTTCAAAGTGAAGGAGGGGAGATCACCACCATCATCATAATTACGTTATAAAATTAAATGAGTGTAACATTGTTTTAAGTGATTTTTAATACCGATCACGTAATTCCTGAATTCACTGCATCCTAGCTTTTATGCTAAGTACATCTGCATATAAATTAATCTGATTCTCCAAAGTATATAAACTAGGTGGATTTATGCAACCAGACACTCAGCTCTTTTCAATGAATCCGTTTTCTGTTACTTGAAAGTAGGTTTAAGTTGTTAACATCGCCAGCGATATGCATGCAAAGTTCAAAGAAAAAAAAAAAGACTGGTTCGAATCCAAAACATTAGTCTTTTATTTTCTCCCATAAATAGCATGTTGCCAACTGAAATCAGGCATTAACCAAGCTATGACTCAGTAATGTGCGGAGTTGAAGTCAAGTACTATGAGTAAAAGCAGCAATTATTCTTCCGGGGGTAACCAATTTGTCAAAAGAGACGTAAACGAATTCGGTTTTCCCCTGTCGACTATAAATATTTAGCATTTCTGAACACAACCCATTTGGACTGGTGAGTAACAACTATTGGCTTTATTTATCAAAATACACTTGCCTCTCATCCCTGAGCTATTGGAACATTCATAAAATGTGAGCTTGGGCAGGTGCTTTTTTCCTGGGCATCATACAGGAAACAGGGACAGTTAGACCAGATGATGTGTAAGTCTCTGCCACTTGGACTCGAGCTATTTCTATCTATGGAACAGCAGACAGGACCCCGGGGTAGAGTCAGAGGGTTGGGCCCACGTTCTACTCTTACGTCTTCACCAGCTTTGAATTAAAGGAAATATTTTTATTTTCTAACCTTGGGGTTTTTTTTTTTCACTTGTAAAGTGATGCTAATAATGCCTACCACTTCCAGCATATGTGATAATCAAGATAAATATTTGAAGAATGATTTGTGAGGTGGGAAGTGAGATCGATCGATCTATCTATCGATCTACCTATCTATCCCTCTATCATCTATGTATCTACCTATCTCTCTCTCTTTATCTCTATCTATATCACCTATACAAAACGTGACATGTAAATGGCAAAAATATATGTAAATGTCATATGAAATTGCCATTGAGGGTCCTCCACGTGCCACGTGCCATGCAAATCTCTACAGACACAAGGATGACAAGAAGTTTTTGCCTTCTGGATGTTCATCGTGTGAGGGGTCCGGACAGGTGATGCACTCACAATAGAGAATCTTCGTTAAGCACTTGTTATGTGCAGGCTCTGTGCTAATCTCTCTCTTTGATTCATTCACCTGACAAACATCTGCTGGAAGTCCAGGAGGGCCAGGCACCGCGATGTCCCTTGTATCTTCTCACATCACCACGCTGTATTAATCTTCATCACTCAATTAGGGGACAGGCTATTTTGCAAGAAGGATATTGAACCCCAGAAAGATTCGGTAGCTTTGGCCAACCTCAAAAAGCTAACAATCAGTAAAGTTGGGTTAGGATCTTACGCTTTTCTGAATTTAGAGTCTGTATCTCGGGGTGGCTGGGTGGCTCAGTCGGTTAAGCTTCCGACTCTCGATTTTGACTCAACTCACGATCTCACGGTTTGTGAGTTCGAGCCCCGAGTCAGGCTTGGGATTCTCTTGCTACTCTCCCTCTCTCTCTGACCCTCCCCCGCTCTTGCCCACCCTCTATCTCAAAATAAATAAATAAACTTAAAAAAAATAAAACGACACCTGTGTCTTTACCTAAAAATTAGTTGCCCGGGAAGCAGGCAGTCAGGAAGGCTTCGAGGAGTGGAGGACAGAGCTATAATCTTGATGAAAGAGATTTTCAGGTAGATAGGAGATGTGGGGAGCCCTTTCTAAGACGAAGGGTTCAGCAAATGTAAAGCCGTGGACCCAGGAAACAGCATGTCCCTTTTGGGGAATCTGAAATGTCACCAAATAAGCAGGCCTTTAACATGTGCCAGGCAGTTATCATTTTCTTCAAAACTGTCACCCAGTTGGTCGGATTTATATGCCCTTTCCCTCTTTTGCCCTCTCCCCGGCCACTCTAATTACTTTGTCCTTCTCCTCCTCCCAGTTTAGTATTTCTTAAGTTGAGATTCAAAAGAAAAATGAGTCTGCCATTCTCCGAGCTGGTTGAAGGGTTTTTTCAGAGAATCTGGACAGCAGCCTGCATTGGTTTCAGCTCAGAAAATACATACTACCAAAAATAAACTCGTCTCTGTCTCCAGCTCTGCAGCTGGAGGAAACCAAGCAGATGGCAATGAGGCCAAGAGCAGCCTCCATAAAACACCTTGAAACAGTACAGAAAGGGCTGGCCCCACAGCCCCACCAGGGCAAGTTTGCTCTGTGTGTGTGTGTGTGTGTGTGTGTGTGCGCGCGCGCGCACGCACATGCCTGCGGGTGAGTGCCCACAACACCTTCAAACTATCCACAAGGAAAGATCAGAAAGTTTATGCAGGAGGAACACCCAGTCCGACTTGCCCCGTGTCCTGTACCTGCTATAGATGGGAATTAGGACAGTGGTACAGTGTGGTCGTTAAGGGGAAGGGCTCTGGAGCCAGGCTTTCGGGGACCTCACCCCACGTCTACTACTTCCTGGCTTTGTGATTTGGGGCACCTACAGCTTTGGCTTCTTCAGAGTGAAGACAAAAACTGTTCCTAACTCCTAGGGAGTAAATGGGATAATACATGCATCCAGCTCCCAGAGGCCATATACACATGACAGCTTTTTGTTTTTCGGTTCGGGAGTTATTATTACTTCATGGAGCACCTTTTTTTTGGTTGGGTTGTTTGTTTCTAATCTTGGAAGAAACCCGTGATGTACCTAGTATTATTCTTTCTTTGTCATCGAAGAAAGGAAGGCCCACAAAGTGAGGGTGACTGGTCCAAGGTCACCCAGCAGGTAAGAGAAATAGAATGTGTCACTTCTGGAAAGGAGTTTTGTGGGAGTTTAAAAGTGACCTCAAAGGGCTTTCGTTGAGATTGTCTCAACTCCGTCTTTAATTCCCTGAGGAAGCGCTTGCCGCCCTGACCAAATCGACTCTTGTAGACGTTCATCTATCAGGCAACTCCCTTTGCGGCCTGGATTATGGTGGGGGTTCCGTGTTCACCCTTTTGATTACTGCTTTATGTTCTTCCCCCCATGCCTGGGTGTACCTCCTTCCCCAGAAAGGCAGAACCTTTCAATCTCTTACTGAGCACAGGGCTTGGAGGCACACGGAATGAGCGAACCCCATAGAAATATTATTGTTCTTGTATCTTCACATTCCGGCTCCGAGTCCGATGTTTGGCCACCTCTGCGTCGCCACCACCCCTGTACCTCAAAAGCGCAAGTGGTAAATTGAGGAAGCAACATGGGAAGACGGCAGGAACCCGAGTTCAAGGCCAACCGAAACTTTACTTTTTAGCCATGAAAATAAGTTGCAAATAAGAGCAAAGGTGAAAACGCGGCTACGTGTCTTTTCTAGCTCCTGGTTATTTTCCACCGAAGCCGAGGAAGGCCAGAGGCCAATGATTCCATTCCTTCTAAGAAATCCCCAACGTTGGATGTCGCACGGACACTAGCTAAGCTCTGTGCTCTCTCCTCTTGTGCAAGCGCTCTTGTCCCCCGGTTCGAGGGAAATCATCTCTGGGGAACTTCCCCCTCGTCCCCTGCAGGACAGAACCCGTGGAATGAGCCACCCACCCTCCTGGTAAGGGGGATCAGCGGTGTGAGAGCTTCTGAAGGGAGGACAATGCGCTAATCAGCCACAGAACATCAGACAGCCTAGCTCTCTCTCCTGGCCTCCCTCTCCTCTGTAAAGCAAGAGATTTAATTGAGGTGAAGTGTGAGGGCTTTCCCAGGAGTACAAATTCACAGTTGCACCTTGGTCAGAAAGTCAAAGGTATGAAAGTTTGCAAGAGCCCTAGAAGTCACTTAGGGAAATCGTCTCTTGGTGCATTTAATGCTCTGGCATTGTTCCAAAAGTCACCATCCCATCCCTTCCGTCCCATACCCTCAAGCACATCGCTGAAGGTAAGGCGACAATTCAATCCCGTCTGCGGGCAGTTAAGATGCAGTCTTCTGGGGTGCTTTAAAGCAAGATAGCATGCAGAGTTTACACAGGGTAGAGTATGCCTTCCCTTTCCACAGCAGAATAGCATACCTTTAAAAAAAAAAAAAACTTTGTAAATTAAAGAATTAAAATAAGTTTGACTATAGGAAACTTGCAACTAGTAGATAAATAAGTCCGGCACAGCATGTGCTAGAGTTCTGGGGATCGGAGGGACCCAAGGTCAGTCCCTAACTCTGCCATCTATTATTCGTGTGGCTGTAAGGCCTTGACCTTCTCTCTCATCACCTGTGCAGTGGCATCATTATTAATCGCATGTGCCGACATTTGCAAGTTGGGATACAGACAGGAAAGGTGGTTTCAACACCTTCTTGATGTTCAAGACTCACAGCGTGTGTGTGTTTTTGTTTCAATTGGTTCTCGAGTAAAATATATCCTTGTAATAGTCAACAGGACCCAGAGAGACGAGAGTATTTATTTATTTATTTATTTAAATTTTTTACTGTTTTGTTTATTTTTGAGGGGGGAGGGGCAGGGAGAGGGGGGAGAGGCAGAGAGAGGGAGGCACAGAATCAGAAGCAGGCTCCAGGCTCTGAGCTGTCAGCACAGAGCCCGACGCGGGGCTCGAACCCACAAACCGTGAGATCCTGACCTGAGCTGAGGTTGGCCGCTTAACCGACTGAGCCACCCAGGCACCCTGAGAGTTTTGATTTATTAAATCCGTCACCTTAGGTAACATAAAGAATTCATTGCCAAGGCAAAATAAATCCTGTCTCAAATCCTCCGTGTGAATTTATGAGGAAACAAGCCAAAGAAAGCGGTCACTCCCCTGCATCTCGTGAACGGACATCTGACATGAGGGGTAAGATGGACTAATGAGAAGCAGGACCAGAAAGGGTCTGCTTGGATGGGGAAGACTGCCAGTGGAAATGATAAAGAACTGGTCCCTGGTCACAGGTGAGGCAAGTTCTTGAGGCCCGTGTCCTACCCCTTCTGATTAGTGGAGATAATATCTCACCCAGAGGTGCTGTGGTCAGACGAAGCCATCGCTGTGAGGTCTTCTGTGGGCCAGGTCCAACCTGGGGAGCTGTGCAGACACCCTCACATCGCTGAGCCGGTCTGCTAGGGCTGCTCTGACAAAGGACCACAGACTCGGTGGCTACACAAAGGAAATTTTTTTTCTGTCGGTTCCAGGATGCCAGTCATATGGATCAAGGTCTACCCTACTGACCTCATTTTAACTTAATAACGTCTTTAAAGATCTTATTTCCACATACAGCCCCATTTTGAGGTACTGGGGCTTAGGGCTTCAACATACACGTTTTGTGGGCAGGACACAACTTCCAACACCCACTCCATGGCTAGGAGAATGGGACCTTGTGATTGGTGCCATTTCTATCTTGTCCTTTTGATTCACATACACGATCATGGGACTTTTCTAAGTGCCCTGTGTGGATGAGTAACTGAGTCGATCAAAGGAGGTGGATACACTTGAAAGAGCTGGAATAGGTTCTGAATTACAAACGTCAGCTCCGGAAAATATCAGTACGTGACTCATTTTCGTTGAGCCTCAGGCATTCCTTTTGTGCCGAAGTCACAGCGAAGAGGAAAGGCCTTCACTCGTGTGAAGTCCAAGGTACGAGGCAAAAAAGGAGCCAAGAAAAAGCAATCAAGTCTCCCTGGGGTCAGCGGTTCAAAGGAGGATAGGTGACACAGGAGCGTCAAGTAATTCTAAACAGTGGATTTGTGTTATTCAGACATAAGGGTTAGGGAGAGAAAGGGTGCTATTTTGGAAAGAGAAAAGCCTTCGAGGAAATGACCGACCTACTTCCTCGGGAGAACCTCGCCGTGCTAGCTTGGTTGGAATCGCAAGTGCAAGGAGGCCAGGGTGAAGGACGAGGCGAGAGTTTCACATGGAGGGCCTCGGATGGCGTTCAGACAAGTTCAGACTTCAGCCTGTGGGGATCAAGGAGACTCTGAAGAGTCTGAGGCTGGAGAGTACCCTTGAAACTCCTGCTGCCTCCTAGGCACTGATGCTGGGGCTTCCAGAGCCTATCGGGAAGTTCAGCAGGGGTACCAGCTGATCAGTGCCTTCGTCCAAACTGAAACGATCTCAAACCTATTTATAAAATGCTGTCTTCTATATTTCATCCGTTCATTTGTTCGTTTATTTACGTGACAAACATGGTTTTTTTTTTTCCTTGTTGAGGAGCTACTATATGCCAAGAAGTCTTCTGGGAGTTACAGAAATGAATAAGGCATGGTCCTTAACAATGGTCTAGCATTACATTCTCAGACTACCTACTTAATATTCTCAGTAAGCCAACACCCGCACCACTGTCATTTTTTTCTAGGTTATAACCGATTGCAGATTAGAAGGGAACAACTGCTGGAGGTGAAGCCTGAATGATGACTGACAATAGGGAAAGGACCAATCTTCAACCAGAAAAGTACAGATCATCTAACCTATAATGTCTAGAGATACCTTCACACCACAGCTAATATAACTTATTGGCATGCATAATGGCGACTGGTGCTTTGCAGAAGGTTCAATCCTTTCTCCCTCCTTTCCCCATTTAAGTAATCACCAAGTTCTATCAAGCATCTCTCTCTATCCCTTTCTACGTTCACACCTTCCTCTCTCCGTTTCCCCTGCTACCATCTGGGATCATCCCCATATCCTCTTTTGCCTGGATTATTGCATTAATTTCCTACCAGTCATATCTCTTTCCAACAGCTCTAATCCCAGTCTATTCCCCTTGAAGCTGCCAAGCTGGTCTCTTAGACATGCAACTCTCACTGACCACTTTTTTTTTTTTTTGTAATCTAAAAACTTTTTAGGGACTCCCTATTGCCACGGACATGTTTTTCAAACTCCATACGAAGTCCTTCACGATCGGCCCCTGCAACCTGTCCAGTCTCGTCTCACAACGGAGCACCATTCATTCTTCCAAGTCATGAGGAGCAACCTCCAGGCATTAGTCCACCCTTCCCACCACCCAAGATTCTTTCCTTCCACGATGCATCCAGCAAAACCATATTCACTTTTCACAATTCCATGCAGCTGTTACCTTGAATTGCCTTCTCCGACTACCCTGGTCCAAACATAAGGACTTTGTACCGTCCGTCGCCTCTGTACTCCAGGCAGATTTCATCAGAGCTATTATTTATAATGTCCATTTCTGACATGTATGTTCTGTGCAACCCCAGACGTTGGGCATGTTAAGGCCAGATCCAAGTCTTGTCCACCTCGATGTCCCTAAACCTCAAACAGTGCCTGCTGAATAGTACTTGTCCAATAGACTTGCATCAGGGAGTAAAAACACAGAATAAATCAATGAATAATGAATAAGTCTTCTGTTTCCTTCACACAGGGAAATGGGTAATGGTTTAGCAAAGTTCCCATCTCAAATCGTTACAACTTCTTTAAAGCGTCTTGGGTGTTTTCACAGAGAATTGTCGATATTTGGTAGGATTCAATGATTCAGAATATCTCCAATTAGAGCTGCGAGGGTTCTGTACTAGTGTGGATTGTCTACGCATCTACTGCCCCAGACAGATAGGTGGGTGAATTCTTGAAATAATGGCCATGCCTTCTCCATCACTGTATCACTCATTTATGAAACAACAAAATGTTGATCACATATGAAAATAAATGTGCTTTACAAATACTGCGTTTTAAATACTATTTTTTAAAATTGTGGTTAAATATACATGACATTAAGATGACCATTTTAGCCATTTTTAAGTGTACGATCCAAAGGCGTTAAGTACGTTCACACTATTACACAACCATCATGGCCATCCACCTCGAGAACTTTTCGTCTTCCCAAACTCAAATTCTGTCCCCATTAAACACCAGCTCCTCTTTACCCCTTTCCAGCAGCCTCTGGGAACCTGGTAAGTGGACGAGCAGGTCACTATGTGTCTCTATGAATGTGACATCTTATGTGAGTGGAACCATACAATATTTGTCCTTCTATGACGGGTTTATTCCACTTAGCGTCATATTTTTAAAGTTCATCCGTGTTATAGCATGGTGTCAGAATCTCATTCATTTATAAAACAAAGCAATATTCCATTGTATGAATGCACCATATTTCATTTATTCAGTCACTCATTGATAGACATTAAGATTGTCTCCACCTTTTGACTACTGTGAAAAATGTTGCTTTGAACATTGGGGTACAAATATTTGAGTCCCTGTCTTTAGTTCCTTTGAGTATATACCCAAAAATGGAATTGATGGATAGTATGGTAACTCTATATTTAAATTTTTGAGGAACCTCCACCCTGTCTTCCACGGTCCCCCCAGCGGTGCACAAAAGTTGCAATTTCTCCATAGCCTCGCCCATACTTATTTTCTATGGTTTGTTTTTATAATAGCCATCCGAATGTGTGTGGCTTTCTGAATGCTTGTAAGTGAATGAAAACGTAAGCCTGATCGACTGGGGACCCTAGATAATGAAGCCCCAGCAAGCGGGTTGGTAAAGTAAATGTAACGGCAGGGCTGCGGTGGCTTGTAAAAGCACAGACTTTCAGAGCGGTTTCCCCGTCTGTAAAATGGTTTCTCCATCTGCTAAATGGATTTGATGATATCGGGTATGCGGTGTTATTTTGACAAACCAACAAAAATGTCGCTAATTGTGCTCCTGAAAGCGCTACTCCCTAACCTGTGAATAGTGGGTGATTGTTCTATTTTCACCAGTCAGGTCCCAGCGACTGGTGGGAGGGACTGGTCTATGAGGCAACTGCCTGTCAAGACCGCTCTCCCCGCCCCAGCACTCAGACGGGAACACTCTGAATTTTCATTTCCCCAGGAATCAGCGGGGGACACTGGTGGGGGGAGTCTGGGGTCCGCGGTCTGCAGCCTGAATCCTCCTATTTTGAGCAGGTGACCTGGCATAAGTTACTTCACCTATGGGTGCTTTTGTTTCCCTTACCTGAAAGTTAGGACACAGGTACCTCCAAGCGCGGTGGTGAGGAACAAATGATACAACGTCTGGACGGAAGTGTGAACGACGTGCAATACATAATAGCCGTATTTAACACTAAATCTCTGTGGTCTACAGGGCGGACATTGGTGTCAAATGTTCAATCGGAGAAGCTAATCCGGGCTTTCATGCAAACCATCCACTGTGTTCCCTCTTTCCCTACCTGCCACGGAGGATCAGTGAGATAATGCATGTGTTTAATTCCCTTGAAAGTGCTTTGGAAAGTATAAAGCACGATAAAACGTAGGTTGTCATTACAATTCTTATTAGGGGTCTGATTCAATGCTATTAAAATTCGACAGCAGGCAGGATGGGAAAGGCAGGCAGATTTCCAAACAGATAATAACTTCCATCAGCATCAGACTGTGTCCAAAGCATGTGTGTCCTTCTGATCAGCAATGAAAATGGCTGCAATTAATTTGACAGCTAAGCCAAGCCCTGAATTAATGGGAAATCGTTCTCTAAGGGACATTTCCCCCCCATGAATGGGAAAAAAAATGACTCAAATAATCGGGCAGATATGTTAGTCATGCTGACTTGGAAACTGGTATCGGGGCAGGCTTTGTTTATGAGTATTACCATGGTCATCTCCTCATGCATGGGAGATGTTGGGGGGCGGTCACCAGGGGGCACGAGGCAATCATCACGCAGGAGGGGAAACCGAAGATCAGAAGTGAAGCGACACATTCCAGGTTACCCAGCTGGTAAGAAGGGAAACCACACCTAGAACTCATGCTTCCGGAATGTGGCACCCGAAAGAATAACGAACTCAATTCAAAACACAGCGATTCGAGTCCAGACTTTGCTGCTTTTACGAGTCTGACCTCATACAAGGTTGTTATTTCTAGGTTTCGCTCAAGCCTCATTTTACCCGCGCAGGGCATGCACTCCAGTTCGTATTTTGTACGTTTGACCTAAAATTGCTTCCTCAGAATCGTAATTGGTTACCAAGAGTGGGTTGTTTCCTCATTAGCTGGCCTTATATGGGATCCAAGTTTGACACAGAACAGCGCCTCTTACACTGGAATGTGCTGGGGAGGTACATTCTCAATTCCAGGTCTGATTCAGAGAGTCGGGGTGGTCCCTGAGGTTGCATTTCTAATTTTTCCTGTGATGCTGTTGCTGCTGGCCCACAGACTGCCCTTTAAGGTTCAAGGACAGAGAGAATGCAGAGACCATCTCCCACACAGACCCTTGGACATTTCATTATCTGAAGGATGTCCACCAGCATCATGGAAAATGCTGAGCCTTGCTTCAAACTCACATCAAGAAATCAAAGATGGACAAAGGTTGGTGCGAGCTAAGACTTACGTCCTTAATGCAAGATGCTTTCCCAGCTTAGCCATCTTTCTATCACCATAACAGTTGCCGTTACACAAGAAACCTCAGGGACCTAGTGAGGATAAATCCCCGCAAACAAATCTGTGACTCCAACTTTATTTCTAATTAGAAATCAATGTTTTCGGGCATGGATCTCATCATTTTTCAGGGAACTGTATCTCCTCATTAGCCATGGACCGTTTCCTAACTAGCTAGGGAGGTTTTGATCTCTCAATGGCAAGAAAAGTACTTAGATGTCTTCCTTCCGGCTCACCCCAGCTGCTATTCAGAATCTCTCTTGATCTCAAACTGAAAAAAAGGATGCCACTGAGTCTATAATGACGACAGTGACCATTCATTCATTGCTTACAATGCACAATGCAGTGTCTTAGGCACTTTGCTCTATGACTTTGTTCATCTTTATGACGGCAAAATAGATATTATATTGGTTGCTATTATTAACCAAATTACACATCTAATAAGTGGGGAGTCAAGATTTAAATCTGAACAATCTGAGCCCAAAGGCCACACGCATAACATCCACATGGTTCAAATAAAATTCAAATTCTTATGGTGAACGTCTGCCATGACATTGCGTCGCATAAACACAGCCTCTCCTCCGGTCTCCTTCACCCTACATGTCAAAGCCCTACTCATGTCTTCACTCTCAGCTCAAGTAGGATTTCCAGTAAATTCTCTTTGGAACCCTCAGGCGGGTAGAAATGCTTCTCTGTTCGCTCCCACGAAAACATGCCGGTCTCTGAACATTGTCTCCTTCAGGACCACCTTAACATTACCCTTTCTGACTCCTAGCTTACAACCGTCACACTTGAATTTGAATACGGTGTGTTTTATTATCTTGTCAAAATGTATTTTCCTCAAATGCTTCACTTTTCCTTCTCTGGCCCTTAACACATCTTTCAGAAAGTGTTCTGTGTGCACATCCATCTCCCCATTAACTCAGCAGAACTCTGAGGCTGTGAAACCCATCCACCTTATCTCTGGATTCCCAAGGCCTAACACTTACTAACAGCTCGATAGATACCTCTGTGCAGCTTACAGATGGGAAAACAGGGGCCCATATCGCGCAGTGAGTTAGGGACAGATTCAGGGCCTGTCCGCTGGTCGCGTGACTCCAAACCACTAATCGTTCCCCTGGGCTCTCCACACAAAATTCACATATAACAGATCACACGGATCCGGCTCCCATGCACACACTTTTCAAAATTCATACTGAGGGAGTTGGGGAATCCTAATCCCCATACCGTGAATGGGAAATTACTATTCTACAGAAAACAAAGGGGAGGACCCGAGAGAACTTAAATATGTTGACACCATGTTTGAAAAGCCTCCTGACCTTATTCAAATGGAACGAATGAGAGGAACTGTATCAGAAGTCGCTTGGAGGTACCAAGCCCAATCTCACATGAACCGGCCCGCTGGGTCTTGTCTCACTTCCATTCAAAGCTAATATTTGGGACTAAATGGCAACTGTTTCCCTTGCAAGTGCTTCTGAATTCGTGAGGCCATTATCTGTGGCATATGAAACGCACACTTCAAGTATCGTTTGGGGCTTACACGTGCTATGGAATCTCCACGAAGAAAAATCACTGGGCTTAGTGAACATTGTCTTTTGGCTATCGAGTCAGTCACGCCTTGGGAAAGACGTAAATTTTACACGATCGTCCATCACTTGATTACCCATTCAGCAAGCCAACAAACATGTATTCGTTCATTCAACACTTTTATTTAAAATATGGCTGTTGTGGGGCGCCTGGGTGGCGCAGTCGGTTGGGCGTCCGACTTCAGCCAGGTCACGATCTCGCGGTCCGTGAGTTCGAGCCCCGCGTCAGGCTCTGGGCTGATGGCTCAGAGCCTGGAACCTGCTTCTGATTCTGTGTCTCCCTCTCTCTCTGCGCCTCCCCCGTTCATGCTCTGTCTCTCTCTGTCTCAAAAATAAATAAAACGTTAAAAAAATTTTTTTAAAATAAAATAAAATAAAATATGTCTGTTGAGTTTCTCTGGTACAGGCGCTAAGCATTGGGCAGGGAGGGCACGGAGTGGTGACCAAAACAGACAAGGTACCTACCCTCTCTGTTTCCAGTCTAGAGGCTGGGAATATAAACATGGTTATTCCTGCCCTCATGGAACTGAAACATCATTCATTCTTTCGTTTGTTAATTCCACAAGTGCATATGGAGAATCTACATACACTTGCACTCCCGCCTGCTGGTGGCTGTGATTGGCTAGTTCACAGAACAAGAAATTTGTTCAAAGAGCAAGGAGCAAGCAGGCCGAATTGACATGCATATTCTATTGCACACATATGGTTCCTAACCACAGTCTTTTTTTTTTTTTTAACCGATGCAGAATCTGCAAGGAGCTCAGGAAGGCTTAATAGAATGGCCCGGTATAATGTAGCATAAAAAAGAAGGGAAAAGGCATGAAAAATCAAGCCTGTCACCTTATGCCTGTTCTGTGTCACTTTCACTGTACCGCTGGAGTCAACTCATGACGTTCTTCATGGGTTCAGTGCCCGATTAACATGATAGTGGTAGTCATCTTTCAACACTCTAGATGTTCGCTAGGTATTTAATACGCATTGGATGTTTTCCGATGCGGCAGAAAGAACGTACGGCTCTTCTTGCCAAGTGCTTTCATACCTGCTAAGAACTTGTATTCCAAAGCGATGGCCTCAGTGGATAGTGCTCCTTTGAGAAGTCTGCACTTGCACCGGCCCTAAAGACATCTTATGTTCTTTAGTTTCTTCAGAATTCTCCATCTTGACTTTGTTCGGCCATATTGTTTTAGTCCTGTGGGGCTGATACAACAAAATGGCACATACCGTGCGGCCCCTAAACAACAGAAATGTGTTTCTCACAACTCTGGGCGCTGGAAGTGTGATATCAGGGCGCCAGCACGGTCACGTGGGGGTTCTCTTCCCAGTCACAGGTTTCTCATAGCGTCTTCACGTGGCAGAAGGGGTGAGGGAGCTCCCCGGGGCTCGTTTATAAGGGCACTAATCACACTCATGATTTAATCACCTCTCCCAAGCCCCACCTGCTAACACCATCACATTGGGTGTTAGGACTCGGACATTTGGATTGGGGCAGGGGCGGGGGGGGGGGCCCGGCCAGGTGATCGGATGGGGGACCGCAAACGTTCAGACCGTACTTACAATTCCTCTTGTAACTTCTAGCAATTACTCCTTGTCTGAATTCTGACATCCTTGGGTGTTAGTCTTCCCTAGCTGGGTTTCAGCCACAGTAATAAGATAAACTATAAGATCCTGTCCTTCTCTTCTTTCTTCCTGGGTTAAGATTGGCCACACCAAAATATTCTACAGAATCAGCCCCTCCCGAGGTTGTGGGGTTGAAATTGCTGCACCAATACTCCCTTCTCCCATGCCTTGGGAGGCAGGTCTGAGGTGTGTTCTCCACGGTTCCTCCGAAGTCCCCAGGGAGACTGAACGCCAGATGCCAAGAGCAGTAACCAGCTCTCATAACTCACAGTGACATCGGCTTCCTTGCCTTTGTTTTTACTCTTTCTGGCCTTTGCGCTCTCATCCGCTGGTGTCAGTCTCTGGCGTCTGGTTCCATTTTTATGGAGAATCCAAGCTCTGACCACAAGTACAGCAATGTTTTGCGATCCTTTTCCATGGACACGGGACATGACAGAAGTAAGGAAGATATTCATAGGCCAACCCATGGAGACGATACATATTCAGAGACATGAGCAAGCAGCCAGGTCTGGGGGTACCTGCTGACTTGTGGTGGCCCAAAGCCATGGGAACAGGAGATAAAACGTACACCAATTCAACAGAAGACGTGGATTTGAGTGGCGCCTTCCACCACGTAAAACCAGATCCCCTGAAATATGACATCTTCAGAGAAGACATAGACCAAGAGCTAAACACCCAGATAAAAGAGATAATAAGAAAATGTATTTGTGTTTGCCTTAGCTCTGGCAGGGAGTAAAAGAAACCAGTCTCCCTTCAGGATTTATAATTATGCATTACTGATCATGGTATCTATGGGCTAGAATTAGACTTCTTCTTTGCAAAATATATTTTAAAGGGATCCTAGACCTGTAGGACCCAGGTCTTTCCACAATTCTGGGTCACCCTTAAAATGTGCTTTCTCTTAATTTGCCTTAACCCCTTCCGTTTTGTGCCATGACACCTCTGACATTTCTTCAGTGTGCCTAAAACCCACTCACCCTCCATTTAAAAAACTATGTTATAGAACTTGGGTATGCTTTCTAGACTGTAAAAGACCTGAAAGCCTTTTGAGTGACGGGAATCAAATAGTGGGAATTTCTTAGAATGGAATATCCGTCAGACTACTGCGCTTACTCCTAAAAAATTCTTCTGATGCTTCATGGTGATTTGATTACAAGAGAACAATGCTCCATAGGTTGGGAAAACACTGAATGAATAAAAGGGAATATACTTGAAATTACTGTAGGAGTAGATTCTTACTGGCCCCAAATAGGTCTCTATTGATTTTCTTTTAAATTTTTTTTTTCAACGTTTTTTTATTTATTTTTGGGACAGAGAGAGACAGAGCATGAACGGGGGAGGGGCAGAGAGAGAGAGGGAGACACAGAATCGGAAACAGGCTCCAGGCTCTGAGCCATCAGCCCAGAGCCTGACGCGGGGCTCGAACTCACGGACCGCGAGATCGTGACCTGGCTGAAGTCGGACACCCAACCGACTGCGCCACCCAGGCGCCCCTCTATTGATTTTCTTTTAAAACGTGTTGCTTAGAAAGGAAGGTAATAACCATCTTGATTCAAATAGAGATTGAGGTATTTTAGTCTGCTTTGAAATTGGCTGAGAAAGGAATTCTCCACAAATACTTTCACAAATAGAGGGTGTCCTTTGGCAGAGCTGGGGAATAAAGCAGTGACTTTGCTATTTTTATCGGATTGGGGAGTGTGACTAACATTTTGACACAAGAGTGGGAGGTCCCTGTTCTATAGCAAGGTGTTAGTGGGAAACAGAAGTCCATTCCTATTTTACCTCGTTTTATCTGTCTGCACAGCCCCATGCCAACAGGCGGTTTAACATGCCTCCTGGGTGAGAGCCAATGTATGCCTTCTACAACATGTATCTGAGCAGCACGAAGACTGATAACATTCTTGTCTTTGTTTTTTCTTTCTTGCCTTACGGAGATATACTTGACCTACAACATTGTGTAAGCTTAGGGTGTACGATGGATTAATCTGATGCGTTTACGTATTGTCAAATGGTTATCACCATAGCCTCAGCTAACACTTCCATCGTATCCCATAATTAAATGCAGTGTTTTTCTGGTGAAAATATTTAAGATCTACTCTCTTAGCAACTTTCAAGTATTTAATACTGTATTATTAGCTATAATCACCATGCTGTACATTACATCCGCAGACCTTGTCAATCTGGAAGTGTGTGCCCTTTGACCAGTATCTCCTCATTTCCCCAAACTGTAGCCCCAGGTAACCATCACTCAACTTTGGTTCTCTGCACTGGCCTTTTTGGATTCTGCAGGTAAGTGATATCTTTTATTCTTGATTTATCTATTCCGGTTCTTGACGTGGCTTCATTCCTGGGCTTGCAACATCAAACTCCCTTCCAGAATCGATGTGGTTACCCTTTGAACGAGTGAATGGCTGTGCACGAACTACTCTCCACCTTGATGCTGCCTCTTATAGCTTGTAAGACAGAAGACTTTTTTTTTTAAATGATATTAATTTGTTGCCACTAATTCAGATTTGTTTTATGGTCTGATACCTGGTCTATTTTGATGCAGGTTCCATTTGTGCTTTAGAAGAATGTATATTTCCTGGGGCGCCTGGGTGGCTCAGTCGGTTGAGCGTCCGACTTCGGCTCAGGTCATGATCTCACCGTTCATGAGTTCCAGCCCTGCGTCCGGTTCTGTGCTGACAGCTCGGAGCCTGGAGCCTGCTTCGGATTCTGTCTCCCTCTCTCTCTGCTCCTCCCCCATTCATGCTCTGTCCCTCTCTCTCTCTCTCTCTCCTTCAAAAAAAAAAAATGTATATTTTCTATTTACAGGCATAGGGTTCTACACTTGTCCATTGGGTTGAGTTTGTTGTTGCATTGTTTATATCATCTATATGCTATTAATGTTGTGTCTGTTCCTCTGTCAATTACTGAGGTAAGGAAATGTATTCAAACTCTTACAGTATTGGTGGATTTGTCCATTTCCACCTTGAATTTTATTGATTTTAGGAACTGTTATATCTTTTAAATGAAGTATAACTTACAGTCATCGTAGAGTGAGGTTTTATGTTTAATAATGAGTTTTTCCTTAAAATCTGTTTGCTTGATTTTAATATAACTCTATCAATTTCGTTGTTGTTGTTGTTGCTTTGGGTTTGCCCAACATATATTTCTCTACCCTTTTAAATTCAGCCTTTCAGTCTTAACTAGTCTCGTTGATTGTATGTAGTTAAGTAGCTCATTTTCTTCCCCTTTATTGCTAAGGCTTTTTCATTCTACAACCTACATAAGTAATTGCAGATTTATTTTGATTTACTTTACCATCCGATTTTGTCTTTTTTTTTTTTAATTTTTTTGATGTTTATTTATTTTTGATAGAGAGACAGAGCACGAGCAGGGGAGGCATAGAGAGAGAGGGAGACGCAGAGTCCTAAGCAGGCTCCAGGCTCCGAGCTGTCAGCACAGAGCCCGACGCGGGGCTCCAACTCACGGACCGCGAGATCATGACCTAAGCTGAAGTCCCATGCTCAACCGACTGAGCCACTCAGGTGCCCCCTGATTTTGTGTGTTCTATATATCTTGCTTTTTCTAAGCTTTTTCCTCCCTTCCTGCCTTCTTTCGAGTGACCAGATTTTGTTTTCATTTATTGTCCTTCCATTAGTTCAAGATTATGCATTCTATGCCTTCTTTTAGGTTACGCTTCAAATGTTAATATTCATACTAAAGAGATTCTAATAAATTTTTTTACATGTGGCTTCAAACTTATAACACAAAAACGTAACCTCTCAGTATCGCCCTCTTCTCCAACGTGTTACGTATATTGTCTGTATTTTCATTTCTCTTCATTTTCTGCCACAAAACACATCACTAATAGCTCTAATATTGTTTTACTCTTTTACAGAAGATTTTTATTCTGGTTGATGCTTCTGCCCGTTTTCTTTTTCTTTTTCTTTCTTTTCCTTTTTTTTTTTTTTTTTACATACCATTCTTATTGAAACTTAGTCCTTCCCTCTGAACTCAATTTCCTTCCATTTGCAATTCATCTTTTAGAGTAAGTTCCTTAAATAAGGTTCTGTTGGTGGTAAAGTGGGTCAGCGCCACATACTGACTACAGATGCTGGAGGGAAACTAGATTCAAAACCCAGCTTTGCTGTTACTAAACCTGTGATTAACTCCCCCGTGCCCCAGTCTCCTTAGTTGTCAAATGAGGACATTAATAATTTCGGTCTTATAGAGTACTTGGGAGAAATTGCACACGTAAGATGCTTAGTTTAGTTTCTGGTACAAATCAAACATTTAATATTGTTTTTAAAGACCTGGGGGGGGCGGGAAATGAGCATTCAGTAAAGGGTAAACAATCACTGCCGATTATTATAAAACAAAATTTGTTTGAAGGGTTAAAGGGTTGAACAAATGACAGGTATACATAAAAACATGAAATAGTAGGCATACGTCGTAAATTTCTTGTCTCACGCCCCTTCCCAAGGCTTTATCATGACATTTTGTCCCTTGGTTTAATCAATTTTGATGTACTTCTCCTACACAAGGACATTTTTCTCCTTAGCACATTGCTTTTAGACATTATTAAAAAACGTTATCATGTCTACCAGAGTCCAACCTGCTGATATCTGCACAAACAGCAGCCCCCTTAGGGCTGCATAACGTGTATGTGCAGAGGGCATCTTTTTGTCATCTTCCTTCATCAGAGAAACGCATCTCTCGTAGGGATAGCCCCCTAACTCACCTGGCCCTGCTGTTTGGATCATGCAGAGTATAAAGTCAAGAAATCATAGGGCACAGGGGCAGAAAGGATGCAGTGGCAAAAGGCTGATGCGGTAACTCATATCAATCGCCATCTTCTGACGAATTGTAGCTTGCATTATCTATAAATATCTCATCTAAGAACTCTATATTTAAATTTGCACAGAGAAAGAAAGAGGAGGAAGGGACAGACGGAGGGTAAACGAATAATGTCTTAGTAAATAATTTATTACAGAATTATGTTATACAATTTACGTATCACTGAATCCTTCCATAAGTAGGAATATACATTACATGGTCTGGAATCAGCTTGTGTTCAGATTTTGGATTTACTCACTCACGAATATGTATTAGTCCCTGTTACAGCCAGGTCCTATGACGGATGCAGGGAATGCTAAGATAAAGAAGACACTGGCTTACTTTCAGAGTACTTGTATTTTATGGAGTGTAAAAATAAATAGGAATTAAAGAGGAAAAAAAATCCCAAATGTAAGAGACATTGGAGAGCCAGACACATTGAAGATTCATCCTAGAGACAATCACTTCTATAACTCCATATTACACCATCTATCCAGGCTGTGTGTTCAACTTTTCTCTCTGTCTTGAAAAACAACCTCCATGAATCCGGCTCAGTTTACAAGGTGACCCTCTCTAATAGCCCTATTTTCATAAGGACTGGCTGTAATAGGAACTTACAAAAGTCAGTTGAATGCATGGCTATATCGAATCTTAAAGAAACCAATGCACGGAAAATTTAAGTAAGTTGGCCAATGTCAGGTGGCTTCTTATAAGAGAAATCAAATATTTAATCCAGACCTCTCACTGATTATTTTCACTAGCCTATGTTTAATATCCAGAACACTAGGGATGCGTTGTTTTCAGTTTCCATAACATGAAGAATTATTTTTCATTTACATTATACTTAATAGTTGAGATGAAACTATTTTCTGAGAAATTAAGATCAAGGTTTGTTAGAGCTAGAAAGAAAACCCAAAGTATTAGAGTCATCTTGATATACGTGAGATATCCTTTTACACCATGAGATTGGTTGATTTTTTTAAGATAATAAGTTTTCTGGTTCCACTTGTAAAGAACTTGGAAGTTGCCACTCCATCTTAACAAGTAAAAAAAATGACAAGACACAACCAAGGCAAAATAATAATAATAATAATAATAATAATAATTTAAGAGACCAAATAAGCATCAGGACCAGTCATGGCAGAAATGTTGGAATCATCGGACCAGAATTTAAAACAACTGTGATTAATATATTAAGGCCTCTAATGGATAGAATAGACAGCATGTTAAGAACAACAGACGGGCGATGTAGGCAGAGAAATAGAAACCCTGGTAAAGAACGAAAAAGACTTGCTAAAGATCAAAACACTGTAATACAAATGAAGAATGCCTTTGGTGGGCTTATTGGCAGCCTGGACAAAGCTGCAGAAAGAATTTCTGAGCTAGAGGATGCATAACGAGAGAGCTTAAAAACTGAAAAGCAGTGAGAACAAAATCCGAGAAAAACAGAATGGAGTATCGAAGGACCATGGGACAATGACACAAGGTTGTAGCATCCATGTAATGGGAATATCAGAACAAGAAGAAAGAGGGAAAGGAAAAGGAACAGAGGAAACATTTGAGAAAATAATGAGTGAGAATTGCCATAAGCTATTGCCGGAAACCAAACCACTAATTTAGGAAACTCAGAGAACAGCAAGAAGAATAAGTGTCAAAAAAAGTCTACATGTAGACATATTACTTTCAAATTACAGGAAATCAAAATCAAAGATAAAGGAAAAATTCTGAAAGATGCCAGATCCAAACCACGCCCCCCCCCATAGAGGAACAAAGATAAGAATTACATTCAACTTCTTTCAGAAACCACACAAACAAGAAGAGAGTGGAATGAAGTATTTAGCATGTTGAGAGAAAGAAACCACACCTAGAATTCTGTGCCCTGTGCCTTATCCTTCTAAGGGGAAGGAGAAATAAAGACTCTCTCAGATAAATAAAACTTGAAGGAGTTTTTGGCTAATAGGTCTGCTTTGCAAGAAATGTTCAAAGGAGATTTTTACAGAGAAGAAATATAGCATAGGTCAGAACTCTGATCCACATAAAGACAGAAAGAAGGAATAAGTGAAAAAAATTAAGTAAAATAAAAATTGCTTATTTTTCTTATTCTTCATTGATATTGCAGGTAACATTTTGTTGAAAATAATAACTGCAACAATGTATTCAATTTTCTAGGCTTATGTATATTATATATATAATATATATAGCTGTGTATGCTTATGTATAAATGAAATCAATGGCAGCAATGATAAAAGGGATTGGAGGAAGGAATTAGGACTATTTTGTTATTATAAGATACTCACTATCTGTGAAATGTTGCAGTGTTATCTGAAAGTACACTTGGGTTAGTTTTACGTGTATGGCAAACCCTGGGGCAACTATGAATAAGAGTAAAAAAAGAAGCATAATTAATAACTTAGAAAAGAGAGAAAATGCGGGGCGCCTGGGTGGCGCAGTCGGTTAAGCGTCCGACTTCAGCCAGGTCACGATCTCGCGGTCCGTGAGTTCGAGCCCCGTGTCGGGCTCTGGGCTGATGGCTCGGAGCCTGGAGCCTGTTTCCGATTCTGTGTCTCCCTCTCTCTTTGCCCCTCCCCGTTCATGCTCTGTCTCTCTCTGTCCCAAAAAAATAAAAAAAATAAACGTTGAAAAAAAAAAGAAAAGAGAGAAAATGAAATAATATAAAATGTTAAAAATAAAGCCACAAAAGGAAAAAAATGAGTGGAATTTAAAAATAGGAACAAGAATAAGGGAACAGATGGAAAACATAAATGAATATGGTAGATAGATTAATCCAACTAAGTCCATAAACACTTTAAATGTTAATGGTCTAAATGCAGCAATTAAAAGGCAGAGATTATTAGAGTGGATCAAAAACATGATCCAATTACATGTTTTCTACAAGAAACCCATTTTAAATATGAAGACAATAGTAAATGTATGGAGAAAAATATGCCATGCTAACACTAAGCAAAAGGAAGCAGCAATGGCTATGTTAACCCCAGATAGATCAGAATTCAAAGTAAAAAGAATTATCAGAGATTGAAAGGCTATTACATTATGAGAAAGGGGTCACTTCTCCAAGAAGACGTGACAATTCTTAATGTGTATTTCCTTAACAACAGAATGTCAAAATAGATGAGGCAAAAATTGATAAAAGTGCAATGAAGAATAGAGGAATCCACTATTGAAGTTGGGGATGTCAACACCCCTCTATTAGAAATGGACAGACCCAGCTGGCAGAAAATCAGTAAGGACAAAAGAGAACTCAACAACACCATTAATCAACTGGTTATAATGGACACCTATAGACAACTTTGACCAATAGTAGCAGAATACAACTAGATCCATGAACCAGAATAGAGAATCCAGAAATAGACTGCCATAAATATCATCAACTAATCTTTGACAAAGGAGCAAAAGTTATACAATGGAACAAAGATAGTCTCTTCAATAAATGGTGCTGGAACAACTAGACATGCACATGCAAAAAATTTAATCTAAACACAGATGTTATACTCTTTATAAATACTAACTCAAAATAGATCATAGACTTAATATTAATATAAAACTATAAAACGTCTGGAAAATAACATAAGAGAAAACCTAGATGACCTTGGATATAATAACGCCTTTTTTAGGTACCACACCAGAAGCTTGAAACGTGAATTAAATAATTCATAAGCTGAATTTCATTAACATTAAAAACTTGCTCTGTGGGGCACCTGGGTGGCTCAGTAAGTTGAGCATTCAACTCTTGATTTTGGCTCAGGTCACGATCTCACAGGTTCATGAGTTCGAGCCCCTTGTCAGGCTCTGCACTGACAGTGTGGAGCCTGCTTGGGATTCTCTCTCTCCTCTCTCTCTCTCTCTCTGTCTCTCTTTCTAAATAAATAAATAAATAAATCTAAACAATTTTTTTAATTAAAAAACTTAAAAAAATAAAAACTTTTGCTCTGCAAAGGACAGTATCAAGAGAATTAGGGGCGCCTGGGTGGCGCAGTCGGTTAAGCGTCCGACTTCAGCCAGGTCACGATCTCGCGGTCCGGGAGTTCGAGCCCCGTGTCAGGCTCTGGGCTGATGGCTCAGAGCCCGGAGCCTGTTTCCGATTCTGTGTCTCCCTCTCTCTCTGCCCCTCCCCCGTTCATGCTCTGTCTCTCTCTGTCCCAAAAATAAATAAAAAACGTTGAAAAAAAAATTTAAAAAAAGAGAATTAGAAGATAATCTGCACATTGGGAAAAAATATTGTAAAAGACACATCTCATAAAGGATTGCTACCCAAAATATACAAAGAACTCTTAAAACCTAACAATCAGAAAACAAACAACCTGATTTAAAATTTTGCCTGGTTTAAAAATCATCATAGTAATCCCCTATAAGCCATCAGTAACACTGGAGAATGTTTATTGTAGATATACATCTACAATTCAGAAATATATAAGTACACAGATAGTTACTACAATGTTGTTCAGAATGAAAAGCCAAAGTAGAAAGAATGTGAGTGTTAGTAACTAGAAGAATGGATAGGTTGACTATGCTATATCTACCCTAGAAAATAGCATATATGTATTAAAAAGAATGAGTTAGATCTCAACACCTTTATACGGAAGGATGCCCATAAACATTGTTAAGCAAAATAACAAGTCTTAGAGTAATACTAGATAAAGAATAACTCTGTTTTCAAAAGAGAACAAAAGTAATACAACCCTCTATCTATGTGTAGACAGTATTTCAGCAAACCCAATGGGTAATTCCTTGATGCATTATTGACACCACTAAGAAAGAACAAATGGGTTGCCTTTTCAAATTGTGAGATACCACAGTGTATCATCCTCATTGTTCAATTTTTTCTAAGTGAGAGTCAATGAAATATGGCATATTCAACAAATATTTATATATTGAGGACCTATAACATATACCAGGCATATTAGCCACTGTTCTAGGGACTGGAGATGTACTAGCGAACAGAAGCGTCACAATAGTCTGCCTTCGAGGATCTTGTTTTCCATAACCCACGTTCAATGTTTTAAGAGCAGACCGGAAAATATGGAAGGATACAAGTCAAAATAATTAACACCATAGCCTCACGTAAGTAGATCTGAGCGGTTTGAAATGTTACCACGGGCATGTATTACTTTATAACATTTTAAAATCTAACAAAATACATTTACAGAGGCTTTTTTGCTCGCAGGTGTTGGACCCTCAGAAAGACTTATTTATCCTGATACGGTCTAGAGCCAGAACATTCACTTACCTGGTCCCGTGTGGCTCCAGAAAAGGACCAATCCCCTCTCAGCCATCCCCACCTCCTGCACTGTAAATGGGAGACTCGGAATCCTGCAGCCTGACTGATTCCTAATTTAGAAGACAGTCACCGTAAATCCGCAAAGGACTGAATTTAATTTCACAGCTATGATGCTTCTGCATAGCATTTGAGACACTTGACTGCCTTTTATGGGTAGGCATTCTGTCACATCTTACCCACTCGATAATGGCTCTCAAACTAGGGTCTATTTCATGTTTCTCCTCACTCAAGGCCTGTCGTTTCCTGAAAGCCCAGATCTCTTCAAAAGTGCCACGCATCACCCAGACAAATAAAGGCTGCCGATGTCGGCGGGATGGCAGCTATTAAGACTGTGAGCACACCGGCCTCTGTAGAGCTTCTCAGCACAATCTTTTAATAGCATTTTCTAGGCCGGTGGGAAGACCGCGAAATGCCTTCAAGCCTTTTTGGGAGGACAGCAGTAGGTCGGACTATTCCGCGGATTTTATATCATCACAGTTGTTATGGTTGAGTCGATGAGATCGTGGACACCCTGACAGTGTCCTTGGGAGAAGGGCTTGGGAGGTTGTGGGGAGAGGGGTTACTGGCAGCTTCTATCCGTGAATTTTCTCTAGATGATTAATTTATTCACTTAGCACACATTCCTTTTGTCTTCTTCAAGGGATACTTAATCTATAGGTTAGGAGTAGGGAGTCTGAGGCTACGCTGCTCGGATGTGAATCTTAGTTCTGCTACCCGATAGCTTGGATTATAGGAAATTCATCTGATTTTTGCAAGCCTCACTCTCCCATCCATAAAATGGGATTAATAACAGTATAAGATGATTGCAAGGATAAAGTAAGGTGATACATGTCAAGCACTTAACACAGTACCTGGCACCTAATGAGTGCTCAATATGTTTTAGTTGCTATACGCTTGGCACTAAAAAATCACTAGAGAGTAGAAACGTTAGCTGAAACTGTGGGCACAAATGGGTACTCCAGGTTTACTCTACCTTCTTGGTATCTAAATCCAAAGTCAAAATCTAGTGGAATAATTGATACAGAATTGGAGAAACCCTAGAGATCTATCAGATGCAAACATGAGAACACTGAGATGCGTCTATAACACAGAGCACATGACTCTCTCACCAGAACAAACAAGTAAAACCAAAACCAAAACAAAACAACGCGCACGAGGGGAAAGAAAACCACTAAGTGTAAGAATAAGGGACCCAACCCGACCAACAGGAAAATTAACAAAACAACAGCAATTTGAAAGGGAGTTTAAAATCATAATATTTACAGAGGATTAAAAAAATAACTTTAATTCAAGACTAGAAGACACAATAAGGGTTAGTATCAAAAATCTACAAAGGACTTAGCAAACTCAACACCCAAAAAACAAGTCATCCAGGGAAGAAATGGACAGAAGACAGACACTCTGCCAAGGAAGACACCCAGATCGCTAACAGACACATGAATAGATGCTCAACATCGCTCATCATCAGGGAAATACAAATCAAAACCACAATGTGATACCAACTCACACAAGACAGAATGGCTAAAATTAACAACTCAGGAAACAGCAGACATTGGAGGGGATATGGAGAAAGGGGAACCCTCTTGCACTGTTGGTGGGAATGCAAACTGGTACAGCCGCTCTGGAACACAAGGCGGAGGTTCCTCAAAAACGTAAAAATAGAATTACCCTACAACCCAGCGATTGCACTATAAGGAATTTATCCAGAGGATACAAGTGTGCTGATCGGAAGGGACACATGTACCCTAATGTTTATAGCAGCACTATCAACAATAGCCAAATTATGGAAATAACCCAAATGTCCATCAATTGATGAATGGATTAAGAAGATATGAGAGATATATATCGATATATCTATATCTATATATGCGTATATCGATATATCTACATATGTACATCTCTATATCTATATATGTGTGTACACACACACACACACACACACACATATATATATACATATTTATACACACACAGTGGACTACTACTCTATGAAATCTTGCCATTTGCAACAACATGGATGGAACTGGAGGAGGGTATTATGCCAAGCAAAGTAAGTCAGTCAGAGAAAGAGAGATAGTCCATATGTGGAATTTGAGAAACTTAACCAATGATCATAGGGGAAGGGAAGGAAAAATAAGATAAAAACAAAGAGGGAGGCAAACCATAAGAGACCTTTAAATACAGACAACAAACTGAGGTTTGATGGGGGTAGGGAAAATGGGTGATGGACATTAAGGAGAGCACTATTTGCAGAGCACTGGGTGTTATACATAAGTGATGAATCACTGGGTTCTATTCCTGAAGCCGAGACTACACTGGATGTTAACAAACTTGAGAATAATAAACAAACAAACAAATAAATAATAACAGCTTGTGAAAATATTTAAAAAAGAAGAAGATGCAAAAGTATTTTATTTTTTTTTAATTTTTTTTAACGTTTATTTATTTTTGAGACAGAGACAGAGCATGAACGGGGGAGGGGCAGAGAGAGAGGGAGACACAGAATCGAAAACAGGCTCCAGGCTCTGAGCCATCAGCCCAGAGCCCCGACGCGGGGCTCGAACTCACGGACCGTGAGATCGTGACCTGAGCTGAAGTCCGACGCACAACCGACTGGGCCACCCAGGCACCCCGCAAAAGTATTTTAAAAAAAACAAATGAAATTTTGGAAAGAATTATATAGACAAATTAAATACACGGTATATGAATTAAAAAATACATTAGAACATCTCAGGAGAGAATTTGCGTGGTGTTGGGAAATAATTCTCTGTGAATTTATCGCATTTCTACACATCCAGGCATTAATAGTTCCTGTGTTCCAGGACTGTTTTTTCAGAAATGTTTATACAAGCAGACAGCTCTGGAAAGATACAGATAGGAACTCCCCTGGTGGGATGTATTTACATTACGGAGAAGTAAAGATAAAGACCGTAACTCCTTCTGGAGAAATTTTGAGATCTCTCTCCCTGGAGATGTTCCAGGGGAGTAAAGCTGGAGACATTTTCTTCCCTCCCCAGAAATATTTGCTTTCACGCAAGGGTGAGAAAAATCGTGTTTCTCTCTGGAAGAGAGTACAGGCAGGTTTACCAGAAGCTTCTATATAAGATCGAGGTTTTCTAAACTCAGGATTTTCTCCTGTAAGACATTCCTGCTGCATGTGATGACATTGCTTGGCCCTGGCCGGGTCACCCTATGGGACTTGAGACTTACTGATTCAAAGCTGTGATGTTACTCTGGCTTTTGCTTTGCTGTGAGTAACAAGCTGTTTGTGTCTCTGATCCGGAGGTCTTCTGTTTTCCTACCACTGTACATTTAAAACGGTGACAAGATAACTAGGTTGCAAATAGTGTAAAACCTCAGACTTTTCACAGTTTTTGAGCCTCGGCTTACCATGCAGAATGTCAGCGCTCAGAGCTGTAGAGACAGGAAGCTATAAAAAGATATAAAAAAGACATCACAAAGAACAGATTGAGGAGATCCAACTACATCGAAAAGGGGATCTAGGCTGAGTAAGTGAAAGAACAGGGCAGCGACAATATTAAAAACATAATACTTGAGAATGTCTATATGCGGAGTCCTTAGGTGCAGTGAACTCATTACATTCTAAGGACGATATTTTTTACAATGGCTCCTTTCGGTGAAACTGCAGACCATCAATGCAACGGTGGAGGTGGATGACATTACTTCTGGTATAAGCTCTAATTGTGTTTAGCCAGGATTCAGGAAATTGTGGAATTGAGGTGGCTCCTCAGTGTTAGATGAATTCAGCTCTCCCCTTGGCTGTTGCTTACCTACAGGACCCGCAGTGCTGGTGGCTCTCTCCATGTGTAGAAAGTCCGGCTGGAACTGGGAAAGAAGAAAAACTCGGTTTCCCTTTGTTTCTTCACACTCTTAGCCTTATACCATGAGTGAGTGCTAAAGTTAAAACCTGTACCAACAGTCTCTGCACTCGCGTCCAGTGTTTACAAATACTGAATTCTCTTTAGCCACATTCTAATACCCAGGCAAAGAAAGTTGAGTCCGTGCCCAAGTTTCCCTTAAACATCATTCTGTGTCCAGAAGGTTTCCACTTACAGGTTAATGACTCGGCTCCTGGACTAATTTAATCCATCTGTCCCTAAATGCTCCTGATACTACTTTGGTCCTAGGACCTACATTACTAGAGATATTAGTAGAGTTTATAGATAGGAAGAATAATATGTCATAAAGACGTCATTCCCCCCCCCCAAGGCAGTCAATCAACATAATGCAATTTCACCCAAAATCACAATAGATTTGGTGTGTGTGTGTGTGTGTGTGTGTGTGTGACTTACATGGGTGATTCTAAAACGTATCTGAAAAAAGTAAGAGCCAAGAATGGCCAAGCAATTTTGCAGATAAAGAAAAAAAAAAAAGAGAAAGGAAGATCATTTAATCACATGTCAAGGCATTTTAAATAAGTTGAAATTAAAAGATAGCAGGTGTTATAAGACTGAGCAAACTGATAAGAGAGGTAGATAAAGAACCCAGAAACAACCCTCTCACATAAGGAAACTTGGCACGTAGCAGGTTGCACTGCGGGTCAGAAACGAAAGATAAGCAATTCAGTAAACGGCATTGGGAGAAAACTGGTCACTTTTGTGTAAACAAACACAAACATAAATAGATTCCTGCTTTATACTACACACACACACACAAAATTACATGGATTAAAAGTTGACATTAAAATGTTTCAAAATTTAGATAAAATAGAATAATCTATTTCAGATAACTAAGAATAACTTTTACTTGTCTGGGATAAGAAATGAATACTTAAGAAAAATGCTAGAAGTGAAAACCATAATAAAAGACTAATAAATATAACTACATTAAAATTAAAATGTTCTGTGGAAAAAAAATCACTATAAACAAAGTTGAAAGATAAACAGTAGAGTGGAAAACCTGTCACCCACACACACAAAACAAATTGGAGGTCATAAAATGTTTTTAAAAAGTTCTGCCAATTTAGTTTTTAAGTCAAACAACTATAACGAAAAATGGAAAAAGCGTATAACGATTCAGTTTACAACGGAAGAAGCTAGAAGTGTGATAGGTATTTTAAAACTTTCTCCAGCTTTCTTTTATTCACAGAGATCATGATTTACAAAAAAAATTAGATACAATTTTACTCCTTTTCAAATAGGCAAAAATTTAAATCTACCAAAAATTATTATTTATCAAAATGTATGGAGTTGGGGATCCATATGCTACTGGATCCATATGCTACTGTATTATATTATACATATAATATGTATATTATATTATACATATAATATGTATATTATATATATAATATATATATAAATATATATATTTATATATATATAAAATCTTTAATTACATTGGAGAATTATATATATGGCTTTAATTACATTGGAGAATAATTTGCCAATATGCACCAAACTACACAGCCCAGATATCCCACTTCCAATTAAATAGGTTGGAAACTCATGAACAAAAGGAAATATTTCCAAGGTGCTCATTGCTGTGTTATTTGTAATTTAAAATATGGTGGAGGAGAGAAGTGGGAGGACATGGTTTTATTATTATCATTATTATTATTATTTTATTATTATTTTCAAACTTTTATGCAAATTCTAGTTAGTTAGCATATAGTATCATACTGGTTTCAGGAGTAGAATTTAGTGATTCATCACGTATCTATAGTACCCTGTGCTCATCACAAGTGCCCTCCTTAATGCACATCAACCATTTAGCCCACCCCCCCACCTCCCTCCATCAACCCTCAGTTTGTTCTCTATTTTCACCTTCCCATATGTTCATCTGTTTTGTTTCTTAAAGACAATAGCATATGTTTTCACACATATGTAAAATTTAAGGGACGTAGTGTTAATGCTAAGTAGTATGGGGATAGATTATATAATTTGAAATAGTCAAACAAAGGAATAAAGTCATAGCAAACAAAATGAATGGAGTATATATATCCACCTATCTATTCAAATCATCATGAGTATTTCTTGAAAACCTATTTTGTGAGAGAGATCATTGCAGAATGATGTATCAGCACGATTATATTTAAATACAAATTTAAATCACAGGAGAATGTACTACATTCTTCTTATGAGTGCATGCATACGGGGCCGGGACCCAGGATTGTGCAACATGGGGCCCACAGGGCAACAGGCTAAAAGAATCAGCAGGGGGCAAAATCTGGCGCCCTCTCAGAGCTTCACCTGACTGGAGGAATCAACACCATGTTATTTACTTGAAGATGCCGTTGCTCATAAAGCCATTCACTCATACAGCTGTGTCTACCTAGCGAAGCACCTTTTTACCAATTGGCACAGGGCACCATGACAGACTGATAAGGTCTGCAGACACAGCATTGTGTATGTGGTCATCAGAGAGGGATTTGCTATGATATTAATGGAAACTTCCTCCAGACTTCTTCCTCATGGACCCCTCCCACAGTCCTGGGAGGAATCCCAGCATGTTGTTCTCATAGTCATACACTTTTCACAAATTTTGTAAAAATCTATTATTTTAACCCTAATTGCTTAAGACCATTGCCTCTTTCTACTCTACTTTTCCCTTTGTCCAACTGCTGCTATGGCCAGTGACTTTGGAATGGCCCTGAGAAGTTTGAGAGTGTACTAAGGGAAAGTTGAACTGGAGATCATTAAGTCTGGGTGTATAGAAATATGTTTTGGGGGTTCAGTCTGTATACACACCCCATGTAAGAACGGCTACTAGGAGCATTCCTACCATCCTGTGTGCTAACTCACCAGGTATTGGGACATGCAGGTGTAGGGCCAGAGGTCACATGTGAATATGAAAGTCCCTTAAGGTATCCAGCACCGGAAGACGTGGGAGGCGATTAATCATGATTGTCAACCCAAAGGGTATTGAAGATTAGTCACTGCACAAGAAAACTCAATTCACCCTGAAATATCATGGCTGATATACAAAGGAAACTTAATTAAGTTGTCCCCAAATTGGACAAAATCCCCCAAGTTTACAAGGCACTACCAGAATGAAGTAAAGCTTGAACAAATTATTCTAAAGTATCAATAATAAAGAAACAAGTTTTAATCAACTGTGTTGGAGAAAAATTGAATTATCTTTCTGTTCTCTCTGCGCAAAATGGTATTATAAAAGCACTCCGATTTGAAGTGTCAGTCAAAATAAATACACAGCTAAAACTGTAGGGAACAAGTATTATAGAAGGGAGTCAGGCCTTGAGGAAAGACAATATTATGTTATTTTTCTGTATTTTGTCATTTGTCAGTTCAAATTTTTCCAATTGTTGTAAGTTTTACTTCCTAAGTAAATAGAAACTTTTGTTAATATCTGAGAAACTAAACAAATGAGCAAAGGGAAAAAAAGAGAGAGGCAAGCCAAGAAAGAGATTCTCAACTACAGAGAACAAAGTGATGGTCACCAGAGGAGTGGTAGTGGTGGGGGATAAGGGAGATAGGTGATGGGGATGAAGGAGTGTATTTGTGATGCGCACTGGGTGATGTATGAAAGTGTTGAATCCCTATATTATACACATGAAACTCATATACCACTGTATGTTAACTACTCCAGAATTAAAATAAAAACAAAAAAAATAAAGGCAACATTACGAAAAAAAATCGTCACGAACTTAAATTAAAACTTAAGGGGCGCCTGGGTGGCGCAGTCGGTTAAGCATCCAACTTCAGCCAGGTCACGATCTCGCGGTCCGTGAGTTCAAGCCCGCGTCGGGCTCTGGGCTGATGGCTCGGAACCTGGAGCCTGTTTCCGATTCTGTGTCTCCCTCTCTCTCTGCCCCTCCCCCGTTCATGCTCTGTCTCTCTCTGTCCCAAAAATAAATAAAAACGTGGAAAGCAAATTTTAAAAAAAACAAATAAAAAGCTGTCTTAAATAAGGACACCAGTGTGGCTCGATCAGTTCAATGTCTAACTTTTGGCTTCAGTTCAGGTCAAGATCTCACCCTTGGTGAGATCCAGCCCCACGTCGGGCTCTGCACTGATAGGGGAGCCTGCTTGGGTGTCTGTCTCTCTCTCTCTGCCCCTCCCCTGCTGGCTCTTTCTCTCTCAAAAAATATAAATCAACTTAAAAAAAAAAAGCTATGTGAAATAAATGACAAAATTCACGTGTTGGGTCTGAATGCAGTTGTATATGTTTTCCGTGTTTTTTAAATTTTCCTACGTGTTTGAAATATTTCACATTTTTCAAAAAGGACTGAAAACATGTCCACAGACACTTGTAGCATATAGAGGATATAGGGAATTAGGAAGGTGCTGCGACGATCCCGTCAAGGGATGCGGCTGCCCTGGGCTGAGACAAAAGCAATGGTAACAGAAAACAATGGATGGAACGTGAGAAATATACAACGAATGAAATCAATGGAGCTCAGTGACTGTCCGTGGGTAGGTGCTTAGGTAGAATCCCAGAATGACTCACAGAGGGATGGAGTCAGCAACTGGGTGAATGGGGGCACCACTGAGAAGTGCTGTCACGAGGGACTCGCTCACAAGCCACAGTAACCCACTTTTCTAGTGCTGCTTGCTACCTGGGAGTAAGGCCGGGTGCCAGAAGCCACATGCTGCAAACAAGCCCAAGACCCAGTTTTCAACGGGTTTGATCCAGTTCAGACATGGAGCTAACCCTCCAGAAGACTTCGAGATCATTAGCATCTGATTATAATGACAACACACCTACCAGCTCCGTGACAGATCCTACTGCACCCATTTAGGGACAGAAAAGAGGTGGCACTCTGATTTCCAGAAGTTTCCTTATCCTTCCAAGAAAACCCCGAGATGTCGGCTCCCTTACCAGCCCCTCAAGGTAATTACCTTAACCCTTTACCTAATAAAAACCTTGAGCTTGAGACCCAATCAGGGAGAAGGTGCCTTTGGAGTGTGAGCCTCCCTTCTCCTTTCCTTCTCTGGTCTTTGAATGAATTACCTCCTTGCTGTCAAATGCTATTTTGTTATTGGGCTATTTGTCCGATGGTATCGAGTAGGGCACGAATCCACCACTTTGGTAACAGTGCCTGGGGTGGGGGTGGGGGTGGGGGTGTCTGAGAACCAGAGGAGTGTAGTGACTCAGTTACTTAGAAGATGCTGTTTATTCTTGGGGCACCCTTTCCGGCATGGACTTTTAGAACTTTTTAAGATACGGCGTCTCCCTAAAACCAAGTGTTTAGAGTAAAATGCACCTGGGACTCAAGAGTTAAATGAGAAGCAAATTAACTCTATACCTTGGTCACATTGCTTAACTTGTCTCAGTCTAGTCTCTTGTCTCCATCATGGGGTTATGATGCCTATTTGTGAATTTCAGGGAAAATTGCATGAGAACAAAAAGTAAGAGGTCAATAATTGGATATGCTGTCAAGATTCCCATCTTCTCCCCTGTACTGAGCAGAATATTTCCAATGGATCTTATTATTTAACAAAAGGAATTAACAGATGGGGCGCCTGGGTAGCTCAGTCGATTAAGTGTCCAACTTTGGCTCGGGTCACGATGTCCCGGCTCGTGGTTTCAAGCCCCGAGGCGGGTTCTGTGCTGACTGCTCAGAGCCTGCTTCGGATTCTGTGTCTCCCTCTCTCTGCCCCTCCCCTGCTTGTGCTCCGTCTCTCTCAAAATATAAATAAACGTTAAAAAATTAAAAATGTATATATGAATAAAAATAAACTTACAAAAATAAATTCACAGAGAATATTGCAAATATGTAATATCCCCAATTAGATGTTGGGCAGTAGGTTCTGAACTTCAGACATAACTTCCTCACTGGAAAATAACCAAATCGGATGTTATCATCATTAAAAATGAATATGGAATATAAAATTTTTTGTTAAATTGGTAACGATCAATCCCTCCTGCATTTCTATTTACCCACCTGTTTAACCGCTACGTGCTTTTAACTCCTTTTGGTAGATTTGATTTTTCATCCTTTCTGATGTCAATGAATTTCCTAATTATGTCCCCCTCTAGGTAATGCCTTTTGCCTCTGACGCTTTAGGCTTCCTCCTCTGACTGTTTCTGAACGATTACAGGGCGTGCCACGGCTTGGGAATGAGGTAAGCCTGGACGAACTGTCCTTTCAGGAAATACTATCCGGGAAACATCATCCTGTGAAATGAAAGAGTCTGTCATACCCAGGGTGTCCGAAGTTAACTGAGAAAAAAAGACAGGGATCCAGCCAATCAACTTCTCTGATGAAGAGCATGATAATAGACCACATTCAGATCATTGCTGTTCAAGAAAGAAAGGTTCCATGTTTCTTATCCATAATGATTTCCATTTTTTCTCTTAATCACAGGGCTACAGAGGAGCTTAGTGATCATCTGACAAAATCCCTTATGTCATAATAACACAATCAAGAGGCAATCAGTGCAGCCAATCAGCAATAGAGCTGCAACTCAGCTCTAATCTCCCGACTCCTTCGCAGCCGATGTTTCCGGTCTCAACGCATTCATGTGGCACCATGTTTTGTTTCTACCACGTCAACGTACCAACAGGCCGATGGTGGATATTTTTCTTTAAGTTGACTTTAAATCTACTCATTTTCCACTCTCACTCTTGCGTTGAGCAGAAATATCCCTAAAATTATATATGTTTGAAGTACCCGTGATATTTTTCCTAATGCCTTTTAAAATAAATGTGTAATTGTCGAAAGGAGTCTGTTGAGATCATCTTGTATATTACCCTGTGTGTGACATGGCACCCTGGGCAATGCCAGTCTGCTGCTTCCCAGGGAGTCTGAAGAGCAGAGTATGTTTTCTTCTTCTCCCTAGACGAAGGAGAAAGTCATTTTTCCTGATATCTTTTCCCTCACCGGCCTCAGGTTTCTAGACCAGAGGTCTCCAGACCCAGGTGGCTTCTCTTCTTTTTTCAGCACAAGTATGCTCTGTGGCTCCCAGGTCATTCCATTTCTCTGGACATCATTTCCCTTGTGAACAATTAAAAACCATCTTTGCCAAAGTCTTTCAGATGCCATTTGGATCTTATTTCCTGAGGTTTAAAAATGTATACAAGAACAGAACAAAGGAGCCGAAGACAAACATTATTTAAATTGTTAACCTATGTGTTTATTTGTTATAAATTGGGGGGATTAAGATTCAGACTTTAGAAAGAGCAAGTATGGAAACAATATACCGTAATGGAGAGCCTTAATTTTATGTCAAAAGCAAGAATGCAAAATTGTATCTGTGCAATAGTTCCAATTATAGAAAACATAAGTAAGGGTACACATGCATGCACGCGTGCGCACACACACACAAACACACACACACACACACACACAACCAACATCAGAAAATATAAATTCTTGCATTTTTTAGACACCTTTGCTTCGCAATGTTACGACTGAGATCTAAATAAAAATTCGTGATTTTCAGTTTTTTGTTTGTTCTGTCAGTCTTCATTATTCCATAAAGACCAGTATGCCTTTTAGATTTCAGCGAAACAATAAAGAGCCATCAGTAGGCTTCAGTCCTTCAAAACATTTTGCGATTTAGTGAAAGGAAACTGAATCTCTCTCAAGGAAAAGAAAAGCCAGATCTTTCAGGATTCGTACTACAAGAAATTTCTCCAAATGGGGAGAGACACCTATTCACCTCGTAGCTCCTGTGGTGATGCCTCACTGAGATCTGCTGCCCTCAGGACTATTTTATCTCTGGAATTAGAAAGTGGGGAGGGAGAGAAAGGGTCATTTTCATGTTAATTTTTGGCTTTATTCTTCAATGTTGTGCTCTGAGGCTTCGCTGAGACAAAATTCTAGCAAGCACGCCAAATATTCTTTGTGCTTCAGCAGATAATAGTAAGACAATAAATAGGAAACCATGGGAAGCTAGTTCATTGGTTTGCCAAGAGAGATGCAGTCTTGGGTATTCTTGGGTACTATCATTTCCTTGCTTCCAACCTTCCACCAGAGAAAGAACACCATCAGACCATCTTTTTTTTTTTTTTTAATTTTTTTTTAATGTTTATTTATTTTTGAGACAGAGAGAGACAGAGCATGAATGGGGGAGGGGCAGAGAGAGAGGGAGACACAGAATCAGAAACAGGCTCCAGGCTCTGAGCCATCAGCCCAGAGCCCGACGCGGGGCTCGAACTCACGGACCGCGAGATCGTGACCTGGCTGAAGTCGGACGCTTAACCGACTGTGCCACCCAGGCGCCCCCAGACTATCTTTATCCAAGATTGCACCCCCAGTAATTCACTCTTTAAAGTCTAGACTCAAGATTTGACAACAGGGGAAAGCAGTAATCCCATTTCCCAAAGCACCAGGATTTATCTCCTGAGTTCTGATTTCACTTGATTAAGAACCTGACTTTCTTCAAGTGGTCAGCGGTGAAAATGTAGTGTACTTCACCAGACTCCAATCTTACCCTAAGGGCTTTCACAGAGCGCATCAGAGTAACCCCAACATTCACATACATACTATCAGAGTATGCCTGAGGATGAGGTGGGGGGAAGTTACGGGACAACATAGACCAAAATCTGCTCAGGAGTTCAATCAAGGAAACTCCCAAGTGTATGGAGTTCATAGCTGCTTTCCTTTTCTCCAAAGTAAAAATTGGACAAGATCATTACTTGGTAACATCAGACATGGGTGGGGTAATGGTGAGTGCGCTTGGGTTTAAGTTTTCCCCACATTTAAGATCCTGTGAGTTAAGAGACTATAGAGTATAGGTGTAGCTCCGGGAACGATCAAGGGCATGCCAGAGGCAACTTCTCCTCGGTCAGGGATACACTGCAGGTGCTAGGAATCATACTTCTTCCATCTGGATGGCACCTGGTATTCTGCCGTCACAGCATCCTGATTTCTGATGGCCACTGCAGTCTGAGAAGCCACATATTGGCCTTTGCTAAGGTAAGGTCAAAACAGAGCTGGGGAGCAAGCCACCTGCACAGAGCAAGGGCCATGACTGTGAGAACCTGAGACCCTCGGACACTGTAGTCACTTGGCCGGTGGTTCTGCCACTTCCTTCTGTGCCCCCTCTCAGCTTCCAGGTGCCCCCATTGTTTATTTACAGAACTCTATCTTATACACTGCCCTACTCCAGATGGTTGGTGTTGACATGTCATTAACTTAGGTCTCCGCGGGGTCATCCTTGGGCTCTTCTCAAAAACTCTTTTCTCCAAATCTTCTCACAGACACTATTTTTAGAGAAATTTTAGCTTCACAGCAAAATTGAGAGAAGGGTACAGAGATTTCCTATATACGCCTTACACCCACATATGCATAGCCTCTCCCATTATCAGCATTCCCTATCCCGGCGGAACAGTTTTTACAACTGAGGGACGTACATGGACACAACATAATCGGACAAAATGTATAGCTTGTATTAGGGTTCTTCCTTGGTGTTGTACATTATATGGGTTTTGACAAATTTCTAATGCCACGTTTCCATCATTATAGTGCAACACAGAGTATTTGTTTGCTCCAACAATCCTCTGTGCTGTAACTATTCATTCCTCCTTCACCAAGCCCTGGTAACTGCTGATCTTTCTGCTGTCTGTGTAGTTTTGTCTTTCCCAGGATGTCCTACAGTTGGAACCATACAGTATGTAGGCTTTTCAGATTGTCTTCTTCCCTTACTTAGCAATGTGCGTTTAAGATTCCTCCATGTATTTTTGTCACCTGAAAGCTCATTTCTTTCTAGCACTGAATAATAGTTCATTGTCGAGATGTATCAAAGATTATTTATTCATTCACTTAATGAAAGATATTTTGGTTGATTCCAAGTTTTGGCAATTATGAATAAAACTGCTATAAATATCCTGTACATATGTTTGTGTGGATATAATTTTTCTAAATCTTTGGGCAAATACCAAAGAGTGTTATTATTGGGTGATAGGATAAGAGTATGTTTGGTTTTTCAAGAAATCAACTTCTGATCCATTTGTCTATTCTTTCACAAATACCACACTCTCTTGATAACGATGCATTTATAGTGACTCTGGAGGTTAGGTAGCATTAGTCTTCCAACTTTGTTTTTATTCAATGTTGTATCGGTCATTCTAGATCTTTGCCCCTCCGTGTAAACTTTAGAATCATTTGCATATATCTACAAAATAACTTACTTGGACTTTGTTTGGGATTGCATAGATCAAATTGGGAAGAACTGACATCTTGACTATAGTGAGCCTCCCTATCCATAAAAATGGTATATCTTTCCATAAGTTTAGTGTTTATATTTTTTTCATCAGACTATTATAGTCTTCCTCCTATAGATACTGTATGTATTTTGTTAGATATACACTTAAGTATTTCATTTTTGAGGGTGCTAGTGTAAAAGGGATTATGTTTTTCATTTCAAATTCCACTCATTCATCGCTAGTATACAGGAAAGCAATTGACCTTTGTATATTAACCTTATATCCTGCTGCCTTGCCGTAATTGTTTATTAGTTCCAGGAGATTTTTCTGTCAGACTTTTTGGAATGTCTACATGGATGATCATGTTATCTGTGAACAATGACAGCTTTATATCTTCACAACTGCTTCTTTCTTTCTTTCTTTCTTTCTTTCTTTCTTTCTTTCTTTTCCCTTCTCTCATTGTATTAGCAAACAATTCCAGTATGATGTTGGAAAGGAGTGGTGAGAATAGATAACCTTGCCTTGTAACAGATCCCAGTGGGAAAGATTTATGTTTCTCACCATTAATTATCATGTCAGTTGTAGGTTTTGTGTAGATATAGTTTCTGCCTGTGAGTCCGTGCTCTGCTAAGCTGTTAATCTGTCTACTCACCTGTGGTCTCTCCAATCTTGGGACCAGTAGAGTGTGCCCCATGCTTTCACTTCTCTTACAGATCCTAGAAGAGTAGTTTATTTTCAGTTTGTTTAGCTTTTTATTTGTTAGGACAGAGTGGTGACTTTCAAGTTTCATACACGTGGAATTAAAAGTGAAATCCTTCTACACTTAGTTATGTTTCTATTTTTTTACTTTCCTTTTAACGACACTTTATGCCCATTTTCCCAAAGTGCAGACGCACATGCCTCATAATAAGTGATAAGATGTTGTTCATTACTTATAACTTCGTGATATTTCTGTGTTTTATTGATATTCCAAACTAAAATTTTGATAAAATACGTCATTCTGTGGGATTTCTAAGCATTAGGACTATGTGAAATGTTAGTTTTATTTTCTAATAATACACTGTTTTAAAAGCAACAGAACATTATCAGTGGATTTATCAGGAAGTGGTTGATAAACAAAATCTGCTCGTACTTATTTCATAGTAGAAACTGGTGTGTTAAAACTCACAACGGAGTTCCTTCAGAGAAAAGCTTGATAAAAAGCTCTAGGGTTCTATGTAAATCACAGCTACACCTTAAATTTTATTTTTATAGCCGTTGAAAATTTTTCCTTAAAAATCCTATTTTGCACGATTCTGCATTTCAGAGCTTTGGAGAAGACCAGTGTCCAAAGCAATGCTTAAGGAATACTATTTCTGCTTGAAAATTTGTCCCATTTCTATTATTCCATAGTGTCTCATTATACCAGTTAACTTTTCTGAGCTTCAGTCTCTTTATTTGTCAAATGAGGATAATAGTATCCTCCTAATTGTGAAAATCAAATAGGGTGAAGAAAATAAAAGCATTTTACAGAGAAACGATCCTACACCCAAGGGCTGACATGATGGAAAATTATCACCAAATTTGTTTATTTTTAATTCTGCTTCTAATGTAGATGAACTGTGGAAATTACCATATCATACTTTAATTTATACTTAAATTCACAGTGACGTAAATTATGTACCCGTCTCCTGTGCCTTCACCTTTAGGATAAATATTGTAAAAGAGTTTTTTAAAAGTAGTCGTACCCCAAATGTTTACAATCTAGTAGAGACAAGACATAGTAAAATGAGATGACAAAAACACATCGTTGCAGAAGGGCAATACTGGAAAGGTATTTGACTTTGGATGAGATATTCCATGGTTTGAACCCCAGTCCAGCCACTATGACCTGTGTGAATGTTAGTGACTGAATCCCTGAGATGGGAATTAGAAAATCATTTTACAAAGTCTCTGTGAGAAAAAAATAAGGTAAAATAATACCCTGGAATGAAACCAGGGAAAAAGTCACTTTCCTCTTCACCCCCTATGGATCCTCACCGACCCCGTCCTTAATTGGATGATGCTGTGTGCAAGAATCCCACTGAAAAACATTGTTCACAGAATCTCCGATTTGGGGATCAAATGTCATATTTGAATAGTCAAAAATACGAAGTGAGAAATCAATACCTAGTGAGGACAAAAGGAAACATGGTCCAAGAAAAGGTACTAAAGGGGACTGGGTATGAGATTTGTGGAGCTCACTGAAGAAATGATTCCAACTGGAGCAAATACACAGTGAACATATGTCCCATTTTCCTGGGATGGTCTCTATTTGTATTGATTGCCCTAACAATAAGTTCATTTTAACAGCTTTAATAGCTCCCATTCTTGCTTTTTAATTTTTAATAGCTCCTCAGTTTTAACGGCTCCCCATTTCACCCTTAAATATATGCCAGGTTTGAGTGATAAATTACCCTAGAGAAGATATAGAGTTAAGAAGGTTTAGGGACACGGTTGGATAGGTGGAGAGAGGTCAGTCATGGAATCCTTTTAAAAAAGATAGGCAGTCCATGTCGATGATAGGAAACCATGGTCTACTCTTGAGTCAAGTGTCAGATCAAAGACAGACTGTGATTTACATTTCTGTGTAAGCTTTTATTCACTTAACTTGATTTCTCATTCGAAAACACATATGTTTTATTAGTTTCAAAGTCTATCTCTCCCGCAACTCTGAGCCTAAGGATCCTGGAATAACACAGAGATAAGTGTATTATGTTGGAGTAATCTTTGGAGATCTGACTGATCACATTACATCCATCATACCGCAGAAGTCAGGCTTTCTGAAAGATAAGTTGTCTCTAAATATTTTCAGTATAACATTGTAATATATTCTCCAACTAACTCTGTATATGTTTTTATGACAATCTACGGCAATAAAGTCTAAAGAATCTAAAAATGCCATCAATTGTAAGTTGCAACATTAATTACAAATGTCCAACAAAGAAAAAAGCCACCAATTAGATGATACTATATTGGTTTTTTTACCACTTGAACTTTTTATTTTGTTTTTATCGGAAGATTGTTTTCTCCTTAAAAGAAATAGATTTATATCCAATATCATTTATGTGCATACGTAAAAAGGATAAAAGTGAAATACATTGATTAAGTTTCTCCTAAAATGTCTTCACACTATCTGATTTGTCCAAATCATATTTGGACCCGAGACATCATTGAAATCATCCCCCTCCCCCTGCTTTGGCACAATATCATCCTCCAACTGTGGTGTTGGAATTACAGCATCTCTCCAAAGATATTCCATTGTTTCTTCTGGAATTTGCTTCCAAGCTGTTGATGTCCCTTCTGCAAGTTTTAATGCACATTCAGAGGCTGTAAAATCTAAGGCATGGCTGTTGCCCGGCTGTTAGTAATTATGAAAGCCATTATAATATGAAAGAGATGTTGGGGTGCATGGGTGGCTCAGTCAGTTGAGCATCCAACTCTTGATTTCAGCCCAGGTCATGATCTCATGGGTCATGGGACCGAGTCTTGTATCAGGCTCTGCACTGATAACATCAAACCTGCCTAGGATTCTCTCTCTGCTCCTCCTCTGCTCAAGCTCCCCATCCCCCTCTCCCTCTCTCTCTCTCTCTGTGTGTCTCTCTCTTTCAAAATAAATGAGTACATTTAAAAAAAGGAGATGTGTATCTTAGAGTTGATGAGTAGGAGGAGAAGTCCACATGATCCTTTGGTGAGAAGACTTGGCTTGTCTACGACCTTCCATGGTTACACCATAACCAAGGGTATGACTTCATGCTTTGGAGACAATACTAATACCAGTTAAGATTTACTGAGTGCTGAGCATCTGCCAGACATTTCACTGAATGCTTTCGCACACCATCTCCTTGTCCTTACAAAAACCCTTATGGAGTAAGTATTGATTGCCATTATTTTATTCAGATGAGAACACCAGAGTGAAGGTCTCCAAACTGGTCAAGTGTTAAAGTAGATTCAAACTCTGCTAATCTGGTGTTGGCCCCTGAACACTTAACTGAGAAGGCCTTCTGCCCATGGAGTTTACTTAAATCTTGCCTATCTGTGGAGATCGTTCCTGTCTCTGACATATGGGAAGTAACAGATGCTTTTTAACAATAAGGGGGGCTGGGGGGACCATCAAAGCTATTCGAAATATCAGCTATTGAACGTACGCAGGAAAAACAGAGGTCTTTTCACCCCTTTCTCACATTGCTTCCAATTTCAGTTTATAGAAGGAGTTTCCTGATACGGGACATGTCAAAAGGCACCTAAGGAACAGAGGCTCAGATCCTGCATTATTTGGGCCAGGAGGTGGTCATTGCCCACTCTCTCGAGAAGGTCTGGAGCAATGGGTACAGTCCACCCTGACTGAAGAGCAGGGGTAATGACTGAGGCAAACACATAGTGAGTGTGGTCACCCCAAATAAGTCAGTCTCTTAAGTACCTTATGTCTTTATATACATCGCCTCCTTTAAAAATCAAAAGCCCTGTATATTTGCTCTTTGTCCCACTTTAAAAATGGAGGCACGGACGTTGGCACAGGACAAGCAGCCTGCTCAGGTTCTCCTTGGACTTGGCCCATATTCTCCCCCTTGGAGTCTATTCTGCCAACCACTTTAAATCCCCCCATCCCATGATACATAGATGGTGAGTAATAAAACATAAAAAGGAAACAGAAAAGGCACATTAAGAAGTTAAAAGGTCATGATCTGGATGAGGAGACATTCTTGTTGGAGGGACTACGTTGTTTTTGGTTCTAAAAACCTCCCTTCTTGAAACCTCGTCTCTAATAACACAGATGTCTTAACTCTCCTCTCCTTCTCTCCTCCTCCCATGACCCTCTCTGCTCTTCTGCAGCATTTCTTACCCTTTTTATCTTTTGTGACACCAGCCAGCATTTTCTTCTTTTCACTTTCAACCCCATTTTCATGGCAGACTAAGCAAACGCTTTCGGCTCTGCGTCATCTCCCAGATCAAACACCATGCACAGAGCGAAGACAGATGTCCTGGGAGCTGGCGTCGGCCATGAGTGCCACTGTGCTGTTTCTGAGCCAAATCCATACTGAGTACGGAGCACCAGCCCTCGTGGTGTATCGAGCACAGTGGTGAACGTAGAATTTCCAAATTGTAGTGTGTAAATCACGAACGCGGGCATAGGTTTTCCTAAGATGCTCTTCCCTAAAAACAATGCCAATGCTGACCAAGTGGGAGATTGTACCCTGAATCCTCAATAGTGCTTGGGGGAGGGGAGTCCGTAAGCAGATAACAGAGCTGGTGATGAGTGTGAGGTCAGAATGAGGACCCTGGCCTGGGAGGTGGGACAGGATAAAAGAGGGGGTGGGGGCTTTGTCCTGGAGCTTTGGAGCATTAAGCTGTTACTAAGGAAGAAGCTCAGGGGCACCTGGGTGGATCAGTCGGTTAAGCGTCTGATTTGGCTTAGGTCATGATCTCATGGCTCACCAGTTCGAGCCCCGCATCAGGCTCCGTGCTGACAGCTCAGAGCCTGGAGCCTGCTTTGGATTCTGCATCTCCCCCACTGTTTTTCCCCCTGCTCACACTCTGTTTCTCTCTCTCTCTCTCAGAAATAAAAAAAAAAAAAAACGATTTAAAAAAAAAGAAAGCTCAGATATGAAAAGAAAAGAAGGCTCTCCTAAAAAGAACAAGGAATGAAGAACTTGAACTAAGTTTTGAAAATGTGCCATAGTCAGATGTACTCACTCATTCGTTTCCATTTATTTGATTCATCACAGATTTATGAGCACCTGCTAGAATCCAGTCCCTTGGGTATGCTTTTTCAGGGATATCATCTCTTTTAATAGATAAACCAATCCTGAGAAATAGGAGTTATTTTTTCTCATCTCGCAGATGTGGAGACAGAGGCAAAGAAAAGCTGCACAACATCCCCAAGGCTACACAGCTGCAGAACAAGAATTTCAACAAATGTCAAACCACGAAGAGGTAAGACTTTTAATGAGTGAGGCGTGACGCCCAGCTGGGGCTGGAGCTACTTATGTCCCTGGAGCCACTTTGTACCACGTGTAATCCAAGAATCACCTGTGCTAGCTGGACACTTGTCAAGAATGCAGATCCGGGGGCCATGGTTTCAGACACTCTGGTGGGGAGGATGTAGGGGCAAGGAGGCTGAAGATCTGCAGGTTTAACAGTCTGGGCTCCCGGGGACCAAGATGAACCCAATGTAGGATGTTGTGGAGAAAGGTGGCTAAGGCCAGGCAAAATCAGAGCTGGGAGAAACCAAGTGATTTAAACAAGGGCGCACAGCCATGCAGGGCCAGTCCTGCTCTCTGTGCACCTGACATTGAGGACAAGAGAAGGGTGATGAAACAGATACCTCTCCAGTCACTCACTATCATGGTACCATGGATTATTTACTTTGTAGCCTTTATTATTTGGAGAATTCATCTGATGGACTGTTTACTTGTTTATATTATTTTTGACAGCTTTATTGAGGTGTAACTGATATAAAAAGCATACAAACTTAATGTACACAATTTGATGGGTGTGAACATATGCATATGTCCATGGAACCATAAACATACCTACCACCTCCAAGATTCATCTTGCATAACTGAAACTTTATACCCATTGGACAAATCTCCATATCCTCTCTTCCCAGCCTCTGGTAACCACCAATATACTCTTTGCTTCTGTGACTTTTGACTACGTTAGATACCTCATATAAGGGGATCATGCAATATTTTTCCTGTGACTGGGTCATTTTACTTGGCATGATGTCTTCCAGGTACATCCAGGTTGTTTCACATGGGAAGGTCTCCTTCTTTCTTAGGGTCAAATAATATTCCTTTGTATGGAAGTACCATATTTTATCTGTCCATTCATTCATCAGTGGACATTGAAGTTGTTTCCATATCTTGGCTATTACGAATAACGTTGCTATGATCATGGGAGTGTAGATATCTCTTCAAGATGCTGATTTCATTTGCTTCGGATATATACCCAGCAGTGTGGTTGCTGGGTCCTATGGAAGTTCTGTCTCTAATTTTTTGAGGGGCCTCTATACTGCCTTCCTTGGAGGTGGCATCATTTCATATTCCCATCAACAGCCACAAAGGTAATAGTTTTCTCGAATTTTCACCAACCCATAGTATCTTTTGTTCTTTTGATTATAGCCATCCTAATCTGGACTGGAAATTAATGTTCATGAAGTCAAAGAGTGTCATGGAATTGTTTGCCTGTGTGTCAGCAGTATCTGGCACAGAGGAAGTGCTGAATAAATACTGGATGGATGGGTGGACAGATAGATGGATGGATGGACAGACGGACAGATGGATGGATGGATGGATGGAAGGACAGACAGATGGATGGATAGTCAGATAGATGGACAGACGGACGGATGGATGGATGGATGGACAGATGGATGGACGGGCGGATGGATAGATGGATGGATGGACAGATGGACAGATGGATGGATGGATGAATGGATGGACAGACGGATGGATGGATGGAAGGACAGACAGATGGATGGACAGTCTGGCAGATAGATGGACGGACGGATGGATGGATGGATGGATGGATGGATGGATGGCGTACAGGCGTGTCAGTCTTTATTTCTTTCTTTCCAAACCTGATGTTTCTTGTAAAGACATGAATCTCCACTGATTTTAATGTACTTCATCCTTTTACTTACTCTCCCCTAGAGTAGAAAGGAATTGGTAAGTTTGGGAAACATAACCCAACACGATCAGCTCAGACCCTCCTTTCCTCTCCTTGCAAGTAAGCTGCCTGACACCACGCTCCATTGCTCCTCCTCCAAGGGCAGATTCTCCTGGGACTATCTGCCCCCATTCAGAGGCACCTGTAACCCATGGGTAATTAGCTCACTCCTAGAGTTCAGAATTGGGCTTATTAGGCTCTCCCTCTAAGCTATCGTCCAACTCTGCCCTCGCAGTATGAAGGGCACAATTTGGTGCTCTATCCATCAAGACATTTTTCCCTATCAGTTTGTCTAGAACCAGGGTTGGGAAAAGGGGTGGCATTTATCAAGCACTTTCAGAAATCCCAAGCATGCTGGGACTCTAAAATAATCTAACAGAGTCCATGTTCTTTAAAGAATCCAGCAAGTTGGGGCGCCTGGATGGCTCAGTCGGTTGAGCATCCAACTTCGGCTCAGGTCATGATCTCGCGGTCTGTGAGTTCGAGCCTCGCGTCGGGCTCTGTGCTGACGGCTCAGAACCTGGAGCCTGCTTCGGATTCTGTGTCTCCCTCTCTCTCTGCTTCTCCCCTGCTCATGCTCTGTCTCTCTCTCCTTCAAAAATAAATAAACATTAAAAAAATTAAAAAAAAAAAAAAAAGAATCCAGCAAGTTGGAAAGCCAATTTTCTGGAAGCAGTATGTGATAGTAGGGAGAACCCAGGAGTCAAAGTCCTTGCCACCATCCCCAGGATCACCACTTACCTATTGTGTGGCTCAAACATGGCATTTGACCTCTAGGACCCTCAATTTCACCACTGCTAAAATCGGGATGTTAATTCCTGCTGGCACTGTTGTGTGGATGAAATAAATCAAATAGACCTACACTACCAAAAGCATTTTGTTAAATGAAGAGCAGCATATATGTTCAAGGGAATCGTTATTATTATTGGAATAGAACAATGCCACAGAATACCACAATCATTATCAGCCCAAGTGCAATGATTAAATTCTCCTTCCCTTGAGCAGACACACATAAAATATTATGCACATTTCTCTGGTGGACCTCAAGCTCCATAAACTGATTCATTACAATAAGAACATTATTCCCGGTTTTGGATACAAGGAAGCATTTTTCCTGAATTGAAAGAAAGACTGCTATTTTCTTAACTGTGGGATGAACATTTTTTTATCCCCAAATTATCAGTGAATGCGATTCGCCTCTTGTTACATTTCTTCAATATGTGGATTTTTTCCATTACAAAAAGCTGTTCATTAATAAATTTGTCCACACCTAGTTTCAGAAACCACAAAGGTGACAATGGAGTCCTCATAAGAATTCAAACTCATCACTGTGTTGTTGCATATTTCAGATTTCAAACAAGAAAAAATTTCATTGGGGTAGGTACTTTATTATGTGAAAAGAAAACCCACATGGGTTTTGAGGTCCTGGTTTCCAGCTGCTGTTATATAACTTTTTAGCTGTGTTATATCAGATAACTCACCCAATCTCTTAGAGCTTTGGTTTCCTTACTTTCAAAGAGGAATAAGGAAATTGAATGAGATAGTGTATTTCAAGCTAAGAATAAGGTGCATGTTAGAAACTTCATAAGTATTCACTTACTCCCCATTCTTGGGGGCTGAGTAAAAATCAACTTGAAATTATAAAGCTTCTGCATTTTGCAGTTGAGGTACATAGAGTAAGAAACAGAAAAAGAAGTCTAAATCAATGAAATTCTGTTGGCAGGGATCTCTGGGTCATTTGTGAGAACAGTCTAGAGCTGCATTAATTTGGCACCATTGGAAAGTAATTTTTTTTAAAGTTGTTCTAACAAGTATTGAGCGATCGTGAAACTTGGCAGGTTTATCATCGTTTCCAAGAAATAGTCAACTGGATCCCCCTAGAAATCCCCAAGAAGCCATTTCAACCAGGTAAAAAATAATTTTAATCCTTTAAAACAATAATGGAATGAACTGGAATGTTTTACCATGATCTCCACTACATGGCCAAACTTTATTCATTGTGTAAAATTGAGAAAAGGCTCATTAGAACCCCTCTCAATAGACATTTATGATATGGCTGGCTGAGGGATAGAAAGCCCCAGCCAACGGCTCCTTACAAGGCAGAGTCTACAAACGCAAGGGTTGTATGTAGTTGTGATCTCGGCCACATCAGAGTCTGGACAAAGAACCTCTAGAGAAATGGGAAGTAAGGGACCTGGTGCAAAGGTGGAAACATAGCGTCGTCGAAGAGCCCCGACTTTTACCTGAATAACAGATTGAGTCTTCAAGTCTTCAAGGTAGGTAATTGATGAGGAGAAATCTAAGTGTGGATGTGAAAGGAAAACTGAACTCACACTTTGGTGTTTGAAGGGGCTTATGAAGAGCACTTTTCTTTTTCTTACCCAAGATCCAGATAAAATGAGATCCTGATGCAGGCATCGGGCAGCTGGAGATACAAATTGTACCTATTTTTAATAAGATCAGAAAACTTGGTTTAGGTGTGAGGTTAAAAGGGTGTCAGAATGCTTTACCTACAAGCTAAACTCAGGTCCTGAAACCATGGACCAGTTCTGCGGGGAAAGCAGCCGCATGCTAAGTTCACTGGGTGGGGAGGTGGGTGGTGGGTGGCCGGGGGCGGGGGGGGGGGGGCGGGGGAAGAAGCCGATGAAAGCATGCTCAAGAAAAGCAGGTGCATGTGTGAGTGTGCGAGGGCACTCAGTTACCAAAGACAGACCAGGGGCATTCTTGACCCCACCCACTCCATCACCTCCACCCCCACTAAATAGCCACCCTGTCTTTTCTGTCCTACCTCCCCAAATGTCCTGGGACTCCTAGTTTCAGCCTCCTCTACAACCGCCAAAGTTCAAGTCTTCATCCGGGCTATCCCATCGGGGGCCTCTCCCGTTGAATCTTCCAGCCTCCTTTTCTACCCACAACCCTGTAGCCATCGTGAACCGATCCTCATCGGCAAAGGGACAGCCTGCCTTGTGCACTTGTTCCGCCTCCTTTTTCGAAATCCACCCCAGATATGGTTTCTTCCCACTTCTCCTATTTTGCAGTCCCTCATTCCACCCTGTATGCAACCCGCTTATTCGCAGGGCCGTTTCACTGCACTTGCTACGCAGGACTCTCAGTTTGTGTCTACTAACCTCTCCCCACTACCAAACCGTGAGCTTCATGAAGACATGAATCACATCTTTTTTTTATGTTTATATTCCCAGCATCTAACACACAGCTCCATAATGCTTGAGGAATTGAATCAAATGCAATGCGTTGCCTGGAAAGTATGAGGCATGACTTCATTAAGCAGGTATAGGGAGGGTTTCCATCAAGCCTGTATCATAAAGGAGAGAATGTTTTTCTTGCTGCCAAATGCACTAGGGCTATAACCCACCGAATTATTACCGTGCATGAAAACATAAGCACCAGACTTTAAATTCCACTCTGCGGATGTTGCCGTGTAATTCAAATGAGCCTGCATACTGCACCATCTGTTAATAACCTTTCTGTGTTCTTATCGCTGCAAACAAAAGGAAAGAGACAGGTAATGCCATGCAGAATGTCACAAAGAAGCAAATGCGTGCGTTACCTCCTGTCTTGGCAAGATTGAGTATTCAGATGCATGCTTCTGTGCAGATTAAATTCACTGTCTTTTCAGGGGGAGTTATGAACCCTTTGGGGCAGGAGCACTGAGCACTGAAGACCCAAAGCACTGATGAATTTTTCATGGAAGCAATCTTCCTTGCTGCGAAGGGAAGAGGATGTATAGCCAACGCACGGTTCTCATGAACTTCTTCAGAATTGAGGCTAATGGGGAAGCCATTTGAAAGTGTCCCTTTAGCTATGAATCTCTGTACTGGATCTCAGCTAAAATTAAGTTCTCTGCTCAAGGACAAATCAAGGAAACTGGAGGGAAGTGCAGCTGGGCAGCGAGAGCCATTTTCAGCTTGCGTGACTGCAACGAACACATCTGCATTAAACTCAGCGCTGCACACAGTATTAGGGAGACACCATAAAAGTGACTGAACCAGATCCATTTTACAGGTAAGGAAACTGAGACCAGAGAGAAGTGCTATGACAAAATACTGTCCAGATTAAAAGCTCATGATTTCTTCTTGCCTAGCGTACTACACATGGCTTCTGAAAATACGAATATTTTTCTTGTTCTGGTTTTTTTCAGCAAATGGCAGAAATTCCAACTTCAACTTGCGCTCAATCAAAATGTGAAATGTATTAGCTAAATAAATGTCCCAAAGAGTTCTCAGGTTTGACTTGATCCAGGCACTGAACCTTGGCACCTGTCCCTCATGGCCCTGCTCTCTTCTGTGTTACCCTTGTTTTCAGACTCCACATGGTAACAAAAAGGCTGCCTGCAACACCAGGTCTATATCCTCCTAGAGTCAAGCCCAGTAGAAAAAGCCACTTTGCTCTGCTTCTGGTAGAAGTTTCACTGTGCCTCAAGGACTTTAAATGACTCCAGTATCCATCCCTGAAACAACCACTGTGGTCAAGAGGGTGAAATGCTCTGATTGGCCCGGACAGAGTCACAAACACTTGGGGAAGGCCTCTCCAGGTGAGCGGATACATAAGGGGAGCAACTGTTGCTGTCACACTGCCGGCTAGTATTCTCACGTCTGTTCTTGTCGCTTGTGCATCACTCACCCATGACATCCCTGAAAGCCATATTCCAGATGCAGCCAGAATGATCTCTCTGGCATGAAAATCTGGTTTGAAACTCAGTGAGGGAAAACTTTTCGTCGATCCTCTTCGGTTTAGTTTCTGGGGGCCTGCAAATTAAACTGACAAAAGACAAAGTAGCAAGAGAACGACTTGATTTCGTATGTGCAGGAGTTCACAGAAGAATGTGACTCACAGTGGTGGTTAGAATTTGAGGTTTATATAGCATCTTAATAGGGGAAGGAAGTGGGAGAAGGGTGCCTACAGGAAACAAAGGACGTTTTGGAAAGAGAAATGGGCCCTGAGGAGAATGGATGGGAGATCGTTTGGGGACACTGTTTAAGTGTGCAGACTTCTCTCTGGTGCCACAAGTCCACCTTCCCTGGCTGCTCTTTGGGAAGAGGAATTCTTTTGGGAGGCTCAGTTTTTAGGAAGATAAGGGATTTGGGGAACTCAAATGCCTTGTGCTTAAAATAATTTTTATGCCCCAGTGGCAGATTCTGGACGCCTTCAAAACCCCTCAAGGGCTGCCCATTGCCAAAGATAAAGAGGAGATCACCAAAATATTCTAGGCTCTCCCTGACCTTGAACACTCACATACTTGGCCTTAGATTCTTTTTCCAGTTTCGTCTCATCTCCTGACACCCACTCCCTGCCTCACTCACCTTCCTTTTCTCACCAAATCTCACCGATCTTCTCAGCTTTGGCATCATATTCTATGGGAAATCTTTCTCAAACCCCAGCTTAAGTTCATGTTTCCAAAGGACACTGCTCTTTGCGCTGTATTCTGCTGACTGCTTTCCATTGAAACTCCTCTCGTGTCTGTTGGTCTGTACTACTTGCTCCTCAAGGACAGGCGTGTGCTTTCTTTGTCTATAGAGTCCCAGAAACTTACCTAGTGCCTGACACCTTGGGACTGTTTAATCAATACTTGCTAAGCTGATTATATATTAAACTGTTGATAAAACCAATGTGAAATATGGGAGAGTGCAGTGAGTTTGGAAGCAGGCTTGGAAGGGACCTCTAGCCTTCGCTGATTCTCAGGGCGACGTGAGGGAAGTCATTTAACCTCTTAGCCTTGGGGTTTCCTTGCCTGTAAAGACGGCACGTTTACTCTTCACCTTGAGGGTTTATGGTGAGGTCACACAAAGCTCTCAGCATTGTTTCGGGCATACAGCAAATGCTCAAGCAATGCACATGGCGGCGTGCTTAGAAACCAGACCTCCTGAGTCGATCCACTGCACCCAGCAGCCTTCCACCAACCTCCTCTCAGCGTCTGCTGATTCTGGTTGTGAGCCCTTTCGCTTTCTGTCCCCGCTAGGTGGAGATACCATCGGTCCCTCGGTACCAAAGATAAAGGCCTAAGAAAACTCTTGGCCTGGCTTTACAGCTCAACCCAGAACAAGGGCTTGGTGAGTGGAAAGGTGTGTTGCTTAATTCCCGGGCATCTTCTCGTCTCCAGGAGATGCCACTGGGAAAGGGGGCTCAGGAAGTTATGGCGAACCACAGATGACTATCCTGATTCCATCCAGAAGGTTCCCGAAATTACATTGCGTATCTTGGCTACAAAACCCTTATTCCACTTTCTGCCTCTTTTTATTTGCTTATCACGATTGTAACAGGTGAGGGCACGAGGCACCTGTGGGAACCGTGTTTGAGCCACAGCAGAGTGTCCAGTAAATCTTAGCTATTTTAACTTGTCCTCGCATTGTCAGAAGCGTAAGCCTAAATTTCCTCTCGGTATACACAACTTTCCCGGAGACCTTAAGAAGTGTGAGCTTTGGACTCAGATAATCCCCTTTCCCAACTCCTAACGTTTTATCCCGCAGAGAACACTTTTGTTTCTAGCCCCTGGCTGTCTTCCTACCCATTCTCCCTTCTCCTGGCCAGTGGCCCACTTCAGGCTGCCCCGATCAGCAAAAACTTCTTCACTCATTTCCTCACTTCCAGATTTGCCTTTTACAAATCTTTCCTCGCTTGCCACTGGAGAGATGTTTTTATTTTTATTTATGTATTTATTTATTCAGTTTATTCACTTACTTCGAAAGAGAGAGTGTATGAGCGGAGGAGGGGCAGAGAGAGAGAGAGAGAGAAAATCCCAAGCACACTCCCCATTAGGCGCAGAGCCTAATTAATGAGGGGCTCAAACCCCCAAACAGTGAGATCTGGAGCTGAGCTGAAATCTAGAGTCCGCCGCTTAACTGGCCGAGCCACCCAGGCGCCCCAAGGGGGAGAGGTTTCTCGAACACAGATGTGATCATCCAGGCTTGGGCCAGCTGAGCGACCTTCCACGGCTTTCACAGCTTATGGAATAAAGACAAACTCTTGCAAAGCACAGAGTGATCTGGCTCCTTTTCATCATTCTGGCTCTCTTGGAAACCTCGTTTGTTCCTGCCCTGCCTCCTGTGCTGGACTTCCTTGCATGTGCTGCGGTCTTTACATTTTTGACTCTGCTAAATGTGTCCCCCTTTGTTCAGAATGCCCGCACCCGCCCGCCTTGTGGAGTCTAGTCCTCAATATCCGGGACACCGGGAGGGGGTGAGAAGGAAATGAGGTTTCTTCTGTGTCTGGGACCACTGGACTTCGCCAAGCCTAATCATTATAAAATATCTCCTTAGAGAGTTGACACCGTTCACGGTGTGTCTGATGCCGAACAATAAAATAACTTGATGAGGGAGGAAGACCTGGGATCCAGGTCTAGGCCTTCTGTTTCCACGTCCAGTATGGGTTTGACATTGAGTTATCAAAGAAGCAGATGGGAGAAGGTGGGGGAAGGGAGACAGAGGGGAAGGTGGGGGGGAGGGAGGCAGGGAGGGAGAGGGAGGGAGGCAGAGAGAGGCGGATGGGGGGGGATACTGAGAGAGGGAGAGAGGGAGGCAGAGACAGGGAATGAGAAGTCTGCAACTCTGTCAGGGATCCTAGAATTAAATTTGCCTTGTCTGGCCGCTTCTGATCATCGTTTTTTTTTCCCCCCTTTCTGAAAACAGGATATATTCCGAGCTGAGATGTTTGGAGACGGATGCCCTGTCACCTGTCACACACGCAGTAAGTCTGACAAACCCACTCTTCCTTCGCCGCCACCCTGCCTTTCCTCCGAGAAAAACTCAAGAAGGACACAGACACCCTCGTTAAAATAAGCCATGGAACCTTCCACGGTTTCAGACGACCCAGATTTCTCCTAGACGCGCCTGTAAGCTCCTGGAGACTGGGGGGGGGGGGGGGGGTTTGCTGGCTCCAGCTTTGATCTTCAGAGCCTCACATTGATTAGAGCATATTACATAAAGATGTTTTTAACGAATGGAGAAAAAGGAAGAGTTATCTGAGCAGGCCCAGCTTCCTGGGTTTCCCTCTTTGTGTTCCCTTCTCTTGCTTCCTTGCTGGTTCTTCGGCTTTGTTTCACCCCTTAAGCTACACGTCTGAGCTTCCTTCCATGTTCTCCTCCGTGAAGCCAGGGAGGCCAGCCTTCACTAAGAGCACCTCCCTGAACAGCGAATGGAATCGCTCGGAGATGACGAATAGATGCCTAGGGTTACGGTCCAGATGCTCCCTCGACACATGCCAGCTCTGCGTAGACGGAGCCACTGCTCACCAGCTTGCTTCCACGTGGACAGTATCGCCTCGTGTCTTTTTTCCTACCCCCTCCCTCCCTGGCGTGACTTCCGGTGACTTGGGCTCCAACAGAAGTAAATCCCGAGAGGGGCGCCTGGGTGGCGCAGTCGGTTAGGCGTCCGACTTCAGCCAGGTCACGATCTCGCGGTCCGTGAGTTCGAGCCCCGCGTCGGGCTCTGGGCTGATGGCTCAGAGCCTGGAGCCTGTTTCCGATTCTGTGTCTCCCTCTCTCTCTGCCCCTCCCCCGTTCATGCTCTGTCTCTCTCTGTCCCAAAAATAAAAATAAAAACGTTGGGAAAAAAAAATTAAAAAAAAAAAAAAAAAGAAGTAAATCCCGAGAAAACGGACTGCCCCTCTCCCTCGCCTCCCTCGTCTCCATCTGTGTCTTCCTACCTGCCTCAACGTTGGAATCCACCAGGAAGGAAAGTCACATCCAAGTCCACTGGTAAAGGGGTCAGTGGGCAAACCACCAGCATGCGCCGTCTTCTCCTGTGCACCTGTACAAAAGAAGTCCGGGAGGCCATTGGGCGTGCCTCTCAGATCCCCCTTCAAGACACCTTGCCACCAGCAATGTCATTGGTTGACCATCACCATGGGTTTGCTCGTCCAGCCAGAGCCGTGAGATGTGTGGGCTTCTCCCAGTTTTCAGACAATGACCCAGTGTGATGAGTGTACCACAGCTGGGCCATTTCTGCCCAACACTGTGACAGTTGGGCATGACTCCCGTAAGGGCTAGTCTTTGCCAGAGGTCTGGCCATCGGCTGGCCCAAGACTCTCGGAATCGCCTACGGTCTGAGGCCACTCCTACCCAGTGATCCCTATTTCCCTGTCTCTTTCGACAGGTGCCACGCTTACATCACATTCGGAAGGGCCCCCTGCCGTCCTCCTAGCTTTACATTTTGTCTTCCGCTGGCATTCCCTCCTAGACCTTGGCACATCTAATTCCATTGTGCTGTATTTTTCTCAGAGACCCGAACCTGACACCGAGTATGTCCTTCCAAAGCCGCCATCAGTACGGCAAAGCTGAGATAAAACAGTCTTCTGGTTCTTATGTACTGGTCACCCCACCCCACCTCACCCTCACCAAAACAACTGCACAGCAGTAACAGCGATCTTAGCTGCGTGCCTGGATGCCAACATGCCCCCCGGCCCCCGCCAAATCCAAACAAAACCACACACACACACACACACACACACACACACACACACATTTTTTTTTTTTAACATCTTGGCCCTGTGCGTTGTGAATGATCATTCTAATTATCAAGGCCAGCAAGAAATGAAAAGGTATTTTGGGTGCAACTGAATTAATATCGACCCAGGGTCTTTTTTGTAGACTTTAAAAAAGAAATAAATAAATGCTCGATGTCGACTCATTTTCTTGTGCTTTTCTTTTTTTCTCTGCAAATTAGAAACGTGCTATCCTGCTAATTAAGGAAACTGGTTAGCTTGGTTTCAGTCTATTGAAGATCTTATTAAACACTGCTCTCACATTTGATTCTAGATAAAATAGGCTGGCTTCTGAGCATTTACAGATGAGATTAAAATGTAAGCACTCCTTTTAACTCTCATCTAAAGTCTCATGTGAAACTCACTACATCCTTGCCTGGGTGGCTCAGTCGGTTAAGCATCTGACTCGTGGTTTTGGCTCAGGTTCTGATCTCACAGTTGGTGGGTTTGAGCCCCGCATCAGGCTCTGCACTGACAGCTCAGAGCCTGTTTGGGATTCTCTCTCTCTCCCTGTCTCTCTGCCCTCCCCTGCTCCCCTTCTCCCTCCCTCTCTCTCAAAATAAAGACACATTTTAAAAAATTAAAAAAAAAATAAAGAAAACTCACAATCTCCTTAGGAGGTGGGGATTTTTATTTCCTTTCCAGAGGTAGTGATACAGGTGCAGTGACGGACCTTGCACACGTAGAAGAGGCAGAACAGGAGTCGAATCTAAGTGATCAAAGGCTCAGCCTTTCGATTCCTCCCCGAGTTCAAATTCTGCTTTCAGTGCTTCCCGGCTGTGTGACGGTGAGCAACTTCCTTAACATCTCTGAACCTTTCAAGTAACACCTCTCTTGGCAACTGCTGAAATTTCAGGGAGGCCATTCATGTCAAGGGGGGGCCTACGTGTGTAAACTAGGCGCAGTCTGGCCACCGTCCTTCTCTATCTCCTATGCATTAACCACCTCTAGGGGACAGTCTAGACTTGTGTGCTTTCGCTCATCAATGTCGCTAATCAGGGTCAATCAGCAACTTCCCAGGAAGTCACCTCACCCTGTGGAAATGAGGGAGAATGATTGCCCGTGTGATCAAGAATGTCTGTCAATCTAAAGTACTTAAAGCTTCCTCTTAGGCAGTATGCTTTATTTTCGCCTGGAAATTGAAAGGGGGGAAAATCACATTGGAAGAGCCTGTCCAGGAGCACTAATGCAGGGAGTGTGTGGGCGCTGGGCACAGCTGGGCTCCAACATAGCACCATGGTGCTTCTAAGTGGGCAATGGCTGCAGAGAGAGCCAGGTGGCCTTCTCTTTAGGTGGGAAGAAACAAGGATGCAACAGGGATCGTGATTCAGAGCCATGTTTCCCTGAACAGTAACGTGCATCTTGCTAAAATGCAGATGCCTATTCCGTGGGTCTGGAGTCCAACTGGGCAGGGCTTGAGAGCCCGTTGCTAACATGCTCCCAGAGGATGCTGATGTGGGTTAAAGCAACAGTTCTAACCCCGGCTTTTTATTCAGTGGCGCTGTGACTTCGGGCAACTCACCTGATCACCATTCTTCAGGTTTCTTAAGCATGTGATGGGGTAATGGTCGCACCGACCTCATACTTTTAATAGAAGTAACAGACTTACAATTGTGCCTGGCACATAGGAGGACTTCAGACGTTAGCTATGATCATTAATATTATTCTTACTACGGTCAGAAGCATGGTCGGTGCAAACCAGCACCAGAAATAAAGGTGTTGTTTGGGGTGCCTGGGTGGCTCAGTCGGTTAAGCGTCCGACTTCGGCTCAGGTCATGATCTAGCGGTTTGTGAGTTCGAGCCCCGCGTCGGGCTCTGTGCTGACAGCTCAGAGCCTGGAGCCTGCTTCCGATTCTGTGTCTCCTTCTCTCTCTGCCCCTCCCCTGCTCACGCTCTGTCTCTCTCTGTCTTTTAACAATAAATAAACGTTAAAAAAAATGTAAAAAAATAAAGTGTTGGTCGATGGGGGAAATTTTAAATAATTTGGGTTTTATCTCAACTTATAAAAAAAAACTGGAACTTTGTGCTTTAATTACGATATTCTTAGTTTAAGTTACTTTATTCAAAAGGAAAATGGTGTTGTTGGTTTTTTTTAATGTTTTAATGTTTACTTATCTTGAGAGAGAGAGAGATAGAAAAAGAGCGTGAACTGGGTAGGGGCAGGGAGAGAGGGAGACACAGAATCCGAAACAGGCTCCAGGCTCTGAGCTGTCAGCCCAGAGCCCGACGCGGCGCTCAAGTTCACAAACAGCAAGATCATGACCTGAGCCTAAGTCGGACGCCCAACCAACTGAGCCACCCAGGCGCCCTAGGAGAATGGTGTTTTATTTTTCCAGAGCTGCCATAAACAGTACAGGCTGGGTGGCTTTAATAACAGAAATTTATTTTCTTACAGTTCTGGAGGGTAGAAGTCCACGATCAAGGTGCTGGCAAATTCAGCTTCTGTTGAGAGCCCTTTTCCTGGTTTGCAGATAGCAGGCTTCCCGCTATGTGCCCTCATGGTCGTCCCTTTGTGTTCACTTGAAGAGAAAGCAACATCTCTGCTGTCTTTCTTCTTCTTATAAAGACCCTACCCTTAGTTAGGACCTCACTGAACCTGAATTGCCTCCTTAAGGGCTCCATCTCCAAACCCAGTCATTTTGGGAGTTAGGGCCTCAACAAATGAAACGTAGCATGGCACGATTCAGTCCATAACAAATGGAATAAAAGTCATTTTATTTTCAGTGTTTTTGCGACCAGACATACAATGTGGATATAGGCTGACACAGTCAGGTTTTTCCCCTTGTGCTACTCCTGATAATGCGTGAGGCTTAAATCCATAGTCTAGCTACATTATACACATAAGCAGAGGTACACAGAATATACAACCCTTCCCTGAAATCTTAACCGTCTGCATCAAAGGCAGAGGGGGGTCGAGCTTTTGAAAATGCTCATTCTAGTTCTTCTATGGTCTTTGTGGGTAAATAAGTTGATGTGTTTTCTTTGGAAGGTCAGATGTTAAAGTCTATCAAGATTAGAAATATGGGAACCCATTTGGCCACAAAATCTTCTGCCAGGAATTTACTCTCCCAACAGTTTCACAAGTGTCTAAACCGTGAGGCTCAAGGTGATTCTGTGCTGCCTTGTTTATTATTTTACTTTATTTTTTAAATTGGCATGCGATAAAATTGACTTTTTGTTGAGTTCTGTAAGTTTTCATGTGTCTGCAGATTCATGTAAGCACCATCACAGTACGGATACGAATACAGAAAGCTCCTGGGTGGCTCAGCTGGTTAGGAGTCTGACTCTTGATCTCGGCTCAGGGCATGACCTCACGGGTCCGTGGGTTCGAGCCCTGCATGGGGCTGTGCACTCTCAGTGTGGAGCCTGCTTGGGATTCTCTCTGTCCCTCTCTCTGTCCCTTCCCTGCTTGTGCCCTCTCCTTCTCTCTCTCAATGTCTCTCTCTCTCTCTGTCTCTCAGAATAAATAAATAAATAAAAACCCTGAAATTTTTTAAAAAAGAATGCCAATCAAAACGTGAATGGTTAATATAAATAATTTGATTGACTTTCTGGTAGCCTCACCTTCTATACACTTGTAAAACTGTCTGCAAATTCCTAGAAAAAACAATGGAAGCAGCCCATGTGTCCACTGACTGATGAATGGATAAAGGTGTGTGGTGTGTGTGTGTATATATACATATACTTCTTTATCCTCATCTCTCTCTCTCTCTATATATATATATACATATATATAATATATTATATAATATATGATATTATCTCTCTATATATATGTATATATGTATATGTATATATGTATATGTATATGTATATATGTATATATGTATATATGTATATATGTATATATATGTATATGTGTATATATATGTATATATAGAGAGATAATATTATATATTATATATAGAGAGAGAGATAATATTATATATTATATATAATGGAATGGTATTTTTATATATAATATATTATATATAATAGAGTGGTTATATATATACATATATATGTATAATAATATATAATGTTATATATACATATATAATGTTATATATACATTTTATATATAATTATATACATTGTATATATAATTATATTATAATTATATAATATATATTACATATGTATATTATATATATAATATATATAATGGAATATTATTTGGCCATAAAACTGGATGAAATCATGTCATTTACAACAACATGGAATATCTACAGAGAATAATGCTATGTGAAATAAGCCAGTCAGAGAAAAATACTATATCATTTCACTCATGTGTGGAATTTAAGAAACAAAAAGGATCAACAGGGAAAAAGAGAAAGAGAGACACACAGAAGGGGGGGAGTGCAAACCAAGAAACAAACACCTGACTATAGAGAACAGACTGATGGTTACCAGAGAGGCAGTGGGTGGGGGACGGGGTCAAGAGTATACTTATCATGATGAGTACTGAGCTGTGTATAGAATTGCCAAATCAACATATTGTATACCTGAAACTAATATAACACTGTGTATTAACTACACTGGAATGAGAAAAAAAAATTTTTAAATGAAGGTTAATAAAACCATGATTTAATCATGATATAATACTAGTCAGCCATTAAGATGCACATATGAATGATCCCACGCAGCTACATGATGTATGTGCATGTGTGTTATCGCAAAACTATACCCAAGAAGTGAAAAGGTGACTGCTTAAATCTGAGACTGAAATTCTTCGCTTTAAATCCTTTTTTTTTTGCTCTATTTTATTGTTTGCATTTATTATTAGAAAAGTTTAATTAAAGAAGAAAATAAATTGATAAAAAATTTAGAGTGTACAATTTTAGAAGCAAGTATGTGGGAGAAAGTATAATATGCTACACAATATTTTTAAATTAAACTTTTAATTTTGAGTTCATTATAGATTCAGTGCAGGTGTAAGAAGAAATACAGTTTGTGACCTTTGGGATTGGCTTTTGTTCACTCAGTACAAGCTTCTAGACTTCACTGTCATTGTTGCATCTGGCATTTGTTCCTTTTATTGCTGAACAGTATTCCAGGATATGGGGCGTCACCATTTGTTGAACCATTCACCCACCAAAGGACATCTGGGTTGTTTCCCTATTTTTGGCTATTAAGAATAAGTGGTTTATAAATATCCATGTTCAGGATCTTCTGTGATCATGAATGTTCATTTCTCTGGGCTAAATGCCCATGAGTTCAATTGTTGAGTTATATGGTAGCTGTATAAACATCCATGTTGAGGATTTTCCATGATCATGAATGTTCATTTCTCTGGGCTAAATGCCCATGAGTTCAACTGTTAAGTTATATGGTAGCTGCATATTTAGTTTTATAAGAAACCACACGCATGTTTTCTAGAGTGGCTGTGCTCTTTGACATTCCCACCAGCCATGTGTGAGGGATCCAGTTTCTCCACATCCTCAACATCCTATGGTGGTGTCTACGCCCAACATCGAGTAGTTGTGTAGTGATATCTCATTGGGTTTTAAAATGCACTTTCCTGATGACTAATGATGTTGACCATCTCATCATCCCTCCGTATATCCTTTTCAGTGAACTGTATTTTCATATCATGTGCCCATCTTTTAACTGGGTAGTTTGCTTTCCTTTATTGCAGAGTTTTGAGAATTCGTTGTATATTCTAGCCTCTTGTACTTTGTTGGTTGTATGATTTGCACACACTTTCTCCCAGATTGTAGCCTGTGCATCCTTCCTCATCATGTGGGCTCTCATTGAGTAAGACTTTTTAAATTTTTTTTATGTTTATTTATTTTTTAGAGAGAGAGAGAGACAGAGTGTGAACAGGCGAGTGGCAGACACAGACTCGAAGCAGGCTCCAGGTTCCGAGCCGTCAGCACAGAGCCCGACGCGGGGCTCGAACCCACAAACTGTGAGATCATGACCTGAGCCGAAGCTGGCCGCTCAACCGACTGAGCCACCCAGGCGCCCCAAGTCTTTTTAATTTCAATCGGGAATATTTTATCCATCCATATTTTGGTGGGTCACTCGCTTGATGTTAAGTTTGAAAATTCTTTGTTTAGTCATAAATATCAAAGTTCCCCCTGTGTTTTTTTTTTTCCTAAAAGTTTTATAATTTTGTCTTTTACATTGAATTCTGTGGCGCATTTGAGTTCATTTTCCTGTAAGGTGGGAGAGGTGCAGGTGTACGCGAAGTTTTTTCTCTTCTTTTGTCTATAGATGCACAACTGCCCCAGTACTCTTTGTCAAAAAGTCTATGTTTCCTTCATTGAGTTGATTTTGTATCTTTGCCAAAAAATCTTAGTTTATTTCTGGGTCCTCTCTTCTCTTCCGTGGACCCATGTTTCTAACCCTCTGCCCAAACCGCACTGTCTTAATTACAGTAGTGATATAGTTGGCCTTGCTATTGGGTAGAGTGGTTCTTCCTGCTTAATTATTTGTCAGAAATATTTAAAGCGGTTCTAACGCTTGTGCCTTTCCACGTGATTTTTACAGTGAGTGTGTCTTTGACCACAATTACATTCGATATGTACCTAAGTTTGGGGAGAATTGATGGGTTTACTACGGATCGTTTCCCAACTCATGAGCACAGTACGTCTCCTCATGTGAGTCTTCTTTGATACTTTCATCAGCATGTTGTAATTTTCAGCCTAGAGATCCTGAACATGTTTTGTTAAGTTTATGCTAAGTTTTTAATTTTCTTTGGGGGCACTCGTAAATGGCATTGTGTTTGTAATTTCAGTTTCTATGCGTTCATTGTTAGTACATAGACGTGTGATGGAGTTTTGCGTCTATCCGGTGTTTCCAATTAAGTTAATCAATACCTGGCCTACAAGTATGCTCTCACTTTACAGATACAGACGTCTTCTTTTCTCCGAAACAGGGAAACTTAAAGCCTCCCCACATGGGCTTGACCTTGAGCTTCCTTCACTGGTCAGACAATTGGCCCAGGGAAAGCAGTGTGGGATGGTGAGAGGGAATGCACTGGAGATCAAGGGAATGGGTGTGAATTCTAGCCGGCCACCTGTAAGCCCTGGACCCGGAACACGTTCCGTTCTCTAACACCCATTGCTACAATAATGATAAGACAACAACCGCCGTGAGAGCTATTTCAGTGAAGGACTTAATATAAGATAGACTGATAGACTTTGTGTTAAGACCTTTACACTTGTCTCACTAAAATCTCATGTCCCCTTGTGAAGTAGGAATTACAGGCCTGCAGTACTTTGTCTGCAGTTCGAGTATTCCACAAGCTTAGAAAGAGAATTATTTGTATATAAGCTTGCTTCTAATTCTTTGGGCATGAACCCCTGGCCTGAAGTGATGTGAGGCTACTTATCATTTACCTTTATCTTGCCTATTGTGAATAGCTATATGCTTTTCCCATGGAAATGTTTATGCTTTTGGTTATAGGTGCTTTTTATCACACGCCAACCTACCCGCTCTGCTATACAGGCTATTCCACATATGCCATATTAGCTTCCAAACATCCCCAAATGCTCTGAAATCTGTACCATTTCTGGTCTGAAGATCATCAGATAAGGGATTGGTAATGTAATCATCCTCACGTTATGATTGGGAAAGCAGGACACGGAAGTGTGACGTCCCATGTCCGATCGCACACATCTTTTTGGTGGCAAAGGAGGCAGGCAGACTGACGCGTGGGCTCTGAGTCTTCATCACCTTGCTCTACGTATCCGTGGGTTACGTGAACCTCGGGAAAAGGCCTGAGATGAAGTCCTTGGGGGTGACCTTGGAGAGACATTTAACTCTACCTGGAACTCTTCGGGGTCCGCTTTTGCGGATTGAGAAGTGTATAACGCAGGCGAAGGCAGCCACTTGTCCCTGTCAGCAGGGAGCTGGGCAGGTACCAGGCTGGGCGCTTTCACACATTTCCAGGGACCATTTGTGGTAGGTGATTCGTTGCCCCTTCATTGTCCGCAGTCCAAGATTTTCCCCCAAGGTATAGCTGAATAATCCCTCTGACACTGCATTCTTCAGTGTGATTGTGTTTATTCCACCCCTAGCCAACTAATATATTACCAGTTATCATTTCCCTCCCAATTATTCATTCTTCATGGCAACCGAACATGGTATGTCATCCACAGCCCCCAACCATGACAGAAGTAATACAAAGCCTTATCATGTTACCTGGATTTAATTGCTTTCGAATGGGTCTGATGATGAAAACACTCTCAGCTCATTATTTCCTGTGGCCAAGATGAATGATATGTCACAGTGCCACCAACAAAGCTGGAAGCAGTCAGAGCTCAGCTGATACCAATGTCACATTGACCACTGCACGGCAGGTGCTTAGACTCTGTGCCAGCGAAACGGGCAGGTCAAATGACAGAAGCCACTGGAGGCTGAAAGAAAATTTTAAAACATATAAGGAAAAGATTTGGAAATAAAGAATTAAGGAGTTGGAAGAAGACTATAACCATCCAACGTTCTGATTTTATAAAGGTGGAAACTGAGACCCAAAGAGGGAAAGAGATATAGACAAGGCCAAATAGCCAGTTTCTAAAAGAATTACTTGGGCAGTTATCCAAGCCATGAACCCTGAAGTCATCCAAGATTCATCCTTTTAAAGGCATATTGCATATCTTTGCCAAGTCCATTTCCTTACGGATTAAGTGGATTGCTCACCATTTTATCAACATTCATCTCGATTTCCTTTAACTATAGGTACTTAAAACAAATCAGGGTCAATAAGGTGTGCTCACATAAATACCTTACAAAGTTCCTCTTATTTCATATTGCTGCTTCCTTGTCTTTTTTTTTTTAATGTTTGTTTATTTTTGACAGAGAGAGAAACAGAGCATGAGCAGGGAAGGGGCAGAGAGAGAGAGAGACAGAGACAGAGACAGAATCCAAAGCAGGGTCCGGGCAGGCTCTGAGCCGTCAGCACAGAGCCCGATGTGGGGCTCGAACTCACAAACTGAGAGATCGTGACCTGAGCCGAAGTCAGAGGCTTAACTGGCTGAGCCACCCAGATGTCCCTTCTTCCTTGTCTTTCCTCCAACTCCCTAGCCTTCAGGAGAAAAATGCACTTCAGGGGCACTTCGGAACCCACTATGACTATATATGAAATCATATATGTATGTGTGACTGCTTTCATATTCTATTGAGTGGCTTTAATGAGCAGAAAATGAAAAGAAAATCATTTAGTAAGCACCATGATGCCCAGCACATGTTTGCCTTCAATAGATATATGTTTAATTTAAAAAGTTATTAATTTACAGGGACACCTGGGTGGCTTAGTCAGTTAAAGGCCTGACTTTTGGTTTCGACTTAGGTCATGATCTCACAGTTGGTGGGTTCAAACCCCATGTCAGGCTCTGTGCTGTTGGTGCAGAGCCTGCTTGGAATTCTCTCTCTCTCCCTCTCTCTCTTTCTGCCCCTCCCCTGCTCTCTCTCTCTCATAATCAATCAATCAATCAATCATTAACTTATAAATGTCTGTGGGGCCCAAGTTGTAAAAACGAAAACAACCACAAACAAACAAAAACCAGCTTGGTAAAGACACTTCTTTTCCCGATAAATTATTCTTTGACCAAAAAGACAAGGGGCATGGTCAAGGGGAAGAGGGTTAAACAAGGGAGAATCCCATTTACCAGCCTAGAAATTGACCTCTTAGGAATTCTATCAGCCGGACAGTAAATATTTCCCCACTTATCCCCCCTCACCCCACTTTCTTGGACAAGGATTATATGTCGGCTCACGTTGACATGACTTGTAGTGCCCACTCTCACCGTGGAAGGGGTGTTTGTCCCTGGCCCCTTGTCATTGGGCTTGACCCTCTCACCTGCTTTGGACAATGAATGTGAGCGGATGGGACCTGTGTGAATCCGACCTGAAGGCAGCGTGATTCCCATTAGACATTAATGGTTTGCCTCCTCCAGGAAAAATGGCATTCTCCAAAGAGGGACTGCTCATGCAGCCTGGGACCCAAAATGAGAAAATAATAAAGAAGGCCAATAGCAGCCCCCTGCAGCTGCCGACATATAATCTGAGTGAGAAATGCAGGCTCCTTGTTCTACACCATTGAGATTATGGCCTGTTTATTACCGTGGCAAAGATGACCGATACGCATATGAAATTTAAACCATTTAACTCATCAATGGCCACAGATTATCTGTTTCCAAAGTGAAATGTGTTATCTAAGGAAGACTTTTTTTGTGTGAAATACAGTTATTAAAATTCAGTCCTTATTTATCCCTGATATTTCTTTTTTTCTTTGCTTTCTTTCTTTCTTTCTTTTTTTTTTTTTTTTTTAGAGAGTGAGAAAGCATAAGCAGGGTAGAGTAGCAGAGAGAGAGAGAGAGAGAGAGAGAGGAAGAGAAAGAGAGAAAGAGAAAGAGAGAGAGAGAAAGTTAACAGGCTACATGCTCAAAGAGCCCAACACAGAGCTGGATTCCATGACCTTGGGATCATGACCTGAGCCCAAATCAAGAGTCAGACATTCAACCAACTCAGCCACCTAGGCACCCCATCCCTGATATTTCTGTATCACAATTATTTCCTATATCATTCTTCTGTAAGCTGTCCATCCTATCAATTCATAAGATATACAATTAAGTGATGACTAACCTTTCGGGTACCTTTAATCATATTTGCATGTTTTTTTCTTATAAAAGTGTATAAGTTTATGATAGGGAATTTACAGACTCCTTACAGAAAGAGTATCAATTGGTATGTTAATTTAGAAAGATCTGATGCTAGGGGCGCCTGGATGGCTCAGTCAGTTAAGCAACTGACTTCAGCTCGGGTCATGATCTCATGGTCTGTGGGTTCGAGACCCTCATCAGGCTCTGTGCTGACAGCTTGGAGCCTGGAGCCTGCTTCGGATTCTGTTGTCTCCCTCTCTCTGCCCCTCTTCCACTTGTGCTCTGTCTGTCTCTCTCTCTCTCAAAAATCAATTAAATGTAAAAAAAATTTTTTTTTAATTTATTTTTTTTATTTTTTTTTCAATGTTTTATTTTTATTTTTGGGACAGAGAGAGACAGAGCATGAACGGGGGAGGGGCAGAGAGAGAGGGAGACACAGAATCGGAAACAGGCTCCAGGCTCTGAGCCATCAGCCCAGAGCCTGACGCGGGGCTCGAACTCCCGGACCGCGAGATCGTGACCTGGCTGAAGTCGGACGCTTAACCGACTGCGCCACCCAGGCGCCCCAAAAAAATTTTTTAAGAAAGATCTGATGCTATACAAACATTCAGTCTCTTCCTCCCAGCAAATAGTTTTATGGCATTTGCTCAAGTTATATTTCCTCTTTGAAAATTACATTTAAGTCCAGAACAGCTTTTGTTAAATAGATGTCTATGTACTTCTTCAAAACAATGTAAGTGTTATGAGAATTTGGTTTTATTCATACAATTTTTTATCTAGTTATAGCTTTAGTATAAAAAAACAACTAGGTCTTTCTTTCTTTCTTCCTTTTTTTCTTTCTTTCTTTCTTTCGTAAGCTTCATGCCCAGGGCAGAGCTCAGTGAGAGGCTTGAACTCACGACCCTGAGATCAAGACCTGAGCTGAGATCAAGAGTCAGATGCTTAACTGACTGAGCCACCCAGGCGCCCCTTTTTTACAAACCACTGCCTTGAATATCTTTTATTGGTTTTAATAGTTTTCATATGGCTCTTGAGTTTTCTCACCTCATTGCCTATGAATGAGAATAATAACTCTGTATCATGTTTTCAAACAGATCCAACCCTGTATCAATTACATGTGTGGCATGAACCCCCCAGGAATATATTAACCACAAGCGGTAATACAGTTCTCTTTGTCTTTTTTTCTTATTTTTGATAAGAATGTTAAGATGACAATATTTTATCAAATTACAAAACTATCCTTTTCCTCTTAAATAATCGTTTGTCTCACTAGGAGTACTTGTTGGATTTTCCCAAATGCTTTCTCAACATCAGTTAAGATCATCATATTTGTGTTTTGTGTAAGGAATACAGAATAATTTGTATCAAATAATCCAACCACCTGTCCTGCTGAAGTATTTGAAACACTAATTTAAAGCCCCTTAGAATTAGCTGATTGGAGCCAAACCACATCTTGGGTATGGACTGTGGTTTCCTTCTAGCGTACACAAACTTCCTCCTCTTGCTACCCAACCAAAGCAGATGTCCTCTCAACCTTGCCCTCTGTTTCCATTTCTCCATTCCCAGATCTGCTCGAAGAAAGCATGACTGCCTCCATTCCGAGCTGTTTTGCTGGCTTATTTAATCTGCTGCCTCATGGGAAAATTACATTCCCCTGAATATTGAATACTAACCTCTTACCCTAGAATCGAGATTTCCTCCATTCAAGGCCAACATTTTCCCCCGATGAATCTGGCGTCTTTCCTTTTTACCTTCTGCCATCACCTTGCCCCATAACCCTTTATCTTTTTTATTTATTCAGGAAGTATTACAGTTTTGAAATGCAACTTTTTTTTTTCTAATTTTTTTAATGCTGATTTATTTTTGAGAGAGAGAGAGAGAGAGAGCAGGGGAGGGCCAGAGAGAGAGGGAGACACAGAATCTTGAAGCAGACTCCAGGCTCTGAGCTGTCAGCCCAGAACCCGACACGGGGCTTGAGCCCACGAGCTGTGAGATCTTGACCTGAGCTGAAGTTGGACGCTTAACTGCCTGAGCCACCCAGGGGCCCCAGGAAACAGAAATAAATAAAGCAAAGTCCCTGCTTTCATGGTGCTTATGTTCTAGAAGGAGAGGACGACAAAGAAAACGTGTGTCAGATGGCGATAAGTACCAAAATGAAAAATAAAGCAGAGGAAGGGGCCAGAGGGATGAGGTGTTGGTGTTCGCAAAGATCTCTGCAAAGTGGAAATGAACCAGGTAGAAGTCTAGCAGAAATGCATCAAGGACCGTGGGAACAGCAAACGCAAACACCCTGAGACAGGCACGCTTGGTACATGGGAGAAACGGCAAGGGGCATGATGGCTGCCTCAGAAAGAACAACTGTGGGTGGGGGGGATTTGGGGGTGGAGGCAGTTAAGGTTTTGGTGATCAGTCTGAGCGAGGTGGGTAGCCGTTGGGGCATTTCAAGCAGAGTGAGTTAGGCTGCTGTGTTGGACTGGACTGAGGTGTAAGGAAATGCAAGATGCAAGACGATTGCAAGAGTCCAGGCAAAACACAAGGTGCCTCGGGTCGGAGTGGCCGCCGTGACGTGGAGGAAAATCGTTGATTTCGGTGTGCATTTTGAAGTTAGCGCCAAGAAAATCTGCCGATGGATTGCGTGCGGAGAACGCGGGGTTGAGAGGAATCTATGACTCAGAGTGTTTCACATGAGCAAGGGGAAGTCAAGGGCTTGTGTTTCCGGAGATGGGGAGTCATAGGAGAAGCAGATTTGGGGGTGGGCAAGAGTTTATCTGAAGCATGAGGTTAAGATGCTTGTGTGAAATGAAAGGAAGAGGGAAGAGCAAAGTGTTTGTGGCAGTTCACTTTCTGTGTCAGCCAGACCAGCTCGGGGGGGTGTCCACTCCCCAGTGTGACTGAAAGGATGTATCTGATGAAGTTAACACCTGAATCCGTGGTCTGAGTGACGAGTATCACTATCCCCAACACGAGTGAGAATCCGTCCATACGTTATAGCCTGAACAGCACCAAAAGGTGGAGAAGGGACAATTCTCTCTGTACCCGGCGATCGGAGCAAGGACATCAATCTTGGTCTTCTCCTGCCCCCAGACTAGGACTTACACCATATGTCACTGGCTTTCCTGACTCTCCAGCTTATGGACATCAGATTGTACAACCTCCCAGTCTATAATTCTGTGGGCCACTTCTTCACAATAAACCTCTTTATCATCTCTCTCTCTCTCTCTCTCTCTCTCTTTCTATCATCTCCTATTAGTTCTGTTTCTCTCAAGAACCCTAATACAATAAGCAAATGTGGGAATCATGGGAATATTATCAGCACAGAGCCTGACATGGGGCTTGAACCCACGAGCTGTGAGATCATGACCTGAGCTGAAGTCAGATGCTCAACTGACCGAGCCACCCGGGCACCCCACAGCTTTTTTTGGTTTTCTGTTTTTTCATAGAAGGTGCCGGGAGAAAATGGTCTCTTTAAAATTAGAGCTTTAGACGGATTAGCCGAGGCTTTGGGTGGGTTAACTTGGGGTACGTAGAGAGGTGACAGAAGTCAGAGAGTTGAGTCCCTCACAATTCAAAATTTACAGGCCAGAAAAGTGGAGAAGATCAGGCGAAGGTAACAGAAAAGAAGCCAAGAGGTGAGTCCAAAGACAGTGAGGTATTGAGACCAAAGAAAGTTAAGTGTTTCGACGGATGCTGAGGTGTCCTCAGAAGTTGGAGACGACCCTTCCCACAATTATTTAGTATTGAAATATGTTTCTTTCCTTTACGATTATTATTATTTTTTTTTGGTGTTTCCTGTGGTCAAGGAAGTACAAGCACTCATCAAGTAATTGAAAAAGCACATTTTTATCTTATTTGTTTCATGTTATTTTTTTTTTAAGATTTTTTTTAATGTTTTTATTTATTTTTGAGACAGGGAGAGACAGAGCATGAACAGGGGAGGGTCAGAGAGAGAGGGAGACACAGAATCCGAAACAGGCTCCAGGCCCCGAGCTGTCAGCACAGAGCCCGACGCGGGGCTCGAGCTCATGAACCGCGAGATCATGACCTGAGCCGAAGTTGGCTGCTTAACCGACTGAGCCACCCAGGCGCCCCTGTTTCATGTTATTTTTAATTTATTTTGAGAGAGATGAGACAGCAGGGAAGGGGGGAGAGAGAGAGGAAGAGAGAGAAACCCAAGCAGGCTCCTTGCTGTCAACACAGAGCCTGACACGGGGCTCAATCCCACAAACCCTGAGATCATGACCGGAGCGGAAATCAAGAGTCAGACGCTTAACCAACACCGAGGTGCCCCCCAGAAAAAGCACGTTTTTGAAAGTTAGAGCAGAGTGTCCTGAAAAGCATATTCACGGGCAAGTCGGGAAACGGTTGCAGTGCCTGGTTTGGATAAAACAGGTGTCATTTTGTGCACAGCCCTCCCCTTGAAGGTTCATGGTTTGGATGGTTCTTCATTGAAAGAATAAAGAAGTAGGAGTAGCTAATATCGAAGTTCCTAGCCAGGAGCTAGGTCTCTGATGATAAATGCAAACTAGCCACTGAATAAATGAATAAATCAGTGAACAAAATCACCGATAAATCAGTGATAAATCACAAAATAAATCAGTGAACAAATCAGTGTTCTTTCTAATGCCACCATTTTATAATTGCCCCCACCGGTCCCTTTCCCCTTGAGGAATATGGACAGAGGGAAGTTGAAATGGTGTCTCTGTGCTTTGAGCTCTCTTCCCTTTCTTCCTACTGGCTTGCCTGTAGTCATGCTTAATTATTTATACTGCCTTTAGGAAGTGCCACCGGGCACTGCAGGCGCTGCAGCCCTGGATGCCATTTCTACTATTATTAGTCTCAGAACTGTTCCTTATTTCCTCCAGCACAACGAAGGTGGCCGAAAAAAAGGGACCGCACTTCCCTTTCCCAAGACTTTGACATGCTCAGCTCAGCAGCACTCAGACTTCCAGAGCCTTCCAGAGCCTTCCAGAGCCTTTTTTTTTTCAATGTTTATTTATTTTTGCGACAGAGAGAGACAGAGCATGAACGGGGGAGGGGCAGAGAGAGAGGGAGACACAGAATCGGAAACAGGCTCCAGGCTCTGAGCCATCAGCCCAGAGCCCGACGCGGGGCTCGAACTCACAGACCGCGAGATCGTGACCTGAGCCGAAGTCGGACGCTTAACCGACTGAGCGACTGAGCCAGCCAGGTGCCCCTTTTCTTTTCTTCTTTTAATCGGAATACGAATTTAAATTATGGATCATTCTAAGCTCCCCCCAAATGGATTAATAAATATTTATTTCATGGCCCAGGGCTATGCAGTGTTTAGAAAGTTTAGAAGCACATAGTGGCCTCCATCAGGCAGACAAATGAACTACAGTTTAAAAGGAAATGTCAACCTATCTGGTATCCAGGCGCTGTGATGGTGATTTGGTAACAATTCAATTTACCTAATATATTGAGAGCCTGCTGTGTGCAAAATTCCACTGGTAGTGAATGGTAGGCACTCTCTGGGTTCATTATGCAGTGGGAAGAGTTTACTCATAAAGAACTCCCGCAGGGGTGCCCGGGTAGCTCAGTCAATTAAGTGTCCAACTTCCGCTCAGGTCATGATCCTGCGGCTTGAGCCCCGCATCGGGCAAGCCGTGCTGACAGCTTGGAGCCTGGAGCCTGCTTGGGATTCTGTGTCTCCTTCTCTCTCTGTCTGTTACCCGTTCGCACTTTGTTTCTCTCTCTCTCAAAGATGGATAAACATAAAAAAAAGAAAATTAGGAACTCCTACAGGTCGATAACAAAAAGATATGCAACCAAATTAAAAAGTGGGCAATGGACTTAAACAGACACTTCCCCCAAAGAAAATATACAAATGGCCAATACATCCATAAAAAGAGGCTCCACCTCGTTGGTCATTAAGAAAATGCAAATCAAAAGTGTAATGAGATACCTGTTCACCCGCGTAGGATGGCTATTATAAAAAAAAACTGAAGGGGCACCTGGGCTGTTCAGTTAGTCAAGCATCCAACTCTTGATCTCAGCTCAGGTTGTCATCTCAGGGTTGTGAGATCAAGGCCCGTGTCAGGCTTTGCGCTGAGCATGGAACCTGCCTAAGATTCTTTATTTTTAATTTTTTTTTAATGTTTATTTTTATTTTTGAGACAGAGAGAGACAGAGCATGAATGGGGGAGGGGCAGAGAGAGAGGGAAACACAGAATCGGAAGTAGGCTCCAGGCTCCGAGCCATCAGCCCAGAGCCTGACGCGGGGCTCGAACCCACGGACCGCGAGATCATGAGCTGAGCTGAAGTCGGATGTTTAACTGACTGAGCCACCCAGGCGCCCTGGAACCTGCCTAAGATTCTTAAGAGGAACCATCTCTCTGCCTGTCCTGTCCCCTGCTCTCTCTCTCTCTCTCTCTCTCTCTCACTCTCAAATTTAAAAAAAAAAAAAAGCTGAAAATAAAAAATGTCAAGGATGGAGGGAAACTAGAACCTTTGTGAATGGCTGGAAGAATGTCAAATGGCATAGCCCCCATTGAACACGGTTTGGTAGACCCTCAAAATAGTAAATACGGAATTGCCACTTGACTCAGCAATTCCCCTGTTCGGAAGCTGCCCAAAAGAACTGAACGCAGGCACTCACCCAGGTACTAGTGTGCCAGTGTTCCCAGCAGTGTTATTCACAACATCCAAGAGGTGGAAACAACCCAAGAGTCCGTCAACACGTGAATGGGTAGACCAAATGTGGCGTATACGTGCCATCAAATACCGTTCAGCCAAAAAAGGAATGAAGTGCCAATACCACACGGACGAATCTTGAAAAGATTATACGAAGTGAAATAAGCCAGACATAAAAAGCCAAGTATTGTATGATTATACTTGCATGAGGTGTCTTGCATGGGGAAATTCATGGAAACAGAAAGTAGAAAAGAGACTACCAATGCTACGGGGAGGGAAGAATCAGGGGTTACTGCTTAGTGGGTATAGAGTTTCCGTTTGGGAAGGTGAAAATTCTGGAAATAATTGGGAACGTCGCACAACGTTGCGAATACACCTAAGGGAATTTTGTAGCTGAGAGGGTAGAAATGTTACATTATGTCTACTTTTCCGCAATAAGAAAAAACAGAACGAAACAAATGGAAGTCACGTAAATAGATGATGATGGCCAGACACTGTTCGTGGTTCAGCTTCTCGTTTCTCCTCTGTTTGGCTGGGCTGGCCCCATCATCTGTGGTCACCTGCCATTCACTGGGCAGTTCTGCTGCTGGATATTAGTTGACTGTCAGCTGAGCAACTGGGGTACTGGGGCCCTGTTTCTCACGTGTTTCCCTCGTAACCGTCACCAGAAGGTAAGCTCGGACTTGTCCAGTTTCCGAGGAGGGGAGCAGAAGTTGACAAGGCCTCCCAATGTGCAGGCTCAGAGCCTGGGTAGTCAGTTCTACCACATTCCATTAGTCAGAGCATGTCATAGAGACCTGTGTGGAAACAGACTTCACCTTTTTGTAGCAGAAGTTTCTTTTCTTTTTTTTTTTTTTAAGTTTATTTATTTATTTCGAGGGAGACAGTGCACACACATCTGAGAGTCAGAGAGGGGCAGAGAGACGAGGGAGAATCCCAAGCAGGCTCCACACCGTCAGCCCAGAGCCCACAATGACAGACTCGAACTCATGAACTGTGAGATCACGACCTGAGTCAAAATCAACAGTCAGACGCTCAACTGAGTGACCCGCGTGCCCCTAATGCAGAAGCTTCTAAGTTGCATTGCAGGAATACAGAGAAGCCTGCAGATTCATGGTGAGTCTCTGAATCTATCAATGCCCCACAATGAAGGATTGAGTAAATGAAAGATCCAAATATTGAAAAAATAGCTATCGCAATTTTATTTTAATTTCATTTATTTTAATGTTTATTTTTTCAGAGAGAGAGAGAGAGAACATGAATGGTGAAGGGGCAGAGAGAGAGGGAGACACTTAGCAGGCTCCAGGCTCTGAGCTGTCAGCACAGAGACCCACCTGGGGCTTGAACTCATGAACAGCGAGACCACGACCTGAACCGAAGTCGGACGCTTAACCGACTGAGCCACCCAGGTGCCCCTGGATTTCTTTTTAATTCATGTCGTCTTGAACTCACTTAAACCTTGGGAGCTAGTTTATAAAGATCAAAAATTGTAATATGGCCTTTCTTTGATCTCTCATATGATTGATCATAAAAAATTAGTAATCCAGGATTAATTTAGATCCTACCATACAAGCACTGTTCAAAAGACAATCACAGATATTTTTAGCATTCTACAATCCACCTTTGTCTCAACCTTTATCTTTTAATCTAGATATTCTCAGCTCGAAGCAAGAAGCTTAAATAACTAGGACAACAAACCAGAACCAATATACTTTCTTGAATTTGACCGATAGGGACAAGAGAAAAAGATTACGCTCTACCTTAAAAGCTCATTTGTTAGGTTTCACTCTTGGTGAAAGTTCACGTCCCAAATCACGCCTTACTTTATTCCTTTCATAAACGTTCCCTGAGCGGCTCGCACCATCCCTATATTTGAAGAGTAAGAATCTAGCGGAGAGAGAAGCAAATGAACAGTTGTGCTTTTGTGGTAGTATCTGCTTATTTGCTGTGAGAGAAGTCAGTAGACAGGAGCAGGTGAAGTCCTGTGACTCAGATATAATTTCAGTTTTGTGGGAGAAGGAGACGCTGAAGGAAGTTTTTAAAAGTTGACCTTTAAGAATTAGAATGTGCATTGTTTCTTTCACCAAATACTTACAGTCTTCCTGCTTTGTGCTAGTGAAATGCTAGCCCACGCTGTACTAGGTGCTCTGAGCCAAGCAGTGAAGAAACCAAAGATCCGTCCTTCATTCCAGACACATCCTAAGTGAAGAAACAGCAAGTAGACTAATAAAATAAATAATGCATCAGTAGTAATAAGTGCCATGAAGAAAAACGAGTGAGACAAAGAGCGAAGAGACGATCTAGAAGTGTCAAGAGAGGCGATATCTGCCATGGCTCCCTGGTGGACCTCTGCCTGCCTCACTCCTGCCTTCAGTGCTTTGAAAGTGTCACCTCCCCTCCCGGTATCATCAGCCCCAACAGGTATCTGGAGCTAGAGTGGTCACCTGAATCTTCTTTTGGAATGAAAGTTGATTAAACCAACCTGTCTCTCACGTGCTTTCCAACTCACCCTGAGCCCAGGATTCCACGTAAATGTCTCCAAGGACCGGGTAGTGACACAGACAAGCAAGTTGGGTAAGTGGAAGATCATAGAGGTGTTGTGGGGCCTGAAGTATACTGGATACCCTCCATTTCAAATAAAGAAATTTAAGTACAGTTATTCACAAATCACTCTTTGGGAGGGACAGAAGTGTTTGATCCCTTCAGTAAGAAGTCTTTGATTCTAAGTTACTTAATTGAGGTGTGCGTTGAATAGCCAAGAACGAATGGGATCTTTAGAGCAGCGGATGCAAATTATGTTTTCCAGAACCGGGCTGAATCATCCTGCTGTTACGCAGATGAGAATTTGACAGATTAATAGTTTGTGGATACAGAGAATTAGTCTCCCTTCTGTTACCTCTGCCATGAACATCATTAGCCTCAGCTCTCTCTGTCCCCTCCTGATTTTCCTTTGGGGAACAATCGGTCCCCATGTGGCAGTCTGGCTGGGGTCACCTACCAGATTGTACGTTGCTTCCCAAACCCTAACCCCCACCTTGCAACCCCTGCTTCCAGCCAAGGAGTGGGTATAGGACCCAAGGCTAGGCTAATAATGGCATTCTTTCTCTGGAGGTAATTTTCCTCAATTTTTTTATATTGTGATGAAATGTACATAGCATAGTATTTATCATTGTAACCATTTGTGAGTGGACGCTTTAGTGTTATTCGTGTGTGTGTGTGTGTGTGTGTGTATACATATCCCTAAGATATATACATCTTTCATATATTATGTATATAATTTATATATTTAATATATATCACATTTCTTTTTTTTTTTGAAATATACATCTCAATTCTTTTGGGATATATATATATATATACACACATATATACACATATATAACTGGGTCTTATAGTAGGTCTTTTTTGGTTTAAGGAACCAAATCATTTTCCACAGTGACTGTATCATTTTACATTCTTGCCCGCAACACAGCAGGATTTAAATTTTTCACACCCTTGCCTTATTTTGTTTTGTTTTTGTTTTGTTTTTTCACATTAGCCATCCAAGTCGGTGTGAAGTAAAGTGTTATCTCATTGGTATTTTGATTTTCATTTCCCTAATCACTAATGAGAGTAAGCATCTTTTCATGTTCATACTGGCCATCTGGATATCTTCTCTGGAAAAATGTCTGTTCAAGTTGTTTGCCCATTTTCAAATGGAAGCTTTGGAGTTTTATTGTTGTTCAGTTGTAGAACTTCTTTACATATTATGGATATTAATCTCATGTCAGATATATAACTTACAAATATCTTTTCCCATTCTGTAGATTGTCTTTTCACTGTGCCGATAGTGTTCTTTGATGCATAAAGGTCCTAAACTTTGATGAATTCCAATTCATCTGTGTTTTTTTCTTTTGTTGCCTGTGCTTTTGATGTCATATTTGTGAAATCATTGCCAAATCCAGTGTCTTGATAATTTTTTCCAATGTTTTCTTCTGAGAGTTTTGTAGTTTTAACTCCTAAGTTTAGGTCCTTGATCCCTTTTGAGTTTAGTTTTGTATTTGGTGTTCGGTAAGGGTCCAACTTCCTTCTTTTGCATGTGGATATCCAGTTTTTCAAGCAATATTGTGGTCTTGGCACACGTTTTGAAAACAAATTGGCCTTAGATGTTAGAGTTTATTTCTGGGCCCTCTTTTCGATTCCATTGGTCTGTATGTCTGTCCTTAAGCCACGTCCATACTGTTGTAATTACTATGGTTTTATAGTAAGTTTCTTTTTTTTTTTAACGTTTATTTATTATTGAGAAACAGAGAGAGACAGAACATGAACATGGGAGTGGCAGAGAGAGGGAGAGACACAGAATCTGAAGCAGGCTCCAGGCTCTGAGCTGTCAGCACAGAGCCCGACACCGGGCTCGAACCCACTAACCGAGAGATCATGACCTGAGCCGAAGTCGGACACTTAACCGACTGAGCCACCCAGGTGCCCCCCTATAGTAAGTTTCAAAGTTGGCAAGTGTGACCCCTCCAACTTCATTCTTCTTCTTCAAGATTGTTTTGGATATTTAGAGCCCCTTTCAATTCCATGTGAATTTGAGAATTAGCTTTTCCATATCAGCAAAAAAAACAAAAAACAAAAAACAAAAAAAAATGCTAGAACTTTGGTAGGAATTGTGTTGAATCTGTAGATTGCTTTGAATAGTATTGACGTCTTAACAATGTTCAGTCATCCTGTCCATGAACACAGGGCATCTTTCCTTTTATTTAGCTCCTCCCTAATTCCTTTCAGCAACATCTTGTAGTTTTCCACATACACGACTTTCGCTTCTTTGGTTGTACATATTCCTAATCGATTCTTTAAATGCTATTGTAAATAAAATTGTTTCCTTTGGGGTTGGTTGTTCCTTAATGGTGTATAGAAACACAGCTGACTTTTGTGTGTTGATCTTGTACCCTGCAACACTGCCAGAACTATTTATTAGTTCTGGTAACTTTCTTATGGATTTGGGGGGATTTTCTATACATAAGATCATGTCATCTGTTAACAGACCATTTTAAGCCTTCGTTTCTAATTAGGGTGGTTTTTTCCTAAAGTTTTGAATCTTAATCTGGGAATCTGAAACTAACTGGGACTGAGTTATTTTAGAAACAAGGCTTTCGAGAGATAACTCCTGCCATGCAGGTTCACAAGAATGACTGCCGGTCATGTGCTTCTGAGGGCTGGATTTTGCACTATCTTCTCTTTGGTTCGGTGATAATTTTTTAACAGAATTTGTTTCTGTTGCTCCTAACTGAGGAACCTCAGTTGATGTAATACCCCACTCTTACTTCTTTCAAACAGACAGAATTCTTTTTTTTTTTTTTAATTTTTTTTTTCAACGTTTATTTATTTTTGGGACAGAGAGAGACAGAGCATGAACAGGGGAGGGGCAGAGAGAGAGGGAGGCACAGAATCAGAAACAGGCTCCAGGCTCTGAGCCATCAGCCCAGAGCCCGACGCGGGGCTCGAACTCACGGACCGTGAGATCGTGACCTGGCTGAAGTCGGAGGCTTAACCGACTGCGCCACCCAGGCGCCCCCAGACAGAATTCTTTTAAGAAGAAAAATGTAAAGGAAGAAGGGATATGGTCTGAAATGGGACTCAATTATCATCAAGTCCAAATCTCTTTACAAAGACTTCTCAGCTTTTAGGCTTTATCAGAATTTCCTGCTAAATTATTTGAAATGTACATTCCTGAACTGTATCACCAGACATTTTAATGATTACTTTTTAACCAATACCCAAGGTGATCCTCAAGTATATGAACTGTGGCCTGCATGTTTTTCGGGATTGATTTCTATAATATATTTGCCAAATAATGATCTACTTTATGATTGGACACCTCTAGGGATGCTAAACTCTCTAGTTTACATGGTGAATCTATTTCATTTGGGAACAACTCTTCCAAAAGAATTTTTTTTTCATATTTTGACTACCAGTATATCCTATATAAAACTGAATCATTGAGTCATTGAATTTTATGGTTATAGAATTCTAGAGGATTTTTCATTCCCCTTCACTTAAAAGGAACAATTTCATGGGGCGCCTGGGTGACGCAGTCGGTTAAGAGTCCGACTTCAGCCAGGTCACGATCTCGAGGTCTGTGAGTTCGAGCCCCGCGTCGGGCTCTGGGCTGATGGCTCGGAGCCTGGAGCCTGTTTCCGATTCTGTGTCTCTCTCTCTCTCTCTCTCTGCCCCTCCCCCGTTCATGCTCTGTCTCTCTCTGTCCCCCCCCAAAAAATAATAAATAAACATTGAAAAAAAAATTTTTTTTTAAATTTAAAAAAAAGGAACAATTTCAAAGCATCATATGAGCCTAATGAGATGCATATCTTCATATAAATGTTTTCCCCTGAAAAACACATTTCCTTTGCTCTCCATGCCTAAATTTCACATAAGCATTTGTATATGTATCTCCAATGATCTCACATTCATGGTCAAAGAAAAAAGGGGGGTTGGTGGTCGCTGGGCAGAACCCCAAATCCCGAAATAGCAATCCTCCTTTCCATCAGAGATTTATTTTCTCTCGGTCTTAACAAGTTCTCTGTCATGAAGAGTGAAATAATGGACACTCTTCACGAGGTGCTAAGCTTTACCAGCTAATCACTTGGATGCCCGTGACACCAGGAGGAGGGTGCCGAGGGGAAAAACGCAAGCGCCATCACTGTGACAACAGAGTCAGATTGTTTGACGAGGATATTTCCCCTTATTCCTGATGTTCATTCCCCCATCTGTTTCTCCATAGTGACTGGTATTTAAACTCTTAAAAGCAAAGAAACATGTGCTGGTGGAATAAGACATTTCATTTAAATAAAAGGATAAATGTCTGGTAATTTACTTGTGAGATCCCCCAAGGTTGTTAGCACCAAGGCAATCAAAGTCTTAAACTCCCAGGATGAAATTGTTACACTGCAGCAGAGCTGTCGGTATCCATTACCACTTGAAATGGGTTTCCCGGTGGGGATGGTGGGGGTCAGTTAGGGCTTTTCTGTGTGCAGCCCAACGTCTCTTGGGTTCACTACCTTGGCTGTGCTGAATAATAACCTCACAAGGGAGAATGGTGCAGTGGAATGCAAATGGACTGGGAATCAGGTGCATTTAGCTTCAAATGCTGACTGTAGCTTTTTCCCTTCTAGGTAAGAGCCCTGATTCCATTGATCCTCACTTTCTTGATTTGCAAACGGCAAACTCCAGGAATCGCTGAAGAATTTGATTTAATTCAATTTCATTTGACTACACAGGTACTTGTTGAGCAGTGTGAACTGGCAGGGCAGGGGCGATAGAATAGGGTTTGAGAGATCCTCTCTGCCTTCGTTCACCTCCAAGTTCGGCAGGAGCTACAAACAGCAAAAGCAGCTCCCAGGGGTCCTCACGATGGACCGTGTGCATCATACATCAGGAAAAGAATTTTGATGCATGTGCCACAGTTTAATAAGAAATCATGTTAGTAAAAAAAAAATTATGTTAGTTTTCCTTCTTTCTTTTTATTCTGTTAAGCATGGCAATGGCATAGCAATTTAATAGAATTTCTCCTTGAGTCTTGACATATTTGTTCTCAGAAGGTACTATCACCAAAACCATCAAGGGAGCCGTGTGTGTGTGTGTGTGTGTGTGTGTGTGTGTGTTTTAGTTACTATTTCCCTCATCTGTTAAACTCCACAGTCGAATTAACAGATTCGACCTCTGGAATTTTTTAAGTTTGTTTGTTTATTTATTTATTTATTTATTCATTCATTCATTCTTTTATTTATTTATTGAGAGAGGTGGGGGTGGGGGAGAGCATGCATATGCATGTGAGTGGGGGCAAAGGGCAGAGAGAGGAAGAACTCGAACCTCACAAACTGCGAGATCTTGACCTGAGCAGAAATCAAGAGTCAGACGCTTAACTGACTGAGGCACCCAGGCACCCCTCTTCCTCTGGAATTCTTTTTAAAATTATTTTTAATGTTTTATTTATTTTGGGGAGACAGAGAGAGACAGGGCATGAGCAGGGAGGGGCAGAGAGACAGGGAGACGCGGAATCTGAAACAGGCTCCAGGCTCTGAGCTGTCAGCACAGAGACCAACGTAGGGCTCGAACCCATGAACTGCGAGATCATGACCTGAGTCGATGTCGGATGCTTAACCAACTGAGCCACCCAGGTGCCCCGTGGAATTCTTATTTAAGATATGGGGCACCTGGGTGGCTTCGTCGGTTAAGCATCTGACTTCAACTCAGGTCATGATCTCGCGGTTCGTGAGTTCAAGCTCCGCGTGGGGCTCAGTGCTGACAGCTCAGAGCCTGGAGCCTACTTCAGATTCTGTGTCTCCCTCTCTCTCTCTGCCCCTCCCCAGCACGCTCTCTCTCTCTCTCTGTCTCTCAAAAATAAATAAGCACTAAAAAAATTTTTTTAAGGTATATAAATTAGTTTCTTGACTAGAAAACAAAATCAACCCCCCAAAATAGACATAAAGGTATGAACTGAAATTCATCAGAGTTTCCCACCTGCTCTTCTTGAAATAATCTCAGCTCAGCTCAGGAAGGAGAATGACTTACCAAGATCAATGAATGGTAAGATGGTTGGACTTGAGTGGAGCTCTGGCCTCTCGATTCCCAGTCCAGTGCCAAGACTATCGGTCAAAACCGTGTGGTCGGAAACACGATCTATCCCCGGAGTGAACCCCCTGAAATAGAAGCATGACTCTATCTGCAAATGCTAAAGAGATGAATAGCTTATCTTTAGCCTAATTGCCAGATGAGGCCAACGGACTCTTTCCAACGGACCGTTTGTCTGATAAGACGGTCCCCCATCCAGAGAGAGCACAGGTGGAGGCATTGTGCAAGCAGGGGTCCATGGAGATCTTGGAAAACAGCAGCTTTACTAAACGAAAAACTCCCGTCCCTCGTTCTAGTGCCTACTTAGATAAAATGCAAGCTAAGAGCTGATTGATGCTGAAGGGACAGCATTTTAGCATTTCCTGTCCATTTACCTGAGACCTCCGGGTGCCCTCTTTTCCAAACCAATGAACTCCCTTCCTAGTTCCATGCCTATTTGTGGTTCATGTCAGGAGGGAGGAAGTCCCAGAGTCCCCTGGCTGTCAAAGTAGATAAATCTTGCTAAAGGAGGCAGCACTGAGGTGAGGTCTTTAGGAATGAAATAATCTCCCGCAACTGGTTCACAAATAGTCAAAAGCTTTTCTTCTTTGTACCCAGTTGGTAACTGGGGAAATCAATACAGGCAGACCTGAGTACGTCTAGATATTTTTGAATCTTATTAAATATACATAAGAAGCATTTGGAGGTAAAGAGGAAACAATAATAACCTACGTGGAAGTGAGGAAAATCAGAAAGGGTCAAATGTGAAAACGCATTGTGATTTGGAGCTCAAGCTCTGAGAAGAAGCAGTGAGTTGAAAGGCGAGTAAGCAATGTTTTCACTGACTGTCCATCTCCCACGCACAAAACTCAAGGTCCTAAGCAGGGACCACAGGGCACCCTCCCTCCAATCTTTGTTCATCACTGTTTCATCGTGCGTATCCCATACTTCAACCTTGTACCTCAGGATTCCCCTCCCCTTTTTTTTCTCTCTTAACTTTATTTGATGAGAATCTACAATTACATAAAAGTTAGAAGAGTAGTACAGGGATTGGCCATCCAGGCCTGACAGCCATGCCCGTCCCTGGATGCATCCTCTGTGGTGGCTTTGGCACCATAACAGCAGTGCTGAGGAACTGAGGCAGAGACCTTATGGCCCACAGAGCAGAAAATACCTATTACTTACTATAGTCACCCTTTTCTGTAAACAGCACCACCTGGAAAGGCAGCATGTACCTTTTAGAGAAAGAATTCGCTGGCCCCTGAGCTAGTGCAATGAACACTTGTATACCTTCTATCGATTTTCAACAAGTGTTAATATTTCATCATCGTTTCTCTCTATCCATATATTCATGTACACAAACACATATATTTATATATATTTTTTTCTGATCCATATGGAAATAAGATGCAGATATCATGACCTTTCTTCTTCAAACACTTCAGCATGCCTGTGCTAAGAATAAAAAACATTGTTGTATAAAGTCACAATGCCTTTGCCACACAAGTACACTATTATTTCATAATGTCATCTAATAGCCTATATTCACACTTCCTCAATTGTCCTCGGAATCTTTCTCAAGATTTTTTATTTTAATCAGCATCCCATCAAAGTTGTACGCCTTGTCTTTGGTTATTAGATTTCTTCAATCCCTGTGATCTAAAACAAACCTACTCACCTTATTTTTTTTTCCTTTTTTCTCCCCCAACTAACAACACTGACTTCTGGGAGAGTCCAAACCAGTGATCTTATAGAATATCCCTCCTCCGTATTTATCGCATTGTTTCCTCCCGGCATCCCTAAAGATTTTGGGATTTATTCCCCCTGCCTCCTACATTTTCTATAAATTGAGCAGTGGCTATAAAAGTCTTGATTAGATTCAGGCTGAACATTTTTGACCAGACCACATTATATCACAAAGGGAGAAAAACAATGTTGGGTTTCCCTGATGTTAGTGAGACAAAGTTGGATTATTTGGTTAAGATGGTGGGCCAACATTTAAGAGGATGCATGTTTCCCTTTGCTGTTAGGAAGTTATCTGGGAGGTTGTTGGGGGTGGGAGTCTTGGGCATCATGGGGTATCTGGTTTCCCCCAAACTTTTTACTTAGTAGCTTTTGCTTCTATTGGGGATCAGTGCCAAAATCAATAAAAATGTCTGGGTTTCTTTCCTAATTTTGCAATTCTTTCTACATGCTATTATTCTTCTGCATAGAAGAGTGTCTTTCCTTTTGTTTCCCTCTCTCTTTCTTTCTCATCATTGATTTATGGACTTTTAAAAATGCAATGACTACAATCAGTTGTTGTCATCATTCTCTTTTTTCAGCTTTTTTAAGTTTCTTTTCATTTATTTAAGTCATCTCTATACCCAACATGAGGCTCAAACTCACGACCCTGAGATCAAGAGTCTTATGCTCTTCTGACTGAGTCAGCCAGGTGCCCCTGTCAATATTCTTTTTGATGCTTCAACTTCCAAAAATTGGCCTATGGGAGCCCCTTCCGTCTGCTTCTCTGTTCTTTGGACATGGTCCACCGGTCTTTGAGTTCTTCTTGCTTTCTGGCACAACGCATCACAGGCTTACCTTGTTCTTTCCTTGTCCCAGACCAGGAATAAGCCATTTTTCCAAAAGCCTCTGGCTCCTTATGGGATAACAGTAATGGGAAATTGAGATCCAGGCCATGCAATGCTCAAAACTGTGAGGTGCTTTCTATTCCTAGGCTTTTTCAATTTATACACGTATGGGTCTGTATTTACGTGAAAATCATGAGTTTCTATTAGGCACCAGGATTCTTCTGATTGCGAATGAAACACAAGTCACCCATAAGGTTTAAGGCATAAAAGAAGTTAAGGGTATTGATGAGCTCTTGTAAGAAAAAGTATGGCTTCAGGAAGAGCTACGTCTAGGCCCTCCAATGATGCCTTAGATCTTACTTGATTTCTCAGTCCAACCTTTCCTCTGCCTCGTATTCAGTTTCCAGAATGACCACCCCCCCTCCAACAAGTGATGGCAAAATGCGAAGCGGTAAGTTCCAGTCTATTATAAACTGAAATATACAACACCTCCAAGCCCTGAAGTTTTATTACTGCCCCTGGGGTGGGGATACAGCAAAGATCATGAGGTTTTCCCCCCAGTCCTATTTGTTCCTCCTATTCAGTAACTCCTAGCAGAAGTTCACCTGATTTTAGTGTTCTCCAGCATAGCTTCATTGTATTGATCTGGCTCTAATTCACTATTTTTCTTTCACACAGATTGCTCTCTAACAGTTCTCCATCCCGTAGGCTCTGGCCCTCTTTCCCTTACCTATAAACCTTTGAGCGGGTTGCTCAGAGGCTGCAGGCACGTCCGCTGCTTTTTGCTGACATCTCTTTTAGAAATCGTTAATTTCTAAATCTGCTTCTGCCTTAATTACTGTGTCCCTGAGGTTCCGCCAGTATTCTTCCATTCACGGCCTGCTCAGCGATGCTCAGCTGGTGTCTTAATTCCCCCAAATCTCCTGTCATAAAGCTCTTTTCCTATCCAGAGCTATGGAGTGTGACTCTTTCTCAGCAAACTGTTTACCCAGCTAAACTTAGAATATAATATTAGCTCTGAAAGGCACCGAGGGATCAGTCTATTCCCCAGTGCACGCCATGTTTACCTGGAGGGAGGAAGGCAGAAGCCAGTTAAGTTCAAACAGTGAACGCCTAGAAATCATAGCCTCAAATTCAGGACTCCTAAGTCTTCCCCAGTTGACGGCCAGGAAACGATATTGAGCAGAACAGTAATCCAAGTGGTTGTGCCCCGTATCCTCCTGAGAGAACAGCCTATGGAAAAGTAGTGGAAGAGGGTCCAAGGTTGTACGGAGAGACCCCCAGTTCTACTATGGTCTCTGATTCAACTGGTTTTATGGCGCTTGACTGTATAACCTGACTTTCTGTCCGGGGAAGGAAATTAATAATCTCCAGTTCGTTCTCTCTGAATGAACGTGTCCGCCTCAGGGGCCTTATTACCAGAGCAGTGACGTGATTTTCCGCATCACCGCCATCACCAACTCCATGATCGGTAGTATTAAGAAAACCCCTCCTCTGAAGTCAGGTAGTCCTGGGTTAAAACCCATCTCTGTCACTTACAGCTCTGGGAGTTCAAGCGCTCGCTTTGTCTATTTCTATGTTAATTCCTTTATTTACCAAACAGGAATTTCCGTTTTATTTGGCAGTGTGGTATGGCGGGAGAAGATGCAGCCTCAGCCTTTCTTTCTTTGACCTTTGTCTTCCTTGTACCTCAGTTTCCTTGTCTCTAAAATGGGGATGATAACGATAGCTCACCCGCAGGGGAGGATTAAATGAGATAATCACGTCACATCCTTAGAACAGGGTCTGGCAGAGAATAAGCCATGAGTTACCGCTTATCATTATCTTCGTGGCCGCTGTTGTTGTCTCTGAGGTATAGGCTGTATGGACCGTAATGTGCTGTGATTATTTGCTGAAGATGGAAACGTGCCTCTCTGCGCTCCAGACGGTCACATCCACTTAAGCAGGTGATGGCGTTGACCTTTACCTGAAAAATATCTAAGGCCTCTTGATATGGCTGCGTTGAAGAAAAGGCATTGGCACAATTGAAAGGCAGGGTTCAAATCCTCTCTCTGCCTTCAGTCGCTGAGTAAAAGCGGAGCAAGTCACTTACCCCCCCCAACCTCCCATCGCAATTCCCCCCCCCACTCCGTGTGTCTCCCATCCTGTGTAAAGACATAAGGAGCTCAGTCTGCTATGTGGGCTGAGGGGGGTGGAGAGAGGTGTGACCAGCAGCAGCAGACAAGCAGAATACCGAAGTCCTCAGGTCAGGAATTTTTTAAAATCCTGACTGGTGAGTTCGAGCCCAGTGTCGGGTTCCACACTGACTGCGTGAAGCCTGCTTGGAATTGCCTTTGTCCTTCTCTTTGCCGCTTCCCTACTCATTCATTCTCTCTGCCTCTCTCTGTCTCTGTCTCTGTCTCTCTCTCTCTCTCTCTCTCTCTCAAAATAAACAAAGAAACTTTAAAAAATTTAGGGACACCTGGCTGGCTCGGTCGGTCGAGCGCCCGACTCTTGGTTTCAGCTCAGGTCGTGATCTCAGGGTTTTGTGGGTTCGAGCCCCACATCAGGCTCTGCGCTGACAGTGGGGAGCCTGCTTGGGATTCTCTGTCTCCCTCGCTCCCTGCCCCTTCCCCACTCGTTCTCTCTTTGTCTCTCTCAAAAATAAATAAACTTAAAAAAAAAAAAATCCTGACACGTATCTTTTGCCAATTTCCATGCTGTAACACCGCGGCCAATTGCAAGCTGCTAACACGAGCTTAACTGGCTCGCAAACTTGTCCATAATTTTGGCGATCGGTTCTCGTGAGCTGACATGAGCCGGTTGGGGCACATGAAGACAGAGGCTGGAGTGGCTGTTTTTAGAAATTATGTAGGGGGTCAGAGCCCCACCTTCACGCCCCACCTCCTGGAGCTCCACAATGTCAGTGGAAGGGCCCTGTTCTCTCTTTAGATCTCTTTCAAACTGCACCTCGGGCCTCCAGGATACAAGACACATAGTCAGTCAACAAGCATTTGTTGAGCACTTGCGGCATGTCCGGGACTGAGATAAGTACCACGGAATTAAAATGCCGTCTTCCCTCCAGAAGCGGCAAGTAAACAAGCACTTTATTAGGGTGAGAGGCATGTGCAATATTTCTTAGAAGAGAGACTACCTAATTCTCCTAAGGGAAGCGGGAGGAAAGAAAACAAATTGCAAAGACAGCAATTATGAAGATACACAACGTTTACTGATCCTGTCTCAACGCTTCCCACCACCCCGTCGCTCAACCCAACATGTGACTTGGCAAGTCACTTAATGTCTCTGAATCTCACTTCCATGACAGGAATATGGAAAAAACAATGCCTGGACTTGTTCTTAAAACTTTTTTTTTTAATGTTTATTTATTTTTGAGAGAGAGAGAGAGAGACACACGGAGTGAGTGGAGGAGGGGCCGAGAGAGAGGGAGACGCAGAATCCCAAGCGGGCTCCGGGCTCTGAGATATTAGCACAGAGCCCGATGCGGGGCTCGAACTCACGAACCGTGAGATCATGACCTGAGCCGAAGTCGGACGCCTAACCCACTGAGTTACCCAGGTGCGCCTGCCTGGACTTGTTCTTTATCCAGACGGTGCTTGGGTTGAAAGAGAAGATCGGAGAAAAGGACCTTGTAGGCTGTAAGAGGCTATCCACGTGCAACTGACTGTGGTGGCAGAGACCAGGGTCAACCATAAATCACGCCTGGCCATAGGTGGACGCGACAGATTCATTAGAGAGGGGGTTTGTGGGAACCTCACTCAGCCTTTGTTTCATTTCAAGCAACGTTGCTAGTTTTCACCTAATCCCAGGCTTTTCCTATAATACTGAAATCCCGACTCACAAAGGACCAAAGGTGTTCAAGAGATTGCTCTCTCCAAAATGGAAATTAGTTTATCGTCTTATCTGCCTGGAAAAGCGAAACATAGGCGTGGTTCCAGAAAGGATGGACCGTTCAAAACAGAAAAAATAAACACAGAGGTAAGAATCGCCTGCCTGCCAAGGTAAACATTGTCAACGTTCACGCATACAGCTTTGGGAATTGAGGCCAACAGACACACAGACAGGCGCGCACACGTTCAATGGGTTTTACCAAAACGCAACGCGCTTCACATGCCTGCAGATGTGTCCACGAGTTTGTGAACGTAGTGGGTAACGGAGTTATTCCATGTCATAGTGAGAGGGCCCACGTCATCGCTGAGTACGTAAGTTAGTCTTTTGTACCGGACGGCTAAGAAGTAGACCAGCAGCATGGGGCGCCTGGGTGGCGCAGTTGGTTAAGCGTCCGACTTCAGCCAGGTCACGATCTCGCGGTCCGGGAGTTCGAGCCCCGTGTCGGGCTCTGGGCTGATGGCTCGGAGCCTGGAGCCTATTTCCGATTCTGTGTCTCCCTCTCTCTCTCTGCCCCTCCCCCGTTCATGCTCTCTCTCTGTCCCAAAAATAAATAAACGTTGAAAAAAAAAATTTTTTTTAAAAAGAAGTCGACCAGCAGCTCTACTGATTAAAAAAGAAAATATTCGAAGGCTGAACATTTATTTGGCTTGAGTTCAAGGAAGTTATTGAGATAAAGTGACATCCTGGAACCTACACGGGCTTTAGAACGTGGGACCCCAGGATTCGGGCCCAAACACCGACACTTGACACTGTGGCGGAGGGGCCTGACCTCTCTGAACCTTTATTCGTCTGTTACACAATGAGAAGAGAGGTGAAGAAAGTACTCCCTTCACAGGTCAGCAGAGTGTCTCCACCCCCTCCCCTGTAGGCAGGGTCCTCATGAAATTCCGGCAGCTCAAGGTGCTAAAGCTTGCGCTCTTCTTCAAGAAGCATATGATCAGCCACAGAAACGTGAGACCCAGATGGTAAAAAAGAGTCTGGTTTCACTTTACACAGAGTTTAAAAGTGCGGTAGAGTCGTTTTGAAGACTTTCCCCAGAAAGTATCCCGGAGAGCAAATCCATTCACACACATACTTAGCCACAGCGCACCAACTGCGCCTCAGCCCATAGTGGAAAATCACACTTCCGTCGGGTGCTTTCCAGAGTCTGGCTTAGTAATACAGGCTGTGCTGTATAACCTCATGCACCTGCCCAGCTGGCTTCTCTCTGTCATTGGATCGCGGAATCCCTTTGGATGAGAGACGTGTCCTAATCTCCTTGGCTGGAACAAGCAGAGAACGAACTAAACCTTCCTTTATGTCTAAGGTTTCTCTGAGAGCAAGTTAACTCCACAAACCTCCCTCTGACCTCCCCTAGATGAGCCATATAAGTGATGTCTCTCTTTCCGTATCCTCAATGACATTTATTTTTGTTTTAATTTTTTTAATGTTTATTTTTGAGAGAGAGAGAGTCAGAGTGCAAGCTGGGGGAGGGGCAGAGAGAGAGAGAGAGAGAGGGGGAGACACAGGGTCCGAATCCAAAGCAGGCTCCAGGCTCTGAGCCATCAGCACAGAGCCCGAAGCGGGGCTCGAACCCACGAGCTGTGAGATCATGACCTGAGCTGAAGTTGGATCCTTTACCGACTTGAGCCACCCAGGCACCCCCTAAATGACATTTAGATTGTTCACTGGTTTGACTAAACACCATGATAGGCACTTCTCAACAACACCCGCCCTCACCCCACCCACACACGATCTCCATTGTGCACCCATGCTCTCTGCTCCTACGGTCTCCTGCGCTTCCTGCCGTCATTATAGATACTACAGTTGTCTGTTTGTCGTTAGCTTTTCTCAAAGAACATCACCCCACTCGGTGGCCTGATGGACAAGATCCATATTTTCTTTATATACCCACCCCCACAACTGTGACTTGCCCATAAAAGCAACTTAATGGTGTTTCTTGAGCTGAATTGGATGCCGTGCAAATATAACTCCAATGAAATAGAGGTGCTTTGTGGCCCTTGCATTTCTGAATGGTATTCCATGATGACAAAGTGCAAGTTTGGCATCCAAAGACTTGAAAAGCAATTGAAACATGTACAATAGTCTCTCTTAAAAAATCGAGAACGTTACATGAACCATTACATGAACCACTGTAAAATGGCCTAAAATCCTCTCATTATTCCACTCACCCTGATGGCACCAAGATCTATCTTGGTACGTGCACAGTAGGGAAGAAAATGGGGAGTATTGAGTGTACTAGTCAGCTCCATACAAGATAACGTTGTTTAGCAAATCGCCGCAGCACTTGAAGGGACACAATAATTATTTTCTTGCTTATTACTTTTTGCTTTTGTACCTGTAGATCACCTGGGGCTTGGCTACTCTAAGCGAGTCTTACCTAGGCTTTGTTCCAAGTTCCCGGTTGGGTCTCTGCCTATTGCTTGTATCTCGAATGCTTCTTGGATTTGCAAGCCATAGAAAAGAGGGAGAGCCCAAATACATAAGCACATTTTAATCCTTTGTTTTTGCGATGCTCATGAACATCTTGTTGGCCGAAGCAAGACACTTGGCCACGCCCTGTAGAGCAAAGGTGTCTGTCTACTCCTTCCAAGTAACGGGGAAGGTGTGAGTTTTTGCTGAAAAGCATAATCTACAACTGTTGCCCTCATTCCTATTAGCAAAATGTCTGACACATGGATATGCATGTGAATAGTTGGTTGGGAGTGCTCTCAGTGTTGTGGGGACAGTTCCTCTGAAAGAGGTGAGAGGCAGGATTGGACAGCAAGAGGAGAGCGGTGATGAAGTTCCAGAAATTCCTCAACCCATCGATGAAGAGCTCTACAGGCTGGAATGCTCCCAGTTGAAACATGGAAGCTTGGCCTTTGAACCCCGGAATTGACCAACCATTTAGATTACAGCTGTCCCAGGGGCGGGTGATGGATACGTGGGTGAGGTCATTTCTTTTGGCTGAAGGAAATTTCCAGAGAAGTACATGGCTGTCAGTTATAAGCAGAGGAAATTGTAAGAACTGGCAGAAATGCGTGCCTCAGTCCTGCCTGGGAACTCCGGGCGGTGCAGAACAGCAACCGCTCCCCACCCCTCTCACCGTTCACAACCATTTGCTCCCAGTAAGTTCACTCAACTGGGAAGAGGTCCTTGAAATTTTTGGTTTATCTTTATTCCTTCCTGGGGAAACTTCCAGAAGAAATTTAACAGGATGACCTACAGCTCTCACTGCCACAGCTGGTCTAGAAGACGCAACGGCCATATTTTATTCTTTTCCTTCACTACCCCTTCTGGATTCTGTACTAATACTCTACTAGTACTTCTAGTACCTCAGCTAGTACTTCTGCTGGTCTAAGTGACTTACCTGCTGTGACCCAGAGCTTTATCCACGAAGGGTCTGAGCTCATGATCATAATATCCTTCTCAAGCTACGGCTGCTGGACTTCTTCATTTACAGTCAAAGTCAGGCAGAAAAAAGATCGATGAATCAATTTGGAGACAAATGTGTTTCTCCATACCCCCTTTTCTAGAATACCACTGCTTCATCCTGGTTTTCAGCATTAGTTTCTTCTGCCAGGATGGCGACTCTTTACCTGGTGGTATCTTGGCAGGGGAGCCTGTCGTTTTTGAGCAGCAGCCATTGCTGAAGGTCTAATGGGACTCCTACTGTGCCCCTGGCTCATGCAATGAGAATGAGGGTCTCGGGTCTTATGGAGCCCAGAGTTGCCGGAACTAGAAGCACAAATTCCCAAAGTGCTTTGACCAAAGCACTGGGCACTCGTATTTCGCTGTTCGGTCTATGAATATACATAAAATCTACCCTCAGAGGACACAGTACTACGTAATGGTTATTGGTTTAGGGTTTGCTTCCTAAAGAACGGCCCCTTTCATCACCGTGTGGGGTTATCTCCAGAATAGCTTGTCAGTGACATTGTTATTCTTCCAGCCAGCAGCTCTTGGGTGGAGTGCAATGTGTGAGAAGACCAAGGAGGCACATGTACCCACGTTGCACCTTCTTTGTTTTAAAGGTGGCTCTTTGGGCCGGTGCGATATAGTATGCGGTCTCCCACGGCAGTGGATCAAATGTTGTGTAAGTCTTCAGAGAGCGGTGCTGACTGAGACACTTGAGGGAGAAAAAGAAAAGTCAAACTCAGATTATGTGTAAGCTGAAGTCAAAATTACACACTTCCCTTTTCAGGGAAAAAGGTGCCAATGTAACAGATTGGCTACCAAGTAGTTGACTGGTCGCCTGGAGCCATGGTGTTGTGTGTGGTGTCTCAGTATTGGTATCTTCCTGGCAAATTGGACAATGGGCAGCACTAGTAGCTAAATGAGCCATCGCAAAAGGAAAAGGTAGCTTTGCTGTTGGGCCATAGCATGGACTCCATTCCTGCCCCCATGCCCATTGTGTTGATTGATGTCAACTCACCAAGTTATCTCTCTACTTGTTTGTTTAGAATTTCTCATTCTCTGATATGCATCCGTAGGTGAGACAAAGATTTTTCTCCATTTGTGCCACTCACATAGGTCCATCTACATGTTGCTTCCTCAGGCCTTCTTATCCCTAATCATTCAACCTTTCTCCATCCAAAAACTTGGTGAACAGACAAGCAATTCACCACTGCCCATGAGTGTGTGTGTGTGTGGGGGGGTATACTTTAGCCCACTCCTCTTTCCACTTAAGTGGTATTACTCTCACTGAACTTTCCAGGTGCCTGAGATAGTGTGCATTCCTTCCCACTGCTATCCTATCCCACACAACATTTGTAAAAGCTTTTAAAGTTGCACTGCCACAACATGCTAGGTGACCCACACTTCATCGATCACCACCGACTGGGTCCTCATTGTTAAGCAGCTGATAACGATCTAGATCCCAGATCTCATTTTAGATTCTACTTTCTTAGACCACTTCTGGCTCCAACTCTTTGGGTTACATTTCCTGGAAACTGGCTATAAGAAAGATATGTCATTACAAGACATTTATTGGCATTTCCTTCCAGAACAACACCTGTGGGAATGAAGGAAGCAGGATAAATTGTGATGCAGTTCAACAGAGACCTCGCCTAGATAGTCCTTCAGGGTTGTCCCCAACTGAAGCAACAAAGGGTATCTCAATGGAGGGTGAATGTGTACGTGGTGAGGCAGCTTCCTGAGGCCAATGGTAATTCCTTAGAAAAGCCTCAGCTTTAGCCATCAGCAGGCAACAGTCCCAACAGCAGGGGAGTGAGTACTTTGGTCCTGCATAAGGACAAGGCATACCCTGCATAAAGGTAGAAGGGTAGAAGGACAGCTACCAAAATCACAAATATTCACACCTCTCTCACCTACAAAATGCACTGACCTCACCCTAAGATCTCAAAAGTCTCCAATCAAGACATCAGTAGTCAAGTTCAGAAATGTATATCTACATTCAGTCCAATTTTAGCTTCTCTTTACACAGTGACTAATGCAAAAAAAAAAAAAAAAAAAAAAAAAAAAGACAAGTTATTTGCCTTCTCACACCCAACATAGAGTATTGAAACATGTGCAGGATGATCACAGTAAACACTTTTGAAGGAGGAAAAATTCAAGAGGTATGTGGTATTATATGGCTTTTGGCAATTCTGAAATCTTGCTGAGAAAACATTAGCTTGTAAAAAAAATATTCTTTGGTTAGGTCTTTGTTCTGCTTTCTCAAAGTGGCTCCTCAGTCCCTTGTCCTACACTGCTCACTGTTCTGCTTTGTGGGAGATTTTCCTTCTCGGCCACTTCTGAAGAATCCATTGAAGGATGCGTGCTTTGGTTTCTGAGCAGATTTCTCAGCTTGCTTCCTCCCTGTAGAAACTGGAGGAGAAGAGGTATTTTTACATCTTTAACAGTATCCGTCTGTCTTTTTTTTGGTAGTTTTTTAATGTTTATTTATTTTTGAGGGACAGAGTGTGAGTGGGAGAGGGGCAGAGAGAGAAGGAGACACAGAATCAGAAGCAGGCTCCAGGCTCTGAGCTGTCAGCTCAGAGCCCAACATGGGGCTTGAACCCACGAACTGCGAGATCATGACCTGAGCTGAAGTCAGACGCTCAACCGACTGAGCCATCCAGGCACCACGACAGTCTCTGTCTCTTTTAGTCCAGTGTGTGTGTGTGTGTGTGTGTGTGTGTGTGTGTGTGTGTGTGTTTTCTAAGATAACTTTCTCAAAACCTTTGTGGATTTTCTATATGTTTGACCTCACAGAAGTCCATGTGCTAAAACCTTCTTGTACGATTCTGAGACTTTTTTCCTCTCCTCCTACCCCTTCTCCTTCCTTTCTCTTTTTTCTCTCTGTCTCTCTCTCTTTCTCCCTCTCTCTCTCTCTCTCTCCTTCTCTCTTTACCCAGCTAAAAAGATCTACTGATCACCACACTAATTCCTCAAGAGGATTTAACAAAAAACAAGCAGCCACACCTTGAGTTGGTCTTTGTAGACTGTGAAACAATGTCCAGTCCTTTGTTCTATGGCTGTACTTGGCAAAAAAAAATAATAATAATAATAATTTCTAACCATTCACTTCCCATCTACTTTCTCTTTAAATTTTGTTAGCAATCTAGCTTATGCTTTTCAGAAATTATCTTTCTTGTAACACCTATTCAAATGTAGCTAGCAAGTCAGTTCACAGAATCAACATTTTTTGTCTGGAATTTATTTGCCTAGTACTAACATAAATCAGATGCGTTTTCTTTTCTTCCAGTTACAAGTGATAGCTTTACCTGCTGGTTTCCCTACATAACGTAAGTCGACATTTTCCCAGCCTTCTTCCCTGTTACTCAGTTCCAAAGCCAACTTCACATAGTTTGGGTTTTCATTGTGGCAGTGCTACACGTTTAGCTACTGACTTTCTTCTCAGTTCATAATATCCACAATAATGCTGCTTAACCAACTAACCCAAAATTCAGTGACGTTCAACGATAGGAATTTATTTCACATCGATGTGTCCACAGGTCAGGTGGGGCTTGATTGATCTAGGCAGGGTATGATGTTGGCTTTAAGTTACTGGTTGGGTAGAGATCTGCTCTGTTTTTCTTTCTCTTTGGAACTAATGATTACCAAACTGTCTTTTTTCAGGCAGAAGGCAGGAATGCAAGGTAAGAGCCAGATCACACAAGTTCCTTCCCCATATTGTGCCATCATCGCTAATACCCTAGGTAAGTTCTATCGCCAAACCTACAATAACTGAGGAAAGAAATACATTTCTCCCTTTAAGGTGAGGGAATGGAAGTGAATATTTCCTGAATAAAATCTGTCAGATAACACTAACGACTACTACATCCATTTCTGTACTTGTTTGTTATTGAGTTCATATTAAATGCGAGCTAGGATGCTGAATGTTGACGCCGCAGAGATAAAGAAGTAATTCTGATTTGCTTGCATGGGAGGTTAAGTAACTTATATCAATTAAAGCCCGAGGGGGGGAAAAAAAAAAACGTGTAATGACAGATATACCCAGGGAGCTATAGGAATAGAATGGGACTGACTTTTTACCAAGTCTTGGAGGAGGGTAGGTCCAAGAAACTTTGCCAAAGGAAGAGAATCGCAACCCTTGAGCTAAATCTTGAGAAACATTAGTCGATAAATGGGGAAGAAGATAGAGAAAAGGAATCCAGGAAAAGAACATTGTAAGCATAAAAATATAGAGGGGAGAGAAATCTGCACAATCTGGGAAAACAACAGAAAGGACATTCTTGAGATACTAGCAGGAGTCAGGTCATGCCTATGTTCTAAGCTAGGAAATAATTTTGGTAGATTGGGGCATCACTACAGGACTTTAAGCACCCACTGTAGTCACCTTTTTCCCTAGAGGCCAGCAAATGCAAACGATTAAAAAATATTCAATGGATTTCAGGAGATGCACTCACTCTGTCAGGGCATTGATGTACTGCTCGCTGCTTTTTCAAGTCATGTGGACCTTTACTGTATTGACCACTTATACACTCTAAATTTTGTTTGGATATTCAAGTACATCTCAACAAGTGTAGTTATGTCATCTCTTTCATTGTCTTCACCATCATCATCATCGTCGTCGTCATCGTCACCAGTTAGCATTTCATTTTATCTTTACAACTCTATAAAACAGGAAGTTTTATTAACCCCTTTTTATAGGTGAGAAAATGGAGGCTTAGGAAGGTTATATCTCTTTCTCCAGGACAAGTAGTTGACTCAGACTATGAGATCAAATGTTTGGGAAGCATCTCTAACATTGTGTAACATTGGGAACAATAGATCAACCTAAGAAGGCCATCAAAGGTGCAGAAATGAAGTTTTGGATAATGCAACAAGAGGGTCAGTGATTCCTCATCAGGTCTTTGAAGAAGAACAGAGAATGGAACGTTTCAACTGGCCTTTGAAGAAGGAGTAGACTCAATAAGCAAAGTCGGAATGGAAGAATCTTCCAGGAAGAGGGTACAGCTTAATCAAAGGCTTAGAGGAGGAAAAGAAAAGAACATTCTTAAAGATATTTGAATAACTCTTTTTGGATATAAGGGAGAGAATAGTGAGATGCCAGACCCCAGAGTTTGAATGTTAGGCCCAGAGAATATTTCAATGGCAGATATTCATATGCTCAGAGAGCACTGTTACTCGTTTCTCAGGCCTTTTCTGCTTTTCAAGGTGCAGGGAAGATATCCATAACTGATGTATATATATTCAGCTACATAGAGGTAAAGGAATACAAATAGATACTAAACAATATAGTTACAGCTTTGGGAGAAGTTCTTCACAAAGTGAAATGACTTGAAAGATGTTCTCACTGCTCTGGAGTGTGTATCAGAAACATTAATTCATGCACCACGTTACTGATGTGTTATATATTACATATGCAATATATTAAAAATAAACCTGGGCCACCCAGTGAAACACTATTTTAATATTCCACTTGATCCTTGAGAGCAATATGTTGCCATGGAAACTCAAGTCTGTCTAGTCATTAGCACCTTTTTCCTCTCACACAGGAATTTGAGTGTCATGTCATTCTCTAGACAAGAATTAAATTAGCAATTATTCACCTGAAAACAGCACCAAGAGATCTAAGCAAACACATGGCAATAATGGTTGGTTAAATTCACATAAATTATCTTTGGATTATGCAATGGTCACGGTAATCCAGTATACTTCTATTCACATTGGATTCTTGACGAAGAGAGACCAGGAAGACGGGCTGCTTTCTTGGGTCAAGACAATGCATTTGGTGAAAAGAAACCACCTTCTTGCATAAACTTCTCTATGATTTTCCCTTAATTGATAAAATCTTCCACCCTGTTGGCTTCTCTAAGCACATTTTCCTGAACCTCTTTTATCTATTGATTACCTTCTCTGAGGCGTGTATGTAATAATCTTGTCTGCCCACAATCCACTCCCCTTCACCCAGCAGCAGCATCTTGATTTTCTTGTAAAGAGCTAATCCTGGTTAATTCATTTAGTCTCAATGGGATTCTTAAAGGGAGGTGGGCTGCCCTCTTGTAGAAGATTCTATTGATGGCCCCCTGCCCCACATCCCTATGGCTCTTTCTAGTTTCCAACCATGGGAGCTCACTTGTTTGCAAACCAGAGCAAACCAGAAGCATGGGATATAAATGCACTGGGCAAGTTCTGAAATAATGGAGACTGGGAATCTGGGAATAAATTTTTCCACTTCCAAAGGGATAATTCAGAAGTTGTTCTATGTGGTTCTTCATGGGGTCTTTCTCCTTTCCCTGTCTCACTATGGATACTTTCTCCCCTGTGTTTAGTTACTGGCACCAGCTCCCAAATATACTAAAAGCACCCAAGTCTTTAACTCTGCATCTGCTATTGGAGAAATCCATACTGAGACAACTCATATGGCTTGGATGTTATATATGAACCAAATTCAGCCAGTTTAGACCCTCTCTCACAAATTTAAATCTGAAGCAATGACAAGATGATGGGGAATGGTTTGAACTGGTTGGCTAACAGCATGTCCCTTCAGATACTGCCTTGTGGTTGCTGCCTCTAAAACCTACAGATTGGTCTAGATAGCCATCTTTTCCAAGACTTGATGATCCAACATTTCCATCAAACGTGTGATATCAAATAGATTTCTTTTCCCCCAAAAATATCCCTTCTTACCTTAAGTTAGGTAAAGTTGAATTCTCTTCCGGGAACTCTAACTTGCACCTTTCCTATTACTTGATTCAACAAACATATTTTGAGTTTCAGCCATGAGCCAAGAAGCTCTGTGTGTGCACGTACACGTGTTTGTGTGTGTGTGTGTGTGTGGGGGTACATTGAAGTGCAGCTAGGAAAGATATTTTTTCCATGAGATGATACTTTTTGTCTTTTTTTTTAAGTTTTTTTAATGGTTTTACTTATTTTTGAGAGAGAAAGAGAGACAGAGTGCAAGCTGGGGAGGGGCAGGGAGAGGGAGACACAGAATCTGAAGCAGGCTCTAGGCTCCAAGTTGTCAGCACAAGCCCCAACGTGGGGCTTGAACTTATGAACCCTGAGATCATGACCTGAGCTGAAGTCAGATGCTTAACCAACTGAGCCACCCAGGTGCCCGGATACTTTTTTGTCTTTAAACCAGGAAGCTACTTGTCCTTGTGCATGGCCGGGATATACATATAAGTGGATAAGTGGTAAGCAATGAGGAGGGAGACACTTGAGTATATCATGGAAAGTTTAGTCAGCAGTGCCTAGGGAAGTACATTCTATCTGGTGCTGAAATTGGGAACTACTGGAATGGACAAGAAAGACCCAGAAGGTGTTCGTTTGGACAGCCTCTATCTTCTCAGTTCGGTAAATGATCAGGCCTTCTTCTAAGAAGGAAGGAGTATGACGAGTAGCTCAGTACCTGAAGAAGATGGCAATTTCAGGGCATTCTCTGCAGAGTTCTGATGGGAACCAACAATGGGGATGAGAAGTCTTCAATAAGATGAACAATTGTTTCTGCTTTCTGTTTCTCAATGTTGGAATGAGAACTGGGTGTTGTATGGAAAGCAATTTGGCAATAAATTTCATATTAAAAAAAACACAGACGGACCCTCACATCCAGTTTGTGATGCAGGTGGCCCAGGTGGGGACTGTGTATTTGCATTTCTACCAAGTTCCAGGTGGTGCTGATGCTACCGGTCTGAGAAGGACACTCAAAGCACACTTTGAGGATCACTTATACATGGACCCTGCCCAAGTTGCTTTTTTTTTTATTTTTAATGTTTATTTATTTCTGAGAGAGAGACAGACAGACAGGCAAACAGAGTGCAAGTGGGGCAGGGGCAGAGAGAGAGGAAGACAGAATATGAAGCAGTTCCAGGCTCTGAGCTGTCAGCCCAGGGCCCAAGGCAGGGCTTGAACCCACGAACCATGAGATCGTGACCTGAGCCGAAGTCGGACCCTTAACCGACGGAGCCACCCAGGCGCCCTGTGTTCTGAGAAGGGGATAGAAATAACTGAATGTAACTCAGAAAGATGGCATGAATTTCTTCAGTGACTCAAGGGCAGATGAGAAGGCCGGAGGACATTACCCAGAACCTATCTAGGTTACCATGCACAAAGTCGTAATTGTTCAATCATTCTTACCCTTCATTTAACAAAGGCCTGGTGGCCCTGCTACATGGCAAACATTGTGATTGGTACAGGAGCACAATACAAAAAAGACACACTTCCAGCCTGCAAGAATTTCAGTCTAGATGAAGAGGCAGATGCGTGTGATAAAAGGCTCCAGGTACCGTGTAGACTATAGTGGGGGTATTTGGTGGGTAGAAACCAATTTTCCACAGGAAAGAAAACAATTGTCAGGAAGACTACTGGAAGGAAGCGACCCTTATGAAAACTGAGTGTTGTTGTCAGATGACGAAAGGGGTGTGATTAGTTTTCCCCAGAGAGGAGCGCAGGAGAAAAGGCACGGAAGCCTGAACTTTCTAGCTGTATTTGTAAGATACAAATAATCAGTCGTCCAGATGTGTAAGGGTACAGGGACAGACAAGGCTGGAGCTTCGAGCTCTGCTTCCGGAGATCAGCCAAATGCCACACAAGTACATTCATGGTGATTACTCCCAGTTTTCTATTTGCCACCGCCCCACATCACTACCTTAATTATACTTCCATCAACACCACCACCATCACTGCCATTATCGTCACCATCATCATCAAGAATAAGGCCAGAAGTTTATTCAGCTTGCCTCAGTTTTTACCACGCGCCATTTTTCTCTCTAGAATCTCCATCCTAGTTCTATGTCCCGCTTAGATGTGACATCTCCCGGGGCTCCTCTTGGCTGTGACATTTTCTCACACTTTCCTTATTCTTGGTGACCTTGACAGTTTTGAGGAATTCTGGGCGGGTATTTTGTGAAGGCCTCTCTATTGGAATTTTCCTGGTGTTTTTCTTATGACTAGACTAGCGTTAAAGGTTTGAGAAGGCAGATCACACAAGTAAAGTGCCATTTTCATCGTGTAATGTCAAAGGCACATATTAACAATATGATGGATGACTGTTGATGTTCACCTTGATCACCTGGTTGAAATAGTGTCTGTCAAGCTTCTCTACAGTCAAGTCATCTTCTTCCACTTTCCATAATGTACTCTTTGGAAAGAATTCACTACCCTACCCTCGAGGAATGGGAAGTTAGGCTTCCCTGTCTTTAGAGTAGAGTTTTGACATAATTTATCGATATTGTTATCTGCCATGGGATTAGGATATTTGGGTTACTCTACTAAAACACTGCCTCTTGATTTTTAATTCTCTCCAATCTAATCTACATGATAGTACAACTTTAAGGTACTCAGGGTTAAGTAGACTATCAGCAGTTAGGGTGGAAGCTGGAATTTCTCATTTGTGCTGACCTCTAGAGAAATTTCATCAATTTAGAATTCTGCTAGACTAACCCTCTCTTGGGAGAGGAAGCAAATCAGACTGGGATCCATCTGAGTATCTATTTTGAATATTTTGTCTGGGTATCCGGGATGCCTTGGGAAATACATGTGATCCGTGTAGCTATGGAAATTGTGCTTTGCTCAGCTCTAGAGACTGGCTGGATCTGGGAGGAGGTTGGGTATGAAGTTATTTGCAGATAAGCAAATTCATTTCACATAGGCCACCCTTAATGACCAAAATAATTGTATACAAATGGCCAGCCCAATTACTTTTTTCATTCAATGCCCCTATCAACAACCATTTAAAAATCTAATTGTAAGCTCACTATTAAGGCAATTGAAAACACAGATTCAGTGCTTATGAGGTTACTCAATGTGCCTGTAGAAAATGCCTTAGTTGTTCTGATGCTAATCAACTTTTACAATCCACTGCTAATTTTTTCAAGCTAAAGATCTCCAAACTTAGAGAACTTATGATATAACTTAAAAGGCACAGGACTTGGTGTCAGAAAACCTGAAGCCAAGTCCCTCCTCTTCCTCTTCCCAGCTGTATGACTCTGAATCAGTCACAGGACCTTTCTGAGCCTTGGTCTCTTCCTTGTAAAGGAGGAATAAAAATTCTTGTTTATGAAATGTTTCATTGATTTATAAATGGGAACCTAGTATTATAGTGGTATTAATAAAAACAGAGATCCGCCATTTTAAAAAACAGTGCTCTGTGAAAAACATTATTATTGGTGACGATGATGATGGTGCTGGTGATGATCACACTGTGATGTTTAAGGTGATGATAGGGACTGGCTAGCATAAAAGTGGGTATAATTAACATGTACTTGTATGGTATTCAGGCAGTATCCAGAATCAGACGAACAGGGCAGGATGGGGTGTGGGGGGGGACTGGGAATCAAAGAGTTATGACTCCCAATCCCAGCTTCCCATTGGGTTCAACCAAAGTTTGAGAATCACAGATCTTGGACAATGACTGCAGTGTCCTTTTGGAATAAGGTGATGAATCAGAGATCAAAGAGCCACACTGGAATTCTCACCGTCTAGTTTGGAAATATGACTCAAACACAAAAAAAATGACTATACAGTCTTCTCAAATCTATACTGTATATTTAACCGTGTGCAACGGGAATGTCTCAACTGACTTCCCTATCAAGGATAGAGCACTGGGAATTATGTGTACTGAACACCTACCTAGTGTCGGACTCTGGGTTAAGTGTTTTTCAAATGTAACCTCATCCAGTCCTTGTAAGGTAGATGCTATTGTCCTTGTTTCTTAGAAACAAAGGAACTAAGGTTGTTGAAGGGAGTGATGATTACGGAACACAGGAACGTCATTGTGATATGATGACTTATCATAAGAAATATATATTTGATCTTTAATCCATTGCTGGCACAGAGCCCTTAAAACCCTTGGGACTTCCCCTGATGGGAACAATGAGGGGGTCTTTTGCCATGTCAATGAGGTGAATTTTGAAAAGCACCTGAGGATGGGGGGCTGATTGCCAGTGGAACCAGCCTGTGATTAGAGGGCTGGAAGTTTAATTTCTCCCCTCCTGACTTCTGGGGGGAGGGGAGAGGGGCTAGGGATGGAGCTGACTCACCAGTGGCCAAAGATGTAATGAATTACGCCTCTGTAACAAAGCCTCCATAAGAACCCCAAAAGGCAGGTTTGGAGAGCTTCCAGGTTGGTGAACACATGGAGGGTGCTGAGAGACTGATTCACTCAGAGAGGGGATGAAAGTTCCATGCCCTGCCCACAGACCTTGCCTTATGCCTTTGGACAGGCTCTTCCGAAATCATCCTTTTATAATCCTTTTATAATAAGTTGGTGATCTACTAAGTAAAATGTCCGAGTTCTGGGAGCCACTCTAGCAAATTGATACAACCCAAAGAGGGGGTTATTGGAACCTCGGATCTTTAGCCTCTTGGTCAGAAGCACAAGTAACAAGTGACGAAGGTGGATTTGTGATTGCCCTATGAAGTCCTAGGACCAAACCCTTAACCTAGGGCATCTGACACCACTCAGAGTAGATAGGGTCAGAATTGAGTCAAATGATCGATCACCTGCTAGTGTCTGAAAGTTGCTGGTTGGTGTGGGGGGATGTTGGAGGAGGCCATTGAGAGTAGGTGACCTCCAATTGACCCAAGAACTGGGCCCAGGCAATGAGAGGCTTGTCGCCCCTTCCCCTGTGCTCAGAATGCATGGTCTGCCCTCCATCCCCACGGTGGGAATCATTTTCAAAGACATAGCCTTGAGACAGCAATGTACTGTTGAGAGTCTCTGGATGGTACGCTGACTGAGCACCATGAGGGCCTCTATATAAACTCACAATTCTGGCAGGGAGACACGGAGATCTCTTTGTTTTCTGGCTGCCTGAGGCAAGCTTTCTATGGAAGTTCCCTTGCTTTTTAAACCTGCTGCCTTCTGATCTGGAGTGGCCCTCCTCGTTCTTCGATTTCTCCTCGCCCTCCATGTACCGGGGCCGGTTTGCAAACCAACAGAGAAAAGAAAAACGCACGCTTTGCAATTGGGTGCAGAATCTCAATCATTTTCCATGACGATGGAACATATCCGTTTGGGAACATGCATGCATATAACGAAAGGGTGAGATGGTGGAACAGAAGCCATAATCACCAACTAGTAATAGAGGAGATGCACTCCCCTCCAATTCCCAGACCCCTGCACTAAAGTTGGAGCCATGTGACTAGTTCTGGTCAGTGGACTAGAACTGTCACATTGTGTCCAAAACTTTGGTGAAGAGTCTCCATCCCCCATCAGATGCCACATTGTCCTTGATGCCTAATGTAACCGATGGTGGAGTTAGAAGATAACAGAGGGCCCCAGATCACAATAGAGGGGGGAAAAAGTTTACTCTTTTATGCCCCCGTAGGAATTTTGAATTCCTAAAATAGAATATTATAGAGTGAGTGGCAGGGTGCCGGGGTGGCTCAGTCGGCTGAGCGTCTAACTCTTCATTCTGGCTCAGGTCACGATCTCACGGTTCGTGGGATCGATCCCCTCTGCGCTAACAATGCGGAGCCTACTTGCGTCTCTCTCTCTCTGCCTCTCTCTCTCTCTTCTTTCTCTATCTCCCTCTCTCTCCCTCTCTCAAAATAAATAAATAAAAATAAACATTAAAAAGACGAATACTACAGACTGAGCGGCTTATAAACAACAAGCACGTATTGGTCAGAGTTCTGGAGACTGGGAAGTCCAAATCAAGGTGCTGGTGATTTGACGTCCGGTGAAGGCTTCTTTCTGGTTCATAGATGGCCGTCTTCTCCCTGTCTCCTCACATGGCAAAGTGTGGAATGCATCCCTCTGGGGTCTCTTATAACCCATCCATGAGAGCTTCCCACGTAAGACCTATCAGCCCCCAAAGGCCTCACTTCCAAATACCATTGCATTGGGAATCAGGTTACAATACACGTATCTGGGGGAGCCAGGGACACAAACTTTCGGTCCACAGCAGCTCCCGAAACTTGGGGCTTCTCTCTCCTGCATTAACCCATTCTAGTAATACAGGGCAAAGAATAATTTCATATGCTAGCAGGCCTTCTCTGCTCTCCAGTAGAGCCACAGCTACTCAACTGCCCAAATATCAGCAGGTATTGAAATGGTTTCCTTTGGCCTCACTTCTTGCCAAATTCTTTACATTATCAAAGAGTAAAAGAGGTTCTTGGCCAACGGCATCCTTTTCAGGCAGTGAGCCCCCATTTAAGTCAGTGACAATACCTCAGCCATGACAGTAATGGGGACACCTGTTAAGGCATTCAGAGGCAATTATCCTGAAGTAAAGGATACACAGTGGAACACAGCCCAACAAAGTGGAAGACTAGATGTTCTTCTGTAATTCAGTCTTAAATCTGAGGTGTTATTTCTTAATCCCAAAGGGCCAAATTCTATTTATGTCCACTCCCACCCTCTGTCGTCACCACCATACAACCTGCTGAATGCCCACTCCTAGGAGAGCTCGCCATCCCGGCCCCGATGGCCAACAGGAAGGTGCCACGTGGCATTTTTCTCAAGACCTTTTCTTTTACTTAAATAAACTGAGGAGACAGTGCCTGGGCAACTTTGTGGGAATTTGATATCCCCAAAGGAGTCTAACTAGACAAAAGAGTGTCCTCAACAGTATTAAAACTGTACAGTGAGTCAGTTCTATGTTTCAAAAGCAAAACCTTCAAAAATAATAATGGCTTAAGTGCAATCGACTTTCTTGGCCAGGCATTGACCTGCTGCTAATTTATAGTTTGCAATTACTTGCTTTGGCATCACCCTGCATGCTTAAAACTACAGTGGAGACAGAGACAGTGCTTCCTCTGAAGTTTCCCAATTATATTGCCTAAATCAGGGGGTGAATAATCTTAGCAGAGGAAAGGGGGCTCGTTTTCTTGCACCAGAGCTACAACAGTTGGTAGCAGAGAACCCCATCTGTTAGATCTTCACTGACCTCGGAGGAAAGGACTACTGGAATGCAGGTCGACTGACAGAAAATGGAACCCGGAGGATGATTTTGTTCATCTTTGTCTGCATCGTCATTTTTCATTCACCCACTCCCGACTCTTCACATCCCCAACTAAGACCATAAGGTGCCCATGCTACAGCTGTCTACAGTTTCCATTTAAGGTAAAAATAGCCAACAGACCACTGGGGGTCCCTGGCCCCCTTTAACAGTATTGCTATGAGCAATCTTAAATGGCAATAGTAAAGCCTTAGAACATTCACCTGTAGATTCTTGGCTGAGACCCGCCCCTCCCCACCCCGTAATAACAGATGAACAGGGGAAAAATAAAAAGAAGCTTAGTAACAGGTATACCACCTGCATACATGAGACATACCCAGGAAAACTGAGTACCTTCTTGAAAAAGTGAGATCACTCTTGAAAAAGTGAATCACTTAATAAAGTCCATTAGGTCTTCAGACTTACTCAGTCGATTTATTCTTAAACAAGTGAAAGACCTGGGGCTTGAAGTGAGATTCTATTTATTTCACTTTAAACACCGTCTTCAGCTAAAGACAAAAGAAAGAGGTTGGATGGGCAGAGAGGACAGTTATGGGAATTATATGGAAAGTCACTGGGAAAAGCACACCAAACAAGAGTAAGGTTGCCATGCCGACTTAAGTCATTTGCCTTCTCCACTGATAAGACTCCCCAGAGATGTAGAGTCATCCTCCTCTTCCTGGTTTGGAAAGGAAGACACCCTTACAAATGAAGATTTCTCCTAGAAAAGTTAAAGTCCCTTGCGAAAGATTTACTTCCAATCCTTTTTCAGAGCTTGTTCTGCTGTTTCTTAAAACCAATCAGCTCAAGATAATCCTGATGCCAAAGAGATATATTTTGGGGTGGCAAGTTTCGCTCCCCTTCCATTGGAAAGTATAGGCATCACCCTCCTAATCCTTGGAAACGCCTTTGGAACTCACAGTGGGAGCAGTGGTGTCCCTGCATACCAGACCCCATCTCACACAGTGGTACTGAAAGGGCCTTAATCGAAGGAGCTAGTTAAGGACTAACTAACTCCTGCACGGTAGCGTATGAAAACACAGAGTGAGCAGTGAGGGCATTAATAGCGATTGGTCCCTGGTTTGCCCCAGCTATTTGCACAGTCATGGTTTCCTTTAATCATGACAACAATTGTATGGGCTATGCCCATTGTGCAGATGGGGAACCTGAGCAACGTTTTTTTTTTTTTTTTTTTTTTTTTTTTGCCATAGCCAAGTTCGCTGCGTTGCCTTTGTCTTCAGCTAGGTTCTCCCCGGAAACAGAGTCTGAAACAAGGACTTGCGTTCGGGAGCTCTATTTGGGAGGTGATCACCGGGAGTGAGGAGGGTCAAGGAGAATGAGACAGAGGAGGAGGAATAGCAAATAAAAAGATGCTTTACAGGATGGGTCACTGCCAAAGTCAGCTGAGGATCTGTCCCTGAAGGTCATCCTGAAGGTTTATAAAAAGCATCTCAAAACCTCCCTGAGCAACAAGAATAATTTCTTCCCAGGAACCCAGCCCCAGTGGCTGAGGTTTCCAAGAGGAGGTGTCAGATCTCCCACTCTTCAGACCCACACAAGCTTGCCTCCAATAAGACTCCCACTGGGTGGGGGCGCCTGGGTGGCGCAGTCGGTTAAGCGTCCGACTTCAGCCAGGTCACGATCTCGCGGTCCGGGAGTTCGAGCCCCGCGTCGGGCTCTGGGCTGATGGCCCAGAGCCTGGAGCCTGCTTCCGATTCTGTGTCTCCCTCTCTCTCTGTCCCTCCCCTGTTCATGCTCTGTCTCTCTCTGTCCCAAAAATAAATAAACGTTGGGGAAAAAAAATTTTTTTTTAAAAAAAAGACTCCCACTGGGTGGCGCCTAGGTGGCTCCTTTGGTTAAGCGTCACTTCCGCTCAGGTTCGTGAGTGAGACCTGCATCAGGCTCTTTGCTGACAGCGTAGAACCTGCTTGGGATTCTCTCTTCCTCTCTCCCTGCTCCTCCCCCACTTGCTCTCTCGCTCTCTCTCTCTCTCTCTCTCAAACCAAATAAGTAGACTTAAAAACAATAAATAAAAGACTCCCACTGGCGTTCCATACCACACAACGTCTGTAAAATCCTGGATTGAAACAAAGCAAAACACACACACACACAGGCTCGAAATGGGGTCACTTAGGCTAAGTCACAAAAGCAGGCCTTAATGCCTAACCTAATTGTAGTTCCACCCTCCCCTAGAAATGTAGGTCTTAACCAGTCAGTCAGGAATTTGCTGAACAGCACCAAGGAGGCAGCCTGTCACATGGGCCCTCTCTGTCCCCCAAAGGAAGATGTGGTAATCCAGCTATTAAGACCCCCTGTGCTTCCCTCTAAGGGGAGGTGACCTTGCCTGGGACAATCCTTTCTTTTCTTTTGCTCATAACTTCCTTGTTCCACCCTCCTTCCTATAAAAGCCTTCTCTTTTCTAGAACTCCTTGGAGCTCCCCGCCCCTTGCTAGATGGGATGCTGTCGGGTTCGTGAATCACTTAATAAAGTCCATTAGATCTTCAGACTTACTCAATCGAATTATTCTTAAACAAGTGAAAGGCCTGGGGCTCTTGCTTGAAGTGAGATTCTATGAAGTGAGTCAAGGTTGGGTACAGGCTATTTCAAGGTGCTCAGTACCTTGTATGCAGGAAGTATACATGTTATTGAACTTCTGCTTGTTTTTCACCTATCAATCTGTTATATTACTAGACGGTCTCAGCCAAGAACCTAGAAGGGAATAGGGAAAATTATTTTTCCTCCCCTCCACGCTCTATAGAAAAAAGACTCTATATAAACTCCTCAATATCTGGGAAGGCTGTGGATGGGTTCCGATGAACAGAGTGAACTCAAAGAAAAGTACCGCGAAGGAAAAGGTGACAGGCACAATAATAATTTCCTGTGGAGAAACGCACTGCCCCGTGTACAGATTATAAAGCGGGAAGGACACAGGCAGAATTCTAGAGACTGAGAAGGAAATCCTCAACCTTCTTTGAGAACTGTAGGCTTCTGGGAGAATTGTAGACTCATAGGTTGGGGGAGGGGGAAATGCTTCCTTGAAGGGTCTCACAAAGAGTGAATGAGGGGCAAGGTGGAGCCGAGAGATGTCAGAGAATACAAAGTAAGAAAGAGCGTCAGTCCCGTCCTTTCCAGCTGGCAATGGGATGGATCAGACCACACTCTATCGATCAATCCCCACTGGTTTGGGGTTCTTGTTAGACGCCTGTCTAACGTTAGACGCCTGTTACCTGGGATGATACAGGTAATATGTGATATCGCAGAAGGTGGACTTTACCTGTGACTGGCTGTCTTCTGGTGAATTTCCTAGTAAGAGTGGACGGTAAACCTTGATTTAGTCCAATCTATGCCCTCTCCAAACCCTTCTCATTCTTCTGGAAAACAGAGAAACTTCAATATGTATGTGCCTTTGGGAAGAGCTTGAGAATACCCCTTTGTCCCAAATCCATATCACCCCCCCCACACACACATACACATGCGCCTCAGGCAGACAGCTCTGAAGTCTCCAAATGCTCTATGAAGCTAGCCAGAGTGGATCTATTTTTGTTTTTTGTTTTAATTTATTTTTATTTATTTTGAGAGAGAGCTAGAGAGCAAGCAGGGAAGGGGCAGAGAGCGAGAGAGAGAAATCTCAAGCAGACTCCTCACTATCTGTGCAGAGCCCGAGGGGGTGGGGTGGGGGCTTGAACTCAGGAACCATGAGATCATGACCTGAGCCAAAACCAAGAGTTGGTTGTTTAACAAACTGAGTCACCCAGGCGCCCCACCAGAGTGGATTTATTTTTTTTTTTTAATTTTTAAAAAAAAATTTTTTTCAACGTTTATTTATTTTTGGGACAGAGAGAGACAGAGCATGAACGGGGGAGGGGCAGAGAGAGAGGGAGACACAGAATCAGAAACAGGCTCCAGGCTCTGAGCCATCAGCCCAGAGCCCGACGCGGGGCTCGAACTCCCGGACCGCGAGATCGTGACCTGGCTGAAGTCGGACGCTTAACCGACTGCGCCACCCAGGCGCCCCCCAGAGTGGATTTAAATTGAAGCTTTCACTTACTTTTTCTTAGTGGCAAATCCCTTAACCCTTTCAGCTTTATGTTTTCCTTTAGTAAAATATAGGTGAAATTATTTAACTAATAATTGCTATAGTGGCTGTAGATAAAACATGCACAATAATACATAGCAGGAGTTTCTTAAATGTCAACGTCCCTTTTTCCCCTATTTATCATCCCTGTATGAGACCTTTGGGAAAATCTTAATGGAGTTTATGAATTTTTTAAACAATAAACATAAAACTTTACCAATAGAGGAAAAAAGAACTCCGCTCTTCTTTCCTTAGCAGATATTACAGTCGAGTTTCAGTATATGCCCTTGGGCCCACACAAATTTACAAGGCTTTCTAAAACTAAGAAAATCTGATTAGCAGACTCGTATTCTTTTCATGATTTATAAGGCAAAGCATCTCTATGTGTTTCAATATTTCTGCTGGTTTCAAACCTAGTGTGTCTAGTCTGGGAGATGCTCCACAGTTAATAAAAAATCAACATTGATGAACCTCTCTTCTCATTAAAAAGAAAAAACAAAAACCCAAAAAACCAAAGTGTCATTTCTGAGAAAATTTGGTGCTCCATAGCCCCACCTACTGGACAAAGACGCGCCGAACGGGTTTTTCTGCCTCTGTGGCTTGAGGAAAAGAGAAGAGTTGGAGGGAAACTTAGGGATGAATGCGTCCCATTCTTCCTATTTTATAGATGAAGTTACCGAGTTTGGCTCCGACGGATGTGAACTTCCCAAACTTCCAAGTTCAGCCGGGGACTGCTGAGGAAGATTTGTGCCGCCGCCCTGAATGTATTTCCTTTCACTGCCAACATGCCAACGAATTCAGTGAAACAACAGAGCGGTTGTTCCTCATCATATGTTACATTTACCGAGCAGACTAGAGTTTAGAAAGCATTTTCGTAGGATTTGCTCCAATTACACTTTGTGATCACTCTGTGATCGTCCTCTCATGCCCCAAGGTCACACAGCTGGTAGGAGACAACTCAAACACCAGTCAGGACTCCAAGCTCTGCCCTTCATGGTAGACTGCACTCTTGGTTTCTTTGCTTTTTTTTTTTTTTTTTTTTTTTTTTTAACTCTCAAGTTAGTTAACATACAATGTAGTCTTGGCTTCAGAGTTGAGCCCAGTGATTCATCATTTACATATAACACCCAGTGCTCATCCTAACAAGCGCCCTCCTTAATGCCCATCCCCCATTTACCCCACCCCCATCAACCCTCAGTTTGTTCTCTGTATTTAGTAGTCTCTTGGGGCACCTGGGTGGCTCAGTCAGTTCAGTGTCTGACTTCCGCTCACGGCACAATCTCACAGTTCGTGAGTTCAAGCCCTGCATCGGGCTCTGTGCCAACAGCTCGGGCCCTGGAGGCTGCTTGGATTCTGTCTCCTTCTCTCTCTGCCCCTCCTCCACATCATGCTTGCTCTTTCTCTCTCTCTCACAAATAAATAAATATTAAAAAAAAAATTTTTAGTGTCTCTTGTGGTTTGCCTCCCTCTCTGTTTTTATCTTATTTTTCTTTCCCTTCCCCTATGATCATCTTTTCTTTGGGGGCCTGCACAGAACCACCTCTAAGGAACTATGGGAACTATGCAGCAGTGGTTTTTTTCTATAGCCATTTCGATTCATTGTTCTCGTCAAATGTCTACGCTGGCGGTGTCTTGTTGGAGGCAAATTGTCCTCAGAGACTGAGATTGTCTTTGCTAATAATTAACTCAACACAGGTTCACTGAGGGAATGACAATTTGTAATAATAATATTTCACGAGCCAGTAGCATTCAGGATAATGTCTCTTCAGAAGCCAATAAAGAAATAGCATCCTACAAACCAACAACGGATTAATTACACGACTGTTCCAGGCAAAGGGGAGATGAAAGGAACAAAATCCAAATTTAGTTGAGGTGTACCTTTCCATGAGATGGTTTTCTGGAGCATCAGTCCTTCCAAGAAAAAGCTGGGGATCAGTTGCCGGCTTAGGTCTCTTGCTTCTGAGGCACGTAGCTCGAGCTGAGGACACCGGTGTTGACAGGTGAGGTGGGCTTCTCCAAAGGTCCAGGGACAGCTGGTCCAGGGGCTGCTCCGTAGTGGCCCAGGGACAGCTCCGTGGCTCGCACCCCTGCCCACGAGGAGAAGCTTCAACAAGGCAGATACAGATGTCCCTTCTCCTCCTGAGACGGCTGCCGGGTTAATGTCACTGCCAACCGGGAATGGCCCGGCCAAGGCAGGAGCAAGTGTCTCAAGATTTCCAGAGAGTTCCTTAGGTCAGCAAAGAGGAGCCTTGGCCCAGCCAAATACTCTCAAGTTGCTGATCAAATCTCTTGGCTTTAAGGGTTCAAAAGTCCATCACGTGACGAACACCGATCACCACCGCTCTTACTTCTGAATTTGTTAATGACACGAGGGTCCTCTCCACTCCAGGTGTGAGAGTTTGATAACAAAGTCCTAGTATTCAGCTTCAAAACAATGTTATCAAAACAAATCATTCAAAACAAGTTCAAACCGCAAACAGCTTGGTCCAAAACCCGCTCTCAAATCACGGATTTGAAAAGCATAAGGAGTCAGTGCCCGCAAGTGCCAGAGGCAATTGACATGTCAATGGGGGGTTATCAACACTGCTGGTAGAAGTTGCTATTTTTTGAATACATACATAGTGATATCAATCCAGGAACAAAGGAATAGAAGACAATGTAGATGATCCATCTAGGGCTCAAATCAGATACTTTTCTTCATATGAATGGGATTTTCACCCAAATCAAGGAGAAAACACTGGCAGATGAAGGAGTTAGTCATTTGAAGATGGAATCACATTTGATTTTGTAATTGTAACCAATCTCTCCACCTTCCCCCCCGCCTGCCTCAACTCAGTCTGAGGACCCAGGAGAATTTCCCTAGTTTATGCCCCATCTGGAGGCATGCAAACAGGAGAATAAAAGAAAACAGTACTAGATGTTTCTGAAGCATTTAACCACGCAATAAGCACCTTCCTGCTCATTGTGTCATTTACTCCTAATAACAAATCAACAAGGAAGGCAAGTCCAGTATAATTATTAACTCTATTTTACAGATTGGTCAACTGAGTTTCCCCAAAATTAAATAATTTAGACACAGAGAAGTGGGGAGCAACTGTAGACTCTAATGGCAATACCTTCCTTACTAAAATTTTGAAATATACTGGCATGCTTTTATACATTTTTTTAATTATTATTAATAGAAGTTTATGTTCAAGTCTAAAATTGACCAAAAAATACTGAAAATCTTGAGGGGAAATCCCATAATTATGTAGCATATATTCATTGAGCACCTGCTCTACTATGTGTTAGGCCCTGGTCCAGATGTTGAGAACAGTGTTGACCAAAACAGAAAGTTTCTGATCCATGCAGCTCACAGTCGAGAGACATAGAAACACAATAGGCAACTCAACAAATAAACCTAGGACTGCACAGAATGAGATGTCATTGGAATGATAATAAGCAGGCTACTCTGGTGGGAAAAACAATGGATGGAGCAGGTCAGGAAAGGTGTATTGGAGAAGTGATATTTAAGCTGAAAACTAGATGACAGACAGTTTGGTATCATTTATATTTAGGAGTAAAGTGTCCTAAGTAGAAGAACAACAACGCAGAGACTCTAAGGTTTGAATGAGCTCCGTCTGAAAGAAGTTAGGGAGTTGGAAGCAATGTGATTTCAAGGGGAAGATGGCCGAGAGAGGAGTTCAGACAGAGACAAAGACACCCTTGTCTTGGACTTTGGATTCTATCCCAAAGCCAATGGAAGGACATTGGAGAGTCTTAAATGGGAGAGACATGATCGGTTTTACACCTTAAGAGGTCATGCAGGCAGCTTGTGAAGAATAAACAGGGGGAGGTATGGGGAAAAGGAGAAGTACATCCAGACGCTACAGCAGTGGTTCTGGAGAGAAATTCCAATGGTAAGGATTAAGGTGATGCACATAGACATGCAAAGAATTATACTGGTTCAGAAGGTAAAGTTTATAACCCAATTCTGACAGATCAGACTTGAAGAATGGAAGGATACTCTTAGGTCTTTAACCTGAGCAACTCGATTTGATGGTGACACTATTCTCTGATGGCACGATCGGGATTGATACCTCTTGGGGCAGGGGCAAGTGAGAATCACGACTTTGGTTGAGTCCTGTTGTGTTTGAGATGCATGCCAACTATGCAAATTGAAATGGCAAATAGTTAGATGTCTGAACCGAGAGCTCAGTGAGAGGTCAGGACCGGACAGGAAAGGCAAATTTGGGAATCATCACCATATGGGTGATACCTCAAGCGATGATACTAGATGAACTGCTTTTAGGAGAAAGGGCAGAAAGAGAAGACAATAGTGTCCAGAAACCAATGTCTGGAGCACTCCAATATCTAGAGGTCAAGGAAAAGAGAAAGACGTAGCAAGGAACTTGAGGAAGGATAGTTAGGAGGGCAGGGGATGTGGCATGAGGGGAGCCCAAGGAATAGAGTTCAAAAAGGAGTTGATGGTCAACTCTGTCAAAGCCTGATGAGAAGTCAAGTAACAGGAGAAAAGTTGCCAAAGAATGAACTGCCGTGGAGGCCTTGAGAACACCGTGGGGAAGGCAACCGTGGGATGTGAAAGTTGTTCAGGAAGAAGATCCCAAGAAATGGGCCAAGAATTGCTCAGGGAATAAGGCAACAGGGATACCGCCTTCAGCTAGAAGATTCCACCACACCGATAATGATCAGATTTGGGTACGTTCATTTCCAGATATGCCCAAGTTTTACGAACTGCTCTGTACCTTTTCCCTTGACATTACATTGGCACCTGCTCACCAAGTTACTGTAGATTCTACATGCAGAGAATTTGTAATGACCCATAATGTCCCAGCGAAGGAATCTGCCGTCGTTTGTATATTCTTTGGGCATTTCTGTTCCCTTTAACATTTTGCTATCAGAAATGGGTATTTTTGTGCCCAGGTCTTTTCCATATTTTGGACTATTTCTTTAGGTCCATGTCCCAGATTGGCAAATTGCCAAAAGGCTTTCCCAAACGCCCTTACTGACTTAAAATGTCATTTGCAATGCGTGAGGTTATTTTATTCACCGTCCTGTCATCACCATTGAGCCTAATTATCTGGGGGAGGTGATGATTAAAAGGTGAATCAAGCACTGCGGTGTTTTAGTTCATGTATCAAGGGATTATTTGCAACAGTATTTTTTTTCTGTTTGTTTCCTAGCTGGGACGCATCTGCGTATGTTCTGAGCTTCTGTATCTATTAGGCCCTTGGCGTTTTGTTTTGTTTATTTAAATTGTTGGTGGGAAGGACCCCAACTTTTTATTGAATATAGTTTCCTGAGCCTGTCATTTATCTTACCATCTGAGTTAAGTGTTAGCTTTTTTGCATGTCACTTATGGAAACTTTTAATTCTGGTGTAATTACAAACTCTGATCTCATGACTGCTTAATTATCTTCATGTGCCTTTTTTCCTTCACAGATTGCCTGTGATAAAATCCTAACCCCAGACTTTAAGACTGTCTTCCCCTTCCACTCATTGGCATGGGTTTGAGGAAAACAGGCTCATTGAATAATATTGTTAATTTGGAGTGCATATATATATATATATATATAGTCAGTCAAGAACCAGATGTGCCTGCCAAAATAACCATCTAATAAAATTCCTTATAAAAGGCAAGTGGAGTAAAGTTTTTTTTTTTTTTTTTTTTAATCTATACTCAAAATAATGTTGGCGTTCTCTTGGTTGATTGGGATCCAGAACTCCCACGGAAGGAAAGACTGTGTTTCAGGATGAACACACATAGAATGGAAGAGGAGGGGGTGCTCAGTCAGTACAGTCCCCCCAAACTTCTGCTCCAGATTCTGTTGATAATAGAAGCCCCAGTTTACTGACACTTACCATAGGTGAAATACTTGGCACGCATCATCTCAATGCTGTCAGCAGCCCTTCTAGCTGAGTGTTCTTACCTTCATTTTACAATGAGTGGCGCAGACAGGATTCCAGGCCAGGTGTGTTTGGCTGCCAAACTCATTCCTGTAACCCCTAAGCTTTCTCTTTAATGTTGGCCCTGCCAGCACTTCTGGATCTTGGCTGTAAGACCTTCCCTCATTAGTGATGGTCACTGTGGGGATCAGACTGACCTCTCTTCTCTAGAACTGATCATAACCACCATGGACTTCTGAACCTCCCCCCTCTTCTTGGACTTCCAACTCACTCTCTGGTTCTGCCCCTCCATAGGGAACAAGAAGCAATCAAACTCTTAAAAGCCCAGGATTGCTTCAGTGGAACACAATTAAAGATCCAGAAACTAGTACTCTGGGAGCTAAACCTATTCTATTAGATTCAGTATTGTTTTTACGGCAAATATGTGTGGTGAATGCCTCCTGCCTCTTTGAAAATTGTCAAACTATATTAAAAAGCTAGTAGTCTTAAGATTTTGTATTTTAAGAGTTTTCTACAATTGTAGCCGTCAACTTCGTCTCTATTCCCAGCCCCACATTGCAGCGATGAACGTCAGATAAGAAAGAGACTTCACGAAGGTCCTATACTTATTTGCAGAACTTGGATTAGAGCCTGCACTTTCTTCCTGCTCGTTAATCTGGCTGTGGTTGCCTGCCGGCCTCTCCATTCAGGCAAGGAGAAAAGGAAAGGAAGTAAAAGTTATAGGGCAACTCTTATGTATTTGGCACTCACCGAACACCTTACAGGAATCATCCCATTTAATTCTCGAAAAATTAGTATCCTCATCTCCACAGTACAGATGGAGAAGATGAGCCAGAGAATCGAATCAGTTGTTCTAACAATAACTGGTAGAGCCAGGATTTGAATGATCGGAATTTTCATATACCTCTGTGTAGTACACAGTGGCATCCCACTAATAACAACCAGGACACTCACACAGGAACTTGGCCACACAGCACACTCACATCAGAAGGGACCCCTGGTGCAGCAACTGACTCTCCTCCTTACAGTATACCAGGGATGAACCCTTCTTGACAAACACTGAAAGGCCAATGGTCAGTGGCATCAGCAGACCCCCACATTCTGAAGAGGAGAAGCTAGAACAGTCAGGAGGATAGTGGCCACAAAGTTGAGGCTCGGCGGCAAGGCGGAAGCAACTGGACTTATTTAGTCTGAAGAGAGACAAAGGGGTTGACCTGATAGTGGTTTTCAGACATTCCAGGTGTTATGCTGAAGATGGTGACCAGTTATTGCTTGTCATCTCTAAGAACACCACCCAAGAAATCTGCATTAAATTTCAGAAAAAGAGAAAAGGCTTTGCAAAGAAGATGGACAGACCATGGGGAGGTGACAAAGTCTTACTTGGAGAAGCACATTCGTCAGGCTCCTGGAAAGAAGTAATTCTGTGTCAGGTTGTATAGAGTGAGCGATGTGATAATGTCCCCTCTAGTCTATGAGGTCCAAGAACCTAGAAATTTATAGATATTAAAAAATTTGTCAGAAATGTAATAATTAGGGGTGCCCAGGTGGCTCAGTCGGTTAAGCGTCCAACTTCGGCTCAGGTCATGATCTCACAGTCCGTGAGTTTGAGCCCCGCGTCGGGTTCTGTGCTGGAAGCCCAGAGCCTGGAGCCTGCTCCAGATTCTGCCCCTCCCCTGCTCATGCTCTGGCTCTCTCTGTCTCCAAAATAAATAAAAACATTTTAAAAAATTTAAAAAAGAAATGTAATAATGAAGGTAAATAAACATAAATGAAGATTGAAGTGGACAACTATTATTTTCTACCCAGCCACCTGCCTTCTTGTGAGGACATCTCTACCCCTGCTGGTTCTCTTGAGATCAGCTCCCCTCCCATTTCCTTCACTTGCCTGCGACGGGAGCTGCATGAGCTCAGCCTCTGGACACCTATGGTTGGGCCAAGAGTTGGGCCAATGAGTCCCTTCCCTGAAACTGTTGGATTTGGAGAGGAGGGACTTGGGCCAGAAACACTGACCTTGGAAAATAAATGAAAAGTTTTAGGGCCTGCCATTTGGCATCTATTACACATAGTAAACCCGGGCAATGTAGCAGGGATTGGAATGGAGGGCACCCCACTTAGAAAGAGAGAAAAAATAGACAAATCAGAGGGGGAAAGAGGAACAAAGATTATTGGTCAAAGATCTTGGTACTGTTCAAGTCTCTGGTTGTTATTTCTCCTGAGGTGCAGGCACATTCCTATCTCATGGAATCCCAAAACCATTTACAAATAAATCGTCCTTTTATTTAAGCCTCTTTGAGTTGGTCTTCTGTCATGGAAATCCTAAGGGTGTTTACTAATACTATGATAAACATGATGGTGGGAATCACTACAATGATAACCAGCGCCAATGGTGCAATCAATGTTTACATTAAAATTTCTTCCTTTCTATCTCTGTATTTTTATAAATAGCCTTTTGTTCTTTGGATACTGAGGGTATTATGTTGGGATAGAGAAGACGGAGGTCAATTAAAGATCTCACTATGAGACATGTTAACAGAACTAGAAACAGAAAAACAAAACAAAACAAAAAAACAAAACTCTGTTTCTATCTGACAGAAAATGTGTCACTTGTGTGGAATAGATTACAACGCGATTCTTTGCTCTTACTGTTGCTTGAAACCTAATACAGTCCAGCCCCAGATCTTGCTATTTTGCATGTTGTTCAGGTTGTTGACTCCTCAAATAGTCCTAGGTCTACCTGACCCCAGGGACTTGGCACTGACTAGTCCATCTGTGTGGTCCTTTCTTTTCTTCATACTCACATGGCTCATCTTCTGCATTTTCATCAAGTCTCCGCTCAAATGTCTATTTCTAACCCCCCAATGGTAAATGAGTTATTGGAACTGATGTATTGGGAGAATGTCTGACACCTCATAAACAGTATTTCTGAGACTATGGTGGCTTGTTGGCCTTGGGGATGGAGGGAAGGGGGCGTATAATGAGGTTGTGACAAAATAATGATAGCAACAGAAGGATAAATTAATTTCCCATTAAATCGGTCGCCCCAGCCTCTCTCTAAATCTTTTTTTTTTTTTCAATGTTTATTTTTGAGAAAGAGAGAGAGAGAGTACAGCGGGAGAGGGGCAGAAAGAGAAGGAGACACAGAATCCCAAGCAGGTTCCAGGCCCTGGGCTGTCAGCATAGAGCCCAACACGGGGCTCGAACTCACAAACCGTGAGGTCATGACCTGAGCCAAAGTCGGACCCTTAACTGACTGAGCCACCCAGGCGACCCCACTCTCCAAATCTTAAATGAACAAATTCAGAGGTCAAATCCACTGGGAGTATCTCACACATGTTCACGAAGGCATATGCATTCGTCATCTTTTCCCTCTGGTGCCCCCAACTTGAGACAAGTGCCTAACAGGTTCTTGCAGAGGTATTTCCTGCATTCCTGACATGGGCCTTCTGGCTGGGTCCCCAGAAAGCAAGGTATTAGATCGAGACGGGGGAAATTCCTCACCTGCTTGGGTGATTCCTTGGAAATTCTTCACCTGTTACAGGGTTGCATGGCTGATTGGTGCCCTCTTAACCCTGGGTTCATTTATTTTCATTTTCCTATACTTTAAAGTCATGTCAAATCTAGATCATTTAAGAAGCTTTTCCAAAAACCCCAAGTACCAAGACTTTGGCACTGGAGCTTTTTTTTTCTTCTTCTTTTTTTCTTATCTCTATTAGAGTTGTCTTTCCATAGGTCCCGTGAGGAGAGTGTGGGGATAAGAATTGCTCTGGTTGGAGGAAAACTTAAGGATGTTCACTGAGCTGCATTCAAAATGGCTTCTCCCTTTCATCCACTGCCCTAAGCAGCCTGGGTGCCTGGAGAACCCCCCTGTTTTCAGAGTGATTTTTTGACCCAAGAGTTCCGCTGCTGGGAATGTTCCGGCGTCCTCATGTTTCCTGGTGTTTCAAGGAGGAGGAAAAGGGGGCCTATTAATACATGTCCTGTGATTGGCCAAACACCGGGCTGGAGGCTGTATTTACCCTTTCCTTCTCACCATAGCACGAGGACGTAGACAACACTATTCCTGCTTACTATCATGGACCAGATTCTCCGAGAGAACTTGCCCAAGGCAACACAGCTAGGACATGACAGAGCTGGAAGCCACATCTTTGTCTCCCGCATCCTGAGCTCACCGCCCCATGCTGCCTTCGACATAGTTTTGTCCTTCCCGCATGCGAGAAAGTGGAGTCTTCGACCATTGCCTCAGACCTTCAGACACGAGGACACAGCAAGGATCAGCAAACGCCCAGTTTAAGAACCTATCTGGTGAATCACAAATGAGGAAACGGAGGCCTAGATAGGGGAAAAGACTTGGCTACGGTCTCTTGGCCAGTTGGAGTCTCCTGACCTTTTTTCCAGTATTTTATTCCTCCCTAAACCACTACCATCAGTGGATTAGGGACCCTGCACGGGAAGGACATTTCTGTCCTTATCTCTGAACAATCCCAACCTAACTTCACAAGCTGCATTGATCCCCGGTGACAGATTATGGCCCCCAGCGCAACTGGCTTTCTCCTCCAATCTGCTGACCGATGGGTGCAGTTTCTGGGTCTGGAGGAGGGATCTAGCTTGGCAAATGTCTAACGAAACTACAGAGGAGCCAGTGACTGAGATAAACAAGTGTGTTTGCCCTTGAAATGACCTCAATTACACCTGTCAAGAGATTTCTGCTTGAAGAGATTGAACAAAACACTGGAGGGAAGATGGGCGTATAGGGATGCGACTCCCAGAAGGTCAGCCATTATACCTCACCGGGGGCTCCTTCCGCTGGGTTCTTACCAGGCTCGAGAGCTTTGGCAGCTGGGAGTGGGCAGAGCAGCCGTGGGGTTGGAGACAGGCCTGGCTGGCGAAGGTGTCTTTTTTATCACAGACTTCTTGTTCCTCCCTCCCTCAGAGGGTGGGTATCCCTGAGGCTCAGTCCCACAAAGCCCTGAATATTGAAGCCACTTGAGGATTATCTAATGCAAATTCCAATCCAATGCTGCCTCAGCTCAGATGACCCCTAACAGATCCTTCTCCTTCTGAATTTCTCCGGTGTCAAGTCCCATCCCCATTAGGTGGTAGAGGGCACGGAAATGAGGGCTAGACTCCAAGACGTTAAGGCCTGAGTTTAAAGATGGGGTTCTTATCTGGTAAACTGTGATTTGGGCCCGATATCTTCTCTCTCAGATCCTTAGTTTATCTGCCTGTGAAATGGAAATACTAAATCAGAGCTGGTGGGGTGATTCGGTGATAGAATGTCTGGACCATGCCTGACAACATTGCCTGATGCTTAGTTCTTGTTCACCCAGGGCTGGTTCTTTTCTTTCTCTTCCTTCCAATACAGTCAGTCTTTAATACCACGTAGTCTCGAAGAATGTCATGCGATTTGAGTGTTTACAATAGCACCTCTTCAGAGGTTACTTCTTTTTTCTAAGTTTTGTATTTATTCTGACAGAGAGAGAGAGAGAGAGTACATGTGTACAAGGTGGAGGGAAGGAGCAGAGAGAGGGAGAGAGAGAATCCCAAGCAGGCTCTGCACTGTCAGCACAGAGCCCGACGTGGGGCTCGAACTCACAAACTGTGTGATCGTGACCTGAGCCCAAACCAAGAGCCAGATGCTTAGCGAACTGAGCCACCCAGGCACCCCTATAGAAGTTACTTCTAAGTTTATAACCTTGGCCCTGATTTTTTTCCAAACGTCTTCCCTAATAGGCTCACCTATATAAAGTGGACCTCCACCTGAATGTCCCTCTGGCACTTTCAATGAGCTTAACTTGTTGGTTTTCAGACTAAGCCCATGGGGAAGTTCATTTCGCTACATCATAAACTTTCTCTCCTCGCTCTTTCCTCAGTGCTTAGCTCCCTTAGCGGGCTCACCATTGTCAGTCTGTATCTGTTTGTTGATGGAACTGATCAGCCACACATGTTTTCTTCAGCACTAGAAACCTACAGCTCTGTCCTGATCACCATGATATCTCAGTGATCGACACCGCATTAAGCACCAATGAATCAGTGGGTCTCATGAGACCCAAAACCTAGAGCCTAGGAAGGAGAAGATGTAATCATCATTTCAGTGATTCACACACACACACACTCAATTGTTAACTGGTGCGGGGAGAATGCTATGCGTTCCCCAAGTCCCGTTTCATATTCCTCCTTCCTTGACCAATGGAATAGGAGACTCCCAGGTCCTCATAGTCAGGAGAGGCCATGTGGCTATTTCTTACCCACGGAATGTGGGCAGAAGTGACGTATATTTCCTCCAGACTGAACCAGTGTAAACACTAAGAAACACTCCAGTCTTTCTCTTTTGCCATTAGGAGTTATCAAGTTGAATGTTGAGATGGCAGAATTTTCAACAGCCGGGGTTTTTGAGTGGCTCTGTGCATGGAGTCCCCCACACCCATCTGCCCTGAATATGAATGTATCCAGGAAACAAACATGTGCCTGCTTATACCGCTGATATTTTAAGGTTTAATCGTAGCCACAGCATAACCTAGCTTTTCCTAAGTACTACTGCACTTATTAAGGGACTATAAAAAGGACAAAATTGAAGCTGAGTGAAAGAAAACATACGTTATTGGAGGAAAAAAACATACGTTTTAGAAAACTTTGCTTCTCCAAGGTCACTATTCATCTCACTTTTCCTAACCATATTATGTTGTTTTATAACTCAGATTGCTGGTTAAAAGGCCAGGGCCCACAGTGAGGGCCCAGCAACCGGAGCGCTTAATGAATAGACCATAAAAACAATGCGACGCTTATTTCCTAGGAAACCCAGCATGAATTATTTTCTTATGAGTGTAGGTTTATACTTCCTTTTAACTTCTTAAGCTCAAAATCTGTCCCCTTTGACTTCTGCCATGTGTCCCAAGCAATTGTCATCGCCTTTTCCCGGTCCTTCATTTCTAAGAACTTCTTTGGAGCTAAAATCTAAGAGCACGTTAGAATACTTTCGTGGAGCAACAGGGCACACAAACACGTAAACCCACGCACGCACCGAGCTACCGCGCCAGGCACTTTGCGTCTATTGTTTGTTTTATTTAACCCTTCCTGCTACCAGGGGGAGAAATGTCATACCCTGCAGTATATGTACAAGGCAGTTGAGACTCAGTGCATTTAAGTGACTGACTGAAGTGACACAGGTAGCAAATGACTTAGCTGCTATTCCAGTCTATAAGGGTGTGATTCTAGAGTCTCTGAGCCAGGGATCAATATTACCCCCTGACTTCACCTCTACCCAGCTCTCTTCGATGATAGGAATCCACTCATTCAGCCACAGAACAAATGTTGGTAAAATTATAGGGGTGCCTGGGGGGCTCGGTCGGGTAAGTGACCGACTTCAGTTCAGGTCACGATCTCAGGGTTCATGAGTTCGAGCCCCGCATCCGTCTCTCTGCTTTCAGCGCAGAACCCGTTTCAGATCCTCTGTCCCCCCTCTCTCTCTGCCCCTCCCCAGGTCGCGTGCATGCATGCACACGTACTCTCTCTCTCAAAAATAAGTAAACATTAAGAAATGAAACTATATAAAATAAGGTGGTCTCGATTTTCAAAATGTTGTCATTTAATCATAAATTCCTTTATTATAGGGGAAAGCAACAGAACAGGTAGCTATCTGGTGGGGTCAAGGAGACAAGAGGTTGAGTCTCAGCTCCGACATTTATAGCCTATGTGATTTGGAACAAATTACTTAAGTCCTGAGATAATTGGGTGCTTTATCTGGAAAACGAAGATGCCCAGTGGGTGTTATTTATATTTATCTTAGAATTTTTGCAAGAATTCAATGAGAGAGCATAGGCCAGTACTGCTCAGACAGAGAAAAGATCTAATAAGACTTGTAATGCTTATTCTTGTTCTAATGATTTGTACAAAGTGCTTAGCAACGTGCACCTTTCAACACTAACTAAATGCCGGCCCTAACTTTTGGTAAAGGGTAGGTAATTATCGAAGGGGTTGGAGACCCAGGCCCCAAGGGAACTGTGTTTAGTGACAGGCAGCTCACTTACTCAGGTTAGTTGTAACTTAGTAAATGGAGTAGTTACAGGATTAGGAAATCATCATTGTCATAAGCTTATTTAAAACCAAGCCTCTGTCGCTTTGTGCAAGTAGGTCCTACAAATATTTCCCAATTAGTCTCTGTACCTCTGGCTCTTCATGCATTTTGTTCATCTCTTTCCCCTTCCTGTGATGCCCCCAAGATTTCCCTCTCTCTTCCCCCTCCCCTGCCCATATAGTCACCTGTTTTGTTTCTTACATTCCACGTAGGAGTGAAATCATATGGGATTTGTCTTCCTTTGACTGACTTATTTCACTTAGCATAATACATTCTAGCTCCATCCATATCATTGCAAATGGCAAGATTTCATTTTTTTGGATGGCTGAGTTATATTCCATTGCATATACATACCACATCTTCTTTATCCATTCATCCGTCGATGGACATTTGAGCTCTTTCCACAGTTTGGCTACTGTTGATAATGCTATAAATATCGGGGTGCAGGTACCCCTTTGAATTTGTATTCTGTATTCTTTGGGTAAATATCTGTTAGTAAAATTGCTAGATTGTAGGGTGATTTTATTTTTAATTTTTTGAGGAATCTCCGTATTGTTTTCCAGAGTGGCTCCACCAGTTTGCATTCCCACCAGCACGGCATCCTTACCAACACCTGTTGTTTCCTGGGGTATTAATTTTAGCCATTCTGACAAGTGTGAGGTGATATCTCATCATGGTTTTGATTTGCATATCCCTGGTGACGAGCGATGTTGGACATCTTTTCATGTGTCTGTTAGCCATCTGGGTGTCTTCTTTGGAAAAGTGTCTGTTCATGTCTTCTGCCCATTTCTTAACTGGATTATTTGGGGACTTTTTGTGAGGGTGTTAAGTTTCGTAAGTTCTTTATAGATTTTGGATACCAATCTTTTATCAGATATGTCATTTGCAACTATCTTCTCCCATTCCATAGGCTGCCTTTTAGTTTGTTGTTTCCTTTGCTAACACAGCTTGGTTTCGCCAGGTATTTTGGGCATCCACTTCCTCTCATCAGAGACTTGGCACTCAGCACTGAGCCAAGTGGAAGGAATTAGGAACATGCAAATTTCATTCCGAATATCTGATGTTTTAGAAATGAAGTGGAAAACACCGTGAGCAATTGTTTCTACGGTGTTAATGCATTCCGCTTACGTGGACCAAGGTTGAATTCCAAAGTTAGGAGTGGGGCTACTCTTCCCCTCTAAGCCACTTAGAGGCTTTGGCTTTGGAAAATCAATGTTGAAATCGAATTTCGGCTCCTTTTGAAAATTCACCGAATCCAAAAAGTGGATCAAAATAGCAAACAACTTTTTTTGGGGGGCGCCTGGGTGGTGCAGTCGGTTAAGCGTCCGACTTCAGCCAGGTCACGATCTCGCGGTCCGTGAGTTCCAGCCCCGCGTCAGGCTCTGCGCTGATGGCTCAGAGCCTGGAGCCTGTTTCCGATTCTGTGTCTCCCTCTCTCTCTGCCCCTCCCCCGTTCATGCTGTCTCTCTCTGTCCCAAAAATAAATAAACGTTGAAAAAAAAATTTAAAAAAAAAAAATAGCAAACAACTTTTTAACGTACCTTTTTATTGCCATTTAGATGGATTGTCTGAGGATTACCCCAGGTAATTAAAGTAAAAGTTTGTACCTATGTAGTAAACACCAGATAACTGTTAACGGGTGGTAATTATACCGCTGTTATTATCGCCTTTAATCCAAACGCTTCATTCTGAATAGGTGGCCTCTCTGGGGCTCTTTCTCGTTAAATCTGCAGTTGTAGAGACTCGTGTTTGGATTTCTTCTTTTGGTGGGAGGGGCTGTTCCTGTTTGTGGCTTCCCTCATGTTTTGATGAAATATTATCTCCTGTGTCCCAACATTAAATATCTTACTGCTGTAGTACATTAGGGATATTACTATTGGATTATTATATACACTATCACTTGGGCTACGGTTTCACACAATATATCCTCATTTCATCATCTCAACATTATTTTTGCCATACACGAAAATCTTGACACTTTGATTACGCATTTCTCCATAAATCTGCTATTTAGGGAAAATACTAGAAAACAAAGCCAGATTTTCCTATTGCAAGTCGAGCGTTTTTTGCGATCTTCTGGACAGGCCAGCGATGGTTGTTAAAGTTCATGTGAATTGAGTGCTGATGCTCTATCTACATCCTCGGTAGCCATCAGTGTAACTTCACATGAAGCCAGTGGTGTGCTGGAACCCTCTCAGAAATTTTGCAGGTTGGTTGTCACAAACGGTTAGCTTGAAATTGGGCATGGTGGGAGTATTTTCACTCCGGAAGTTGCTAAACACTACAAATTTGGGTTCACCCTACCAAAATAAAAGATCTGGCTGTTAAACATTTATCAGCAAACCAGTGGAAATCACTCAATAATTCAATGGTGATGAATATCCATCCTGTTCAGTAAACATTTCCTCTCCTTAGAACATACCATCCAAGATTAAATCTAAACCATATTGTCAATTATAGAAAATTCCACAGAATTGATAGAGTCTGAGAAAGCTTGTATTATTTTTAGACTAAATGAGAATGGTCAACTTTACATCGGTGGTGAAAAATGCAATCTATAGACATAATTAGTATTAAAATTATTAATTTGTAAACAGCAGTAATTTCAAGGTTGTACTACAACTCTTAAGGCTTGTTTGCCTTATTTTTGTTAGCTAAATTAGTACTCTGCACTTACTCAGATATGGATAGTGGTTCCCTCACCGTAAAAGTCCACCATAATATTTCCGTACCGGACTTTGGAGAGCTCGGTCTCTCTGCTGGGAGTTCCCTGCCCTCAGTATGCATCTCATAAACATACAGGCCATTCCACTAACACAACTATTTCAGATGCTGTCATGAAATATTCAAGTGATAAGTTAGGTAGCATTTGGGCCTGGGAGGAAGGTACTTGACCTCAGATTTGGACGACAATTGCACAGAAAGATTTGGAGACTGACTGAAAGTCTCCATATTCTTTTCTTTTTTAAAACAAAAAATGGTTATTTATTATTTATTTACTTAGAGAGAAGAACAGAGAGAGAGAGGATGATTGAGAATCCCCAGCAGGAGCCAGAAGGGGGGGCTCGAACTCACAAACCGGGAGATCGTGATCTGAACCGAAATCAAGAGTCAGATGCTCAACTGACTGAGCCACCCAGGCACCCGTCTGCTTGTTCTTTTATACTGTTGGATGATCCCTGATGATTTGTTTTTATAAATGCTGCAGCATGCTTTTTTTATAGGCTGAAAGAATGAGAAAAACCTAATACCTGCCAGTATTAGGCAGGTGCTTTACACGTATTAGTTACTTAATCCTTATTACAGCCCTACAGAGTATTACTATCATCGTAACTGAAGTCCAGAAAAGTTGAGTAATTCACGCAAAGTTATGCCGTTAGTAAGTGGAATAAGGAAACATAAGGGCAAAGAAACATGGGAGAATAAGAATGGGGAATACAGAGTGAATGAATTCATGCTATAATGGGGCAAAAATTTGTGTGTGTGTGTGTGTGTGTGTGTGTGTGTGTGTGTGTGTTCAAAATTTGTCTTCTTGGGGTGCTGGTGTGGCTCAGTTGGTTGAGTGTCCAACTTCAGCTCGGGTCATTATCTCTCTGTTCATGGGTTCTATGCTGACAGCACAGAGTCTGCTTGGGATTCTCTCTTCCTCTCTCTCTGCCCCACCCCTGCTCACACTCTCTTAAAAATAAATGAACATTAAAAGTTTTTTTTAATTTGTTTTCTTCATTCCTTACCTATTACCCAACTATATCAGACACGTATTAGGCATTTGCGTGCTATATTTTGTTTAAACCTTACAGCAACTCTTGTTGGTATGTTATACTTATTAGCACTATTTTATTTTATTATTTATTGTCTTTACCATTTGAGAGACAAGGTCATTGAGGTTCAGAAAGGTTAAGTAACTTGCCCTGAATCACACAGCAAATATTTAGAGGATTTAATGTTTAAAACCAGATCTGTCTAATCCCATGCTATTTAAAAAGACATAAATCCAAATAGGGACAATGCATTTCATGATGATTTTGCTTTATGTATTTGCTTGTGAATTGTCTGTCCCTCTTCCCACCCCAATGTAAGTCAGGAACCACACTCATGTTACTTATTGGTGTAATCCCAATGTACAAAACAATGCCTGGGTCATTGTGCACACACAACACATAGTGTTTGAATAAATGTATGGATCATGGGGTCCTGGGTGGCTTAGTGGGTTAAGTGACTAATTCGTGATTTCGGCTCTGGTTATGATCTCACGATTCAGGAGATCGAGCCCTGCATAGGGCTCTGCGCTGACAGCCTGGATCCTGCTTGGAATTCTCTCTCTCCCTCTCTCTCTCTGCCCCTTTCCTGCTTGCACTCTCTCCTCCCTCAAAATAAATGAATACACTTTTTTTTTAATATTTTTTAAAAGTTTTTATTTATTTTTGAGACAGCGAGAGACAGAGCATGAGCAGGGGAGGGGCAGAGAGAGAGGGAGACACAGAATCTGAAGCAAGCTCCAGGCTCTGAGCTGTCAGCACAGAGCCCGATGCGGGGCTTGAACCCTCGGACTGTGAGATCATGACCTGAGCTGAAGTCGGATGCTCAACTGACTGAGCCACCCAGGCGCCCCTTAAATGAATACACTTTAAAAACAAACAACAGCAACAACAACAAAACAGAATTTATTATTTAAAAAAACTGTATGGACCACAAGAATATAATCAGGTTAGATCATCATATCCAGCAGCATCTTTCTGATGTTACTGGCTACAGTATTGGACTGGATCAGGAGTTGGTGAATCCCTTGAGAGACAAGAGACCTGGCACATTTGGCTATTGTGCACGTGTGGGCAAAAGAAGGGTATCCGTCAGGGTGCAGCCAGCCCCCAAACCCCCATGAGAGGTCGCTGGGTATAAACCATGAGGTTTCCCCCCAGAGAGAAAAGCATGACATGGAGAGGTTCGGTGGCTTGTCATCAGTATCCTTTATTGACCGTGTGACCTCTGCTCATGGAAATGAAAAAGACAAGACCATCTCCCCGTGGTCTTGATTCTGCAAACTAAGCGTCCTGTGCAAGAGGATGATGTCTGGGCATGTTAGTAGTTATCACCAGGCAGGAGAAATGGGACCAGAAGGAGAGAGAAGGAAGCCAAGAGAGAGGAAGACAGTCACTGAATCATAATGGCACGCCAGATACTATTAAGTTAGTTCATTTGATAGTCATGGTACACCCATAATGCAGATATTATCTCCATTTTACTTACAGATACTCAGGTTCAAAGAGTAACCTGATCACCTCACTACCAAGTGATAGAGCTGGGTTCAAAGGCAGGGCACTCTAGCTCCACACGACCAAAGAAACAGTTATTATTTGTGAGCACTCTCGGTGTGAAAGACTGGATGTTTAGCTCGCCTTTAAGGCCCAGTACGATATAGCAAAGGAAGAACTGAAATCCCTCTTTAATGGCAAGCAATATGTGAGATACAGTGGGCTTGCCATGCTTTGTCACTGTCGCAATTATACGTGAAGCTCCCAGGATTTGAGAAGTGGTATCCCTCACTCCAAAGCTTGTGCGCTTCCTCCCTCGCTTGCACAGAATCTATTTCAACAGGCGAATTGTCTTTTGAGACCATAACTGTCCTTTCTGAAACTGCAGGTACTTCTAAGTAACCTCGACGTCTTAACGTCAACGTCCCAGCCGTGTGCGTGACCTCAAAGCATTTCCTTTATTAACGATATCGTCATTTTCTCCATAACCGCACTTGTTTAAGTTCTAGATCTTATGGGTGGAAAGAAAAAAAAAGATTAAAGCCACTTAGAAAGAAGCTGTGGCATATAAGAACAGAGCAACCTCTTTTTTCACAGTGTAATTTTGAAAAAAAAAAGTGGCATTTAGAAATAGCAAGAAAATAAGAATTATAAGGCCTAACGCACCCGGAATGTTAGATAGGAATTTGGAAAACTTCTAATGGATGTATGCATCCTTACATGGTGGTCAAGAACTGTCCTCACAGTATTTACTCTCAGTGACTTGCTTAACACACTTCTCTACTTGGCAAGGTGAACGATACGATGCCCGCACTAGGCCCCAGACAAAATGCTAAGTGCTTTACATACTTCATCTCACGTAATACTGACGACACCCCTAGGAGGAAACTGATTCTCAGCACAGTGAACTCCTTCCTCCCACAGCTAATAAGTGAGAGAGCTGGGCTTTGAACGTGAACCGGCCTGACATCAAAGCTCTGCATTCCAAAGGCGTCTGCCCGATTCAACCTGTCCCCTAAGGATTATTCACAGATATTTGTTTTCCGTAGCCCTCCGATCTATTTGCTTAGCTTAGTATAAACAGTATATTCTTTTTGTTATTGCTGTTCATTTATTTTGAGAGAGAGAGAGGGCACGAGCAGAGGAGGAGCAGAGAGAGAGCCAGAGAGAGGATCCCAAGCAGACTCTACGCCGACCACGTGGAGCCCAATGTGGGGCGCAATCCCAGGAACCGTGAGTTCGTGACCTGAGCCAAAAGCAAGAGTTGGACGCTCAACCGTCTAAGCCACCCAGGTGCCACCCGCCCACCCCCCCCCGCCCCCACCAAGAGTATACGCTTGAGTGAGACAGGAAAAGAACCAAGAAAAGGCTACCAACTGTCTGCATTAAGCAAGTCACTTCCCTCCACTGGACCTCAACTCCGTCATGTATAAAATGGGGGCGGGGGGAAGTGTTTCACAAGAAATTACTCGAGTCTTCCTCAAGGAAATGCTGTTGAGAGGCCCCCCGGGCGGAAGAAAGTGGGCCCCAATTTTCGGTCACCTATAAACGAGCCCTGCCTCGGCTCTGTCACTTTCTAGCTGTGTGGCCCTGGCCCAGAGAGAGAGTTCATCTTTGCCTTCATTTCCTCAACTTTAATTTTTTTTTTTTCAACGTTTCTTTATTTTTGGGACAGAGAGAGACAGAGCATGAACGGGGGAGGTGCAGAGAGAGAGGGAGACACAGAATCGGAAACAGGCTCCAGGCTCCGAGCCGTCAGCCCAGAGCCCGACGCGGGGCTCGAACCCACGGACCGCGAGATCGTGACCTGGCTGAAGTCGGACGCTTAACCGACTGCGCCACCCAGGCGCCCCAATTTCCTCAACTTTAAAACAGGGAGGAAAATGCCTCATCCGTGAATTGCTGTGAACTTCATGAAAAAATACGTTGACACTGAGCAGCGAATCTCCTGGGAACCACGGCCAAGCGCAGGTCGTGCTTGCGGAAGCTTGTAAGAGCAAAGGGGGTGGGAGAGAGGAGGCAAACCCTTGGGGGCGAATTATACAACGAGATGCACCCCCTTGGCACATCAAACCCAACCAGACCTCCTTCCCCTGGATTTGCTTCTGCTTTCTCCGTGGAGCAGAAGGAAGGGAAGTAAATGCAGGAATGACAGCGCGACTTGAGCCGGGAGGAAGAAGCCCGGGAACCAGATTATGAGATTTCGCCCCGACTCACGCTAAGTGTGCGTGGTCACTGAAGAAATAGTGGCCTGGGAACCTACCAGGCGCCAGGCCCTGTGCTTGGTGGGAACTCAGACGCCGCCCCCGCCCGGCCCTTAAGGTCCTAAAGGTGGAGATGACGATATGAGCAGAAACAAGGTTTCACGTTAGTGCAGGTGCGAACGAGGGCCCTCGTAGAGAGAAGACACCTGCACAAGCCCATGTGTGAGGGCCCCCCAGGCACCATGATACACCAGGTGATAGAAGGCGTATTTTCTTGCGTTGAAAATGGAAGACGGTCAAGCCTTTGGCCTGGGAACCAGGTGAATGTCTGCATGGCTGGGCATAGCTCTGGATCCTTGTTTCAGGGTCACGGGGAGCTACGGAAGGAACTCGATGTCAGCAACGGCTGCAGCGGCGTGTGCAAACAGGCCACGTGTGCTGCACGTTCACACATATGCACGTGTGAACGTGAGAGCAAAGCCCGGCGCGCGTGGCCTATCGGGCAATCATTTTCTATTGGGAGACCCCTGCTGCTCTGGGCTCTAGCTTCCCTCCCCGCTCCGGTCATTTGTTTTCTCGGACAGTCTATTCCTCTGGCCACTCTCGGCTCCTTGAAAGTGGTTTCCACGACCCTTCTCCCGGAGAACCCTTACTTAGGAATCCGTGCCCTTGACCTTACTTGCTTCCACGTGTGTTCCCCAGATCCACGTTCTCTCAGCCAGGACCAATTTTGCTAGAGCTTTCTTATCCCTCCCTTTGAAGGCCCTGGAAGGCACGTTCATTTCTTCCCCAAACTGCACACAAACGCTGAAGTGGGTGAAGATTCATCGAGAGAAAGGTCAGTGGTTAATAGGCACAGCTGGACAGGTGACATTAAACACCGTCTTTTATATAAAGCCCCAGGCAGATTCAGGAAAATGAAAAATGGCCCCAGAAAAAAAATGGCCAGGTATCTCATACGGAGCCTGCCTCATGTGGAAGACACCCGCAAACCACATTCAAAACGATAGCCTCTTCTTTACGGGTTGGACCTAAAACACAGTATTTTATTACACACACAGATGCACACATACCTATTTTATTTTTTAGTTTTTAGGGTTTTTTTTTTTAATGTTTTTATTGATTTTTGAGACAGAGAGAGACAGAGCATGAGCAGGGGAGGGGCAGAGAGACACAGAATCCCAAGCAGGCTCCGCACTGTCAGCACAGAGATCGACTCGGGGCTCGATCTCCCGCACGAACCGTGAGATCATGACCTGAACCGAAACCGAGAGTCAGACGCTGAATCGACCGAGCCACTCAGGCGCCCCCACATTTTATTTTCTTTAAAGTAAGGCACGAGGTTTCAATATACACACACGTATATAGACACACGCATGTCATTTTTTATCCAAGTAACGCAGGTATGAGGTTTAAAGAGACACACGCACAACTGGGAACTGTCAGTAACACGTTCTCATCCCCATCTAGCTCCACATAGACAAACACTTCTAATTACTTCAGCTTTCTCTGTATTTTTTACTCATAGTTCATTGTCTTTAAATATGTCTGCACTGTTAACATTTTGAGGTACGCTCACTGGACTTTGGCGATCTAGGATGCTTCTACGACCTTCTCTCCCTCTTTCCTTCTCTGGGGGTCGAGCTCCCCTGCTTTCCCTGGCCGCCCTCCCATTTGCCTTCACAGACATTTCTCCTCATTACATTCTTGCCTGAGGAACTGCGTTTTGGCATCTACTTCTCGGAAGACCCGGATTCTCTTCTTCTCTTTCATAAATCCTTCGGCGGCTGCTACAGGACGAAGTCCAAATTCCAGTAGAGCATACCCAGACCTGTAAGACCTATTAGGAGTCAGAGTGGTCTCGATTGCATCCTCTTTGCACACGGAGCCAGGTACCCCGCTCTTTGTGACCCTCTCCATCCTCCTCTGTCTTTCACACACGCCGCTTGCCCTTGTCATTTCTGAAACTCCCTCTCTTCTCCTGCCCACCAAGAAAACTGCTCATTATTCACGAGTGTCCTCAACCACAACTCTCCTATCCCCCACCCGCAGGACAGGAACGAGGCCCCCCTCGTTCTCACTGTGGTCTGCTGACGTCTCCTGTAGCCTGACCAGAGCGGGGAGTGGCTTTCTTTTTTGTGCTCTACTCCCCACCAGGACGAATGGTCTTAGATGGCAGGCAACATCCTTCCTCCTACTCTGTCAACTGGGAATGAAGTACCAAGGCTGTGGTGAGGAGAGAGACCTAGATTTCTCTCCTGGCTCTACCACGTGATGGGTTGTTTGACCGTCACTTCTTGAAGCCTGTTTCCCTCTCTGTCAAGTGAGGCAACAACATCAAGGGGGCCATTAGATCCACTACAAAGAGCATCATGCTTAATCTTTCAGGTGCGGATCCCCACACAGCCCCAAACTCTGAAGCTTGATGTGATGTGCAAATACGTGGGACTTTGGTGTCCCTCTTGGAAGGGAGGAGAGTGACGGTATTTTGTAGGCTACAAGGAAAGTGAACCAAATATTTGGTGATCAAAAGAAGAACTGTGTCACTTATTATGAGTTCAGCCCTTCCAAATATTTCTGGGTCTCCTTTTTCTTCGGGCCAATGGTAGGATTGTGCTTCCTTGGCCCCTTGGAGCTAATTTGGCCCTGTCATTTGCTTTGGTCAATGGAATGTGGCCAGAAGTGCTGTGCGTGCCTTCTGGGTAGAAGTGTTAAGAACTCGTGTGCAATCCACGAGACCATTCTCCTTCCCACTGCTGAGTGACTGGTGATGCTACAGGTGGTGGCAGATGCCCCATCAGCCATCAGTCTGTTTTCTAGACTGAGGGCATTGCAGAACAAGGCCAAAGCCAACGCCCGATGGACTTGCTCATCAGTGAGAAATATGCCTTTATCGTTTCCAGCCACTGGAATTCTAGATGGCTCCCGTAAACTTTGTGCTCCGATATTACTCCCATGATCATGGTACCTTACAGAGCAAAAGGGATTTTGCAGGTGCAATTAACATTAGCAAGTGATTCATAGGGAGATTATCCGGGCAGGTCTAATCCAAACTGCCCTGAGTCCTTGAAAAGCAGAGTTTTCTCTGTCCTAGTGGCAGAAGAGGTCAGAGAGATGTGAAGCATGAATGAGATGTGGTGAGGAAGAGGTTCTCTGCTGCTGAGATGGAGGGGCCACGGGAGAGGAAGTAAGAAAAGCCTCTTGTTCTCAAGGGATTGGATTTTGCCTTCGATCTGAATGAACCTGGAAGTGAAGTCTTCCTCAGGGTCCCCAGACAGGAGCCCCACCTGGTGGGTGCGTTGGTTTCAGCCCATAAGACCCAACACAGAGAATTGAGATTTGCCCAGATTTCTGCTCTACAGAACTGTGACCTAATAAATGTGTGAGTTTCAAACTGTTCAGTTTGTGGTCTCTCGTCATGCAATACTAGAAAACAAATACATGACAGCACAATCACCTGGCTCGGCCAGACTGACACAATTCAGGTTTGTGGTGAGGGCCATCCCACTCTAGCATTTTTGAAAGCAGAAATGAATTGTTTTTCCTCAAAGCCCTTGTTTCTCCAGAGCCTAGAAAAGTGTCTGACACATGATTTTCATCAGACCGAGAAAACAAGATTGATGCAATGTCTGTAGCAAAGTACCTGACGTGTGCTTAATAAAAAGGGTTTTTTTTTTTTTGATCAGGTTATAATTATCACTCGTGCAAACTAAAAAGTCTATCACAGCTCTGTGAAACTGTAAGAGACGACTCCTTTTTTTTCTTTATTCCTTCCAAATCACCTAGAAGCACTTGAATAAATAAAGTGGGAATAATAAGAAGGCTGTGTCCTAGGGAGTTGTAGACCACTCGTGCTTTCACCCCTTCAAGAAGCCTCCCCCGAATTCTCAGAAGTAGGTGGGAGTCTTCCAGTTACGTTTGTTCAAAGAATTCTCTATCGCTGTGTCAAGAAATTTTCTCAGCCACAATTAGTAATTATTTGTGTAACTGATTGCTTAAAATCTGTTACTGTCTCTGAGGGCAGAAACTCTGCTGGGTTGGTTGGAGTTGTTTCTCTATGACCTCGTGCAGCTCCTGACGTCAAGTAAATGCTCAACGCAAAAATTCCAACAGGAAGCAGAAGCGAGCCAGGAGGAAGCAGAGCCAATCTTCAGTAATATATGTACTATACAGGGCAGGACTTACTATCCCAAGGAGACAGATACAGATAGAGGAATACTTGCCAGCATGCTAGGGACATGGCATCAGGGTGTCATCCTCTGACAGGGATCGAGCAAAAGCTAATTGTGTTTCTAGAGCTCTAATCCAAATAGTTGGGGTTCAGGGGGCACAGGAGGACAAGCAAGTAAGGTCCAGATGGCAAATTCCAGCCTTTATATTGGGCTGACACAGTGAGACTCGTAGGGAAACCTGCTTGGGAACCAGGCAGCCTTCCAGGCCAACTCGTTCCAGAGAGCATCATGTCAAGTCTAGTTGACAGAAATGCCCTAGCACCAAAGGAACTAATTTCTATGGGGTCGAGGCATCTAGTATGGGTCTGGAGAAGGGAATTAACTCCCAGACCCATAAGAGGTTTGACAACCATAGGCTACGCACGCTGAGTGCTGCTTCTGCGCTTGGAACCGTTGAAGCACTTGGCAGGTATCGTCACGGTTCATTTGCAGAGCAACTCCTAGACATAAATGCTAATATGATCTCCGTTTTAGAGATGAGAACCTGAAGCACAGATTCTCATAGTCCTGAAGCCAGTCCCAAGGTCACAAGGCCAACCAGTATTCAAACGTGGCAGTCTGAGCTGTGAGCCCCTACTCTTAGCAAGATGGCAGTGTGAAGAGGTCGAAGGGAGTGTGTGTGTGTGTGTGTGTGTGTGTGTGTGTGTGTGTGTTGGAGGCCATAGATTGAGTTCAAATATGACCCCACCATTTTGCAGCTGGGCCGACTTGAACACGTTTATCAACCTCTCAGAGCATCAGTGTCCTTCTTCACAAGGTAGACACAACTACACTCACCTCCAGAAGTGGTGATGGGGACCACGAGGGTAATCACAACAGGAGTCAGACAGAGTAGATTTCCAATATGTATCCCATCCCCCCTTTACCTTCTGCCTCTTTTGTGACACACGTGGCACCAGAAGATCAGCTGTGACCATCCCCAGAACCTGCCCCAGCTGGGAGGGTCAGAGAAAAAGAGAGGCGAGAGAATCGAACTTGCCTACCTTACCATTTCTGTGCCTGTTTGCTGGCTGCTGAATGGAGATCATAGTGCTTAGTTCACAGGGCTTTGATGAAGATCAAGTGAAATTTTTTTTTTAACGTTTATTTATTTTTGAGACAGAGAGAGACAGAGCATGAGCAGGGGAGGGGCAGAGAGAGAGGGAGACACAGAATCTGAAACAGGCTCCAGGCTCCGAGCCGTCAGCACAGAGCCCGACGCGGGGCTCGAACTCACGAACTGTGAGATCGTGACCTGAGCCGAAGTCGGACGCTTAACCGACTGAGCCACCCAGGCGCCCCAGGAGCTGAAGATCAAGTGAATTTGGTAAGAGTGTTCTACAAATGCAGCGTAAGGGCACGTCAGATATTATTATTCATTCCATTCTGTCTCATTCAGCAGAATAAAGGCAGGAAGAATCTGAAAGCCTACACATTGTCAGGAGACAGATGTGTGTTTTCAATTGTTCCTCTTGGAAATTCTAAAAGTAGTTTTAGCCTGAGTGAGTTTTGAAGCGATTCAATTTCCCTTTAAATTCAGAGATGCCGAAACCCTGTGATTTAGGCTCCCAGAACACACCATTGGAGGCGTCTGCCTGCTCTCAGTTTTAATCAAGTACTGGTACTTAGCTGAAAGTGAGGAAATAATGTCCTCCATCGTGGTTAAGCCTTTTAGCAAGAGAGGCAAGCTTGCCTATTTAGCGAGCCAAGCGCGCTATGGTTGGAAGGTCCACGTTCATTAGCATGGTTTCCAAGGCCCTTCAAGGTCTGAGGCTTGTTCTATCTCTCTCTGCTCTCCTCCTCCAGCTTCTGGTCCCAACTCTGTCTCCTACGATCTGCTTACTATTCAATCAACACATCATTAAAGTCCAAAGCTCTATGTTTTTATGGTACACCTTCCCTCTGCCTAGAATGCTTTACCCCCACCAGCTTCCCACCACGACATATAGACTCTGTGTGTGTGCTGAAATATTACTCAGCCTTTAGATAGAACTCTAACACCCCCTGTGCTATGAAGTCCCCCTTCTCTGTCTTACTCTCAACCAAAATTTATGTCTTCTTTCTGTTTGTTTCTCTTGAAGTCATTTATGCATCCATCTATCCACCTCCCCTTCCCCCTCCTTCCCTCCCTTTTTCTATCCCTCACTCCATCCTACCTTCCCTCCCCTCTCTCCATCCATCCATCGTTCCACATCTGAGTGCCTTCTGTATTCTAGGCACCATACGAAACCTTAAGGTCCTTAAAAAAGGGGTAAAAAACAAACAAATGCTAGGTTGCAGTTTTTAAATGTCCCTTTATGTAAGATAGAACATTTCAAAATATTATAGTTCTAGTGAGTACGTGAGGTAATGGTAACAGTGGAAGATGGGACAAAAATGTGGTTTTTTTATGGGCAAACCAAAGAAGGCTTTAGATGGGAGGTGATAGCCACACTTACCTGTTTTGCAAGATGAGTAGGAGATTGCCATCTGGGGCACCTGATTGTAGCAATTTTTACAGTGTCATATGGTTACTTGTATATGTGACTTCCTACCTCTGTCATTCTGAAAGTCATCGGAGGGGATAAATCATATGCATTATTCATTTTTAGACCCTTGAGGAATGCCTGGCATGTTGAAATGAATGAATGGAGAGATACACGGTGATATTTTAGGAAGAGGAGAATATGTTCTCTCTCTCTTTTTTTTTTTTTTTTTTTGGCATAGAGGAGTTCATGATAGCAAGACAAAGAAGTCTAGTCCATAGATCAGTGCTATAAAGCCTAATCCCACGCTACATTGTGAAGCAATCCTAACACTTATTGGGCAATTCACATGTTCCAGAAATTAGTGAGTATTTTTCCTGCATGATAAGAATCAATCTACAAAACAATCTTGGCACATAAGGATTATTACTGCCTCTATTTTAAGACTGACAAAGCTGGTAAAGACATAAAAGGACTTGCCCCAAGTCATAGAGTTGAGACTCCACTGACATTCAGCTCTGGTTCTGGTTCCAGAGCCCAGCTTCTTAGCTGCCAAACGATACCACCATCCACGTGGTCCTTCTTGCCTAAGTGCTTCAGAGACCAGCCTTGGGCACTGTGGGGGACCCTCCACCTTCACATCAAAGCAAACCCATACCATGCAGCTCTACCTAAAAATGCGGCTCAACCTTAGGGGGCACCGTGATCACTCTACTTCGTACATAAAACCTCTTCTCTGGGATTTTGATTCCTAGCAGACTAATGGGTGACATAGTCTCTATATTGCATGGTGATTAATCATTGTCATTGTTCTAGACACCCCAGGGTTCAAATACATTTCCTGCCATGACCCCAAAATCTTGGACAGAAATAAATTTTTAAAAATCTATCAGGGACACCTGGGTGGCTCAGTCAATTGAGTCTCCGACTCCTGACTTCGGCTCAGGTCATGACCTCACGTCTCCTGAGACTGAGCCCTGCATCGGGCTTTGCACTGACAGCACAGAGAAGGCTTGGGATTCTCTCTCTCTCTGTACCCCCCACCCCGGCCTCCCCGGCTCTTGCTCTCTCTCTCAAATAAATATTTTCAAAAAAGTAAAAAATTGGGGCGCCTGGGTGGCTCGATCAGTTGAGCATCCGACTTCGGCTTGCATCATGATCTCGCGGTCCGTGAGTTCGAGCCCCGCGGCGGGCTCTGTGCTGACAGCTCGGAGCCTGGAGCCCGCTTCGGATTCTGTGCCTCCCTCTCTCTGCCCCTCCCCCATTCATGCTCTGGCTCTCTGTGTCTCAAAAATAAATAAACGTTAAAAAAAATTTTTTAAAGGTGAAAAATCTATTCAGTTTACTCAGCTTTCATTTCATCATGTATAATAATACTACAATGACACCTAACGTGTTAAAATTAAATGAGAGAACCTGTTAAATGCTTAGGATAGTACCTATTTCATGGTAAATGCTTAATAAACATATTATCATCTGATATAGATCTATATTATATGCAAATATATAATTCCAAGACTCTAAAATGTTACATCATATGCATCATACATTATACACCATAGTGTATATAACATATAATATGTAACATATATAACTATATGTTTTTCCTCTCGTTCCCATCTCATCTTTTAGAGGCTGCAGCACAATATACTTATTATGAGTGCAGTTTTTGGAGCACAAATACATTTGTTTGAATCCTTTTCTTTCTACTGATGAGCCGTGTGACCTTAGACAAGTCACGGGACCTGGATAAGAATTCTAGTCCGTCTCATTGGCTGTCATGAGAAGAAAGCAAGGCGCAAATCACTAAGCAAAGTGACAAATAGCAAGCCGGTGATGAAGATACAAACATCAGATCAGTATTCCTGCGGCACGGAGGACAGAGGGCAATTTGTGCTCCTTCTTCAACGACGTATTGATTTCTTGTGGTAGGAAAGAGTTATGCCTTTTTGAAAGCCTGTTTATGTGGCAGAGAAGTGCACATTAAATAGGCAAGAGAAGAGAAGGGTTGATGGAGACTGCAAGGTTTTTGAGAGGAGGGAAGGCACTGGGAGGAGGGACGGGAATTCAGTTGTCACAAAGAGAAGCTTTAGAGGATAGAGACATCCCAGGGAAGGAAAGAAAAGACTTCCTTTGTCTTGCTTACTAATTAGGATTTTATCCTGGAGGTTACATGCAGACAATAATATCCTGGTTTTTCTCTACTGGTCATGCTTGTTCCAGCACAGAGGCTGCACTGGGAGCTCATGAGAGCACTGCCGAGGTGCTCCAGGCCAAGGAGAGGTGCTAAGTTAGTGGCAGTGGAGAATGCAGGACGGGGCTGTTTGAGAGACACTAGGAGTCACTGCAGCGTGATGATGGATCGATTCAGGTGGTGGTGCAGGGGTAGGGGAACGGTTGAGGTTGCCTTCTAGGCATTGCTTTGCGTGTCAGGATGAGCGACACCGAGAGGAGCATGATGGCGGAGATGCCTGTGGGGTACCCAATAACAGATGTCCCCCGGGCGATTATTTATATGGGCCAGGAGTTGAGAAGGGTCTGGCTTGGAAATAAAGGCTTCGGTGTAATTATGAAATAGTTGATGATGAAAGCCATGTGTTGGATGGAGTAGCCCAGAGAGAGGGCAGAGGATGTGGAGAGGAGAGGAGACCGGCCTGTGCAAATGGCTGCGGAAAGGGGGCGGGAAGGGGCCAGCAGAGGCGGGGGATGTGAGGACAGGGAAGGAGAGTGGAGTCAGCTCATTGAAGCAGGGCCCCTGAGAGGGGGATGAAATTCACAATGCGCAGAGCTGATGAGTTTTCCATGGTGAAGAGCCAACCGTCTGCTGTGGTAAACGAGCGGGAGGAAAAATACAGATGCAGACAGAGATAAGATATACGGTTCGTGACTTGTATCTTCTCAGGGAGAGGGGAGGCCCGGTGATGTACCAAGATTGAAATGAAAGTGTCCAAAGGCAGGGAGCAGTACTTGGGAAGAGTGAGGGAAGAAAGCCCGTTTCCATTTCAGGGTGACTGGTGAGTGCAGTAGAGGCCGTCACGAGAGAATTAAGCGTGTTCCGTCACCTGTGCCTTCTCTATTCCATGATCTAACGTCTGGCTTGTATTAGAGTTCTCCCAGAAACAGAATCCACAGGAGGAGAGATATGAATGCAGAGAGAGATACGTAGATGGAGACAGAGATTTATTTATTATAAGCTATTGACACACACAGTTATGGACACGGAGATGACTCGTGATCTGCTTTCTCAGGCTGCAGCCCCAGGAAAGCCAGTGGTGATAGCCTGAGAGCTCTAGTCAGGTTTTTAATGGATTGAATGGTGCCCCCCCCCCACACTGGGGAGGGCCCGCTGCCCTACTGGGTCCACCAATTCCGAAGCTAACCTCTTCCAGAAGCATACTCACAGACACACGGAGGAGTAACGTTTAGTCAGACATATGGCATCTCGTGGCCCAGTTGATACAGAATTTAACCATCGTGTGACTCATGCAGCCCGCAGGAGTATCCAGCCACCATCGTAGGGACTTTGGGTAGTAATCACGCCGACTTCCAGAGCATCTAACGTTCATCCTGACTCACTTCCAGACTCCAGCTCCCTCTTGGAGGAGCCCTTGTGGGAAATTCCACAGGAAGTGGGAAACAACAGAACAGTCAGGTTGGGTTAGTGTGGGTCTTCTCGGTTACCCTCTTAAGTAACGGCACAAGGCCTAAAGAAAGCTCTTTAGATTAATATACCACTCGGTCAAGGCTAACTTACGTCTAGGTAGTTAGAGGAGTTTAAATCACCTTAAATCCTTATCTCTGCACAATCAGGAAACTCTGTCTTACTATGGCTTTTAATTCCATGGCCCATTAACACAGGAAATTGCAAGAGTTCTCTGAGCTTTGTAATGAGCTCTGGGTTGGAATCCTCGCTTGGCCACTAACCAGCGGTGAGACTTTGGGCAAATTAGTTCAGTGCAACTGCACCAGAGCTCAATTTCCTCATCTGTAAAATGGGAGCGTTGAGGTGCACCCTGGAGCATTGTATAAAAGATTAGGAAAAAGTATTTATTAGATGTTGACATTAGTACTGAGTAACAGGTACCGCATGATACTTTCCTCTTTATAAAAAGAATAAGTCCTTAAATAAGGAGAGAGGAGAGTAATGGCAGCTGAGTCACCGTAAAGTAGAGGGAATAGATTTCTTCCTCTGTTCTTCTGGAAATCAGATCAAGGACAGGAGTGCAGAAATTGTGAGGAGACAGATTTCGGCTGACTGTGGTAGTTAGCCAAGAGAGAAGACTGTCCAGCTGAGACTCTTTGGCTGGAAACAGAATCTAGCTGGAATTTCCTAACATTGTCTCCCATTTGTCATTTCGTGTTTTTTTCATTCATCACGTTATTTTTAAGTTGCCATTTTATGTGTGGCAAGCGATTCTTATTTTCCATTTAAGATGGCAATTGGTGTTTATAGTAAAAAGGGAGTCTAGTAAAAATAAACACACTGAATAATAGTATTACGTGTATATAGCCAACACCCCGAAGGTGACCCAGGGGTGCCGGATGCTTGGGAAATAACGGGCTCGATTGAGAAGCATTCTGCCTGTTCTTCTAGCTCTCAGCTGCTATGGGTCTGCATTCATAGGGCAGTCCTATGCCATGCTTGACAACTGGATGGCCGTGGTTCTCAAGGGCGTCAATACAGCTCCTCAAAGTGCATCCTGAAAATGTATAGGACGCATTTTCGTTTGTCCCAGGAATTGGGCATGGTGATCGGTCCTGGGAGCTGAGGATGCTAGATGTTCTGTGTCATCGGGGACGGTCCCTGACTCAAAGAACGGTTTTAGTGTTTTATATCCCGTATGATTTATGGGATAAATGTATGTATGTAATGACTGCTGTGCAGGCATGAAGAAATTGCTTACAATGATTACACACAGTCAGAGTGTGCTTTTCATGGTTTTCAAATAAGATAATTGCCAGAGAATGCAACTACCATGTAGAGTGAGAAAAGATCATAATTTGTTATTTTTAAGCTCTTGTTACCAAGGGTTGCTGCCCTTTAAGAAAATCGCCAAGAATAATAACTTTGTGATGTTTGAGTTGCCGATAGCACACGCTGAGATCGCCGATAGTTGTCGATGTCACATTCTTGGTGAGTCTATAATACTTGCAACATTTGACAAGTGCTGTCTTCCAAAGCATTCATGTGTCAGTAAGTCTATGTAATAAAAATATATATAATAAATAATAATGAATCGTTATGTACATAATAAAACATTTATAATGCAGTAATAGGTTTGTTTATTTATTTGTTTGTTTGTTCATTTGTTTTTAGCTCAAGTTATGTAACAGACAATGTAGTCTTGGCTTCAGGAGTAGAACCCAGTGATTCATCTCCTACATAGGAAACCCAGTGCTCATCCCAACAAGCACCCTCCCTAATGCCCGTCACCTATTCAACCCACCCCATCACCCACCACCTCCTCCAGCAACCCTCAGTTTGTTCTCTGTATTTAAGAGTCTCTTATGGTTTGCCTCCCTCTCTCTTTTTATCTTAATTTTCCTTCCCTTCCCCAATGTTCATCTGGTGAGTTTCTCAAATTCCACGTATTAGTGAAATCATACGATATTATTTATTGAATTATAGATTTTATTTTATCATAAATTAATTTTATTTCTTTTATATATTACATTCAGATGTTTCTGTTGACTTTTTTTTTTAATTTTTATTTTTGAGAGGGAGAGAGCAAGCAGGGGAGGGGCAGAGAGAGAGGGGGATCCAAGGATCCGAAGCGGGTTCCATGCTGACAGCAGAGAGGTTCGAACTCACAAACTGGGAGATCATGACTTCAGCTAACGTCAGATGCTTAATCGACTAAGCCACCCAGGGGCACCTCTATTGGCTTTTCTTAAAATCATTTGAGTAGCTAGATTACATTATCTATGAATTCATGATTATTCATGTTCTATTCATCTCATGATTGTACAAGGGGGACTTGCAAAATATTTAATAGAAAGTGGAAACTTGGGGATAAACCACTTTTTTCCCTGTGTGGTTGGGGCAGCCCTTAACTTCAGAGCCTACCTTCCCATCTGCAAGGAGGAGATTCTGTGAGTGTAACGAGGGTTATGTCAAGCCCTAGAAGTGCTTAGCAGAGCACCTGGCACATGTTAAGCCCTCAAACTATGCTAGCCTTTCTTTATAAATTGTAATTTTACATGGATTGCTTATCCCTCTGAGTCTTGCCCGTAAGACGGGCTAAAAGCGTTATCTCAGAGGATTGTTCAGAGAGTCTACTGATGGAATGTTTGCAAACTCAGCTCAGTGCTTGACAGATGATGGGTTTTAATGCTAGCTCACTTTTCTTCATGTGTGTTAACCCTAACTGTACAGTCTTATGATTCTTGTTCCTAAAACCATAGCCCTCAGTAAGGTGTAAAGGACATAGAAGGCCCTTTATACATTGATCGTATCGAGGAAATAGATGACAACCGAGGGAGGTGCAACTCTAAAGTTGGCTTTTATATGACCATTGCCTTTCTAAAACCCATATGATTCTTTTTTGCACATTTGCAATGGGAAAAGTAAGCGTCAGATATCAAAATCAGATCAGAGGTCTTCAGGTATAAACTGTCTATATTTTAGGTCATGCATGAGTTGAAATGGCAATCCAGAAGGTAATCTCAAGATAAAATGGAAGGGCTGTGCATCTTTCCACTCAAGAAAGCATCTGCATTACTCGCACTCTTTGCTGGGGCTGGAAGTACTCTGCAAATTACCAACGTGCTTATACTGTGAAGAGTCTCAGGACTTCAGTGAGTAAGACAGTCATTCAGAGCCCAATGTCACCTCCTGTAATTCACCTACCTTAACCCCAGAGCTGGGTATTGGTGGTGCAGAGGCTGCCCAGATTGCACGGGTGCTGATTAAGGACCCCTCAAGTGTAAGGAAACTTCAAGATCATTTTCTCTAGACTGCCTTATCCCCTCTGAATTCCCACCTCCTCCTTAACGTTCAAGAAAAAATCATAAAGAGAATTACCCATGTAATATCATTCAAACACTCATGGCTTCTGTTTCCTCATCTATAAAATTGGGATCTCAGACCCTCTTTATAATTAAATGAGATGTAAATAACTGAGAAAAGAAATTTTTTTTAATTTTTTAGTGTTTATTTATTTTGAGAGAGAGAAGGAGAGAGCGAGCAAGCAGAGGAGGGGAGGGGCAGGGAGAGAAGGAGAGAGGGAGAGAAGGACAGAGAGAATCCCAAGCAGACTCCATGCTGTCAACAGACAGCCCATGTTGTCAAGCCCAAACGGGGCTTGAACTCACAAATGGTGAGATCAGAACCTGAGCCAAAATCAAGAGTCAGATGTTTAACCAACGGAGCCACCCAGGCATTCCAACTGAGACAAGAAATTATGAGTACATGACATACAAACCTTTTCCCAAGAAGGTAAGTGTTCTCCCCTGATGATTTTTTTTTTTACTTTTAAAGCCATCCCCTGACTAAGCCAGAAACAATTGCTTCTTCCTATTTATTTCTCCAAAAGTTATCTGCATGTATCATGGGATACTCAACACTGTCTACCTGATGTAATAGTAATTTCTTCTCCTTCTCCTCATATTGTCCACAGGAGGGAGGAGGCTGTTGAAGGTGACCATGTCTCGTATTTGCACATTCCTAGCCCTGGAAATTGATGACATATAACGAAGGCAAACACATGATAGGTTCTCAAGATGTATATTGCAGACATACAAGAACACCAAACAAACCATCAGCAAAATTACATATTCAAAAGAATGCCTGTTGGCCAGAAATAATAGACATCACCTTTATTTTTTTTTTGATTTTTTTTAACGTTTATTTATTTTTGAGACAGAGAGAGACAGAGCATGAACAGGGGAGGGTCAGAGAGAGAGGGAGACACAGAATCTGAAACGGGCTCCAGGCTCTGAGCCGTCAGCACAGAGCCCGACGCGGGGCTCGAACTCACGGACCGTGGGAAGTAAGAAGGGGAGTAGATGCTTATGTAAGCTGTCTAGGAATAGATGTAGCTTCAGCTGAGTCGGGATCCTGGGTCAGGATGATATCATGAGGCTCCGCTTCTTTGCTCTAGGTCCTCCAGGTGGAACTCATTCCTGGGTCCCACCTGGTGACTCCAGTGAGTTGAGATTTATCATCATTGTGGCACCCATCCAGCACAAACAACCATCCACTTCCCTGAGCACGCCAACAGAAGGCAGAGAACCGGGTCCCGATGACAGTGAACGGTCTAACCTAGATCATTTCTCTATGCCTGGAAACGAAGTCTGTGGTTGGAGGAGTTGAATGTATTTACAGCATAGCCCAGTCAAGGCCACACACCTGGAATGTGGGCGGGAGGACACAGTGGGGAGGGGGGGGGAGAGGAAGAGTGAGCTTTGTTTACCTTATGCATGTGGACCGAAAAAAGGAGTGCTTGTTCTCTTATAGTAAAGTTAGAATACTGTTCTCAAAATAACAATACTCTGATGGGAAAAAATAATAAAATTCTACTCCAGTGGTCGAATTGAGAGAACTCCCTTATCATGAATGGAGATATATATCCCGGCCAACAGAATGGATTGTATATACATATACACACATTTATGCATGTTTATCAGGACATATGTATACACGTATGTAAAGCATGATAAGGTGGCTCCCACAGGACTTCCACTGGGCTGCAACATTGCCCAGAATTCTTATATCACCAATTCCTTTGGATTAAAACCTCAAAGGTCAGTCGCAAAAGTGCAAATAAACTGGGTATATGGGGCCAGAAGACTAACTGTCCACCAGAAAACAATCATCCATTGCCTATAGTTCAAAAATATGTAATCTAAAAATGATAATCGAAGATTATCAAATGAGGAAAGGACACCAGTGACTATTAGGTCAATATTTATCCTTCCAGATAATGAAAGCTAAAGGTTTAAGGTCTTGCCCATTATTACATAGCTCTGGATTCAATTTGTTTCCTTATTTTTTCTGCAGAATTAAAAGCTAATATGTATTAAAAGTTAATATTCTATAGAATTAAAAATTAATACAATTTATACTAATAATGGCCATTCTACTGGCTTTTAATGTTGAATCAATGTAAGTAATAACTGCCTAAAGGCCACGTTTGAAATTTTGAGCATCAGTTCCTGAAGACAGTGGCTGTTAATTTCACCAATGGTCCCAAGGTCTGACTTTGTTGAGATTAAGTGGGGTAAATTTCTCGACTGGATTAATGACAAGTGGAAGAAGTCTTTTCTTTTTTTTTTTTTTTTTTTTTTTTTTTGAAAAATTCATTAGAGTTCCTTTTATCAGAAAGAAAAAAAATCTGCATCCTGAAAATGATGTTCATAGTCGAGCTTAGTGTTCACTTAAAGTGGCCATTCACTCATTGAACAAATATTTGTCAAACATCTAAATAGGAGTTTAGGAAATGTGAACATGGCAATGTCAAAGACTAAAGTCTCTGCTTTCGTGCGGAGTTCATCCTGATGGGGGTTAAAAAATGACAAACAAATGCATATATACTATCAAGTAATAACAAGCTTAGAGAGAAAAGAACTGCTTAGCCTGGGATTTTGCAGTATCCATTTGTCCCCTAGTACCTCCCTGGCCTCTCAATAAAGTTTCTCAAAGTTTATCATGACTCTGAATCCTTGAAACACAGATTTTTGGTTGTGAACTGCCGTATGTTTCTGAAATTAGTCCTAGCATAAATGTAAATATCTCCTTAACGCAAATCAGATGGTTAGATTGCGCCTGTCGTATCCAATAGAATGTACTCATTCAAGAGTGCCTCCTGTGGACTGACCGTTGGCGCTAGTGGGGAGAGATAGGAGAATATAAATACTTGTGCCAAAATGTCATGTGTTGTGCTAACCAGAAGAAAATAGGAATGCCAGAGACACATGAGGGCCCTGTAGGTGCGCAGAACGGCATACCCCAAATGCACTATTTCCCTGTCTAGCAGCTTAGTCTGGAATAGAGGGAGCTGAGATGGAAAAGAGAGAGCAGTGGCAGATGATAGAGGGTGAACGAGCTAGAAAGTGGCAGTGGTGGCCAGGTGGAGATGGGCCTTGAGTCATGCTAACACGGTGGGGTTTGACCCTGTGGGTTTAACATCAGCATTAAATCTGAGTGAACAAAAGACCAACAGAATTGCACACAGGGGATATTAACTCACTGCTCAGTTTGCTCAAAGTCCTCGACTTTCTCCTAGCAGCACACAGCCGTCTTCCTCTGCGTTCTGAATCACAACAGACCCGGTGACTTCTCTGCCCAGGGGCCCCCCATCGCACAGCTTGCAAAAACCAAAGGCTTTGCAATGGCGTGCAAAGCCCCACGCGATCTAGCCCTTCTGTCATTCCCTCCTCTTCCCCTTTCTCACTCTACCCCCGCCTCGCTCACTGCACCAGTGCTGAACATGGCAAAGAATCTTCCTCCTGTGCACCGATCTTTCCTTTTGCGTGCAGATCTCTCCTTCCCGGGCACGCTTCTTCAAGCCTTCGCTCAGACATTATCCCTCGGTGGGGACTGCCATAGTCACCCCATTGAAATTTGTAACATTCTTCTCCATTGTCCCTCTTCCATATCCTGTTTAATGTGTGGCCATAGAGCTGATACCCTCTCACATTTTGCCATTTACCTACTGATCACAGTTATGTTCCACCTCACCGCACTGGGATCCCAAATCTGGAAAGGCAGGGAGTTCTGCTTTGCTTTCTTCTGCTGTATCCCCAGCTTCCGTGGTTACATTTCCACCATTTGTGACAAACTTGCTAAAGAGGAACGAGCATGAGAAAAACGGACAAAAGTAATATGCATACCTCTTAGCTGGGCAATTTTCCCTTGAACCATGGGTCCCTTTTTAATCAGGAATCGGTGATGCACAAAAGCAATCAACAGATCTGAGAGAACTCAGGGGGATCACAAAAATCAATGTGCCGGCATCCAACGATGCGTTTCCTGTATGTTAATTACTTTCATTTCTCAGACCCGAAAATCAGTCATTAAGCGTTTGGTTTGCTGGGCCTTTTCCTTTCTTCAGGTTGGGTAATGACATTTTTCTCAGGCGCTCATTTTCCCTATGTTCCTGTTTAAAAATTATCTCACGCTGTTTCTCTTTCCAGAACAATTCATCACCGTTCCATGCTAATGCTATCTTTAGTCCCTTCTCTTCTTTTTTGGTGGCAAGTCAGGATATCTTTATTTTAATTCCTCCCCCAAAGTCATCTCGTTTTGTTTTGTTTTGTTTTTACTGTTAAATGTTGATATTACTTCTGGAATCACTTGAGTAGAGTGCTTAGCAAATCCTATCTGCAAAAATCAACATTAAAACCAGATCACACTGACCAAAACAACTATATCAGGACTCTGGAAATTGATCAAAGGCATCCGTCAAATTGAGAAGTATTTATGCAAGAAAAAACTACTATAAAAAAAACCCACTCACCCTAGATAAAAATAGTGACTTACCTTTCTTGTTTTCTTCTTGTAACCCACCTCACCTCTCCTTTCCCTGGCTCCCCCAGGCAGAGAGAAACTCTGGACACCATCAGATAAGTCTTCCCTAAGTCTTCCCTGCCACTTCCATAAATCTCACAAGAGGCCGTTCCTCTCGAGGCAAAACCAGACATAAACAAAATACACTGGAAAGCGTTTCCCAAAGTGGGTCACTTCTGTACGTTTTGACTTTCTACCATAATTTGCCCACTTCTGTTTTCTTTTAAGAATCATAAAGTAACCACTCTTGAATTTTGTCCAGCATTTTTATTTTTCACTAGTGGCGGGATGGGCTATAGCAAGTCACATTTCTAGAGTGGAACACGGCTAGAAACACATTTCTAGCGGAACACATTTCTAGAGTTGACACGGCTAGATCAAGGGCTGGCAAGCTTTTCTGCAAAGCTCAGTTAGTAAACCTTTCAGGTTTTGAGAGACACATATGGTCTCTGTAACATATTCTTATTTTTCTAAACAACCCTTGAGAAATGTGGTGATGGATGTTAAGGAAACTCATTGTGGGGATCATTTTGCAATATACACAGATATTGACTCATGTTGCACACCGGAAACTGAGGTAATATGTCAATTATATCTCAAAAAATCTATTGAGTCGATATTGTACCACCACATACTACATAGCAGACCCTTCACAAATCCTACTTCACACACTCCATCCGCGGTTCTCGTCCTACAAATGCAATAACCTAAAACACTCTAAATATTTTTCCTGCTTCTCCCACCCTTGTGTTGTTGTTGTTCTATCTTTTATACATGTTATAAGCCTCACCTGGCAAGGCAACTATTTTTGCTTTCAAGGTTAGTTATCCCTCAGGGAAAACATAAGAGTGAAAAATAGTGCTTTATATTTCCCCAGTCGTGTGTTATTTCTGGTGACCCTAACGTTCTTTCCCGTGATCTGACTCTGCACCCAGCATCAATTGACCTCTGTGTGAACAACACTTTCCCATCACTTATAGGGCAGGTCAAATGCCAATGGATTCTTTCAACTTTAATTTTACAAGAATGCATTTATTGCACTTTCATTTTTTTGGAAGATATTTTTACTGGATATAGAATTCTGGGTTTCTAACTCTTTTTTTTTTCCATCATTTTAAAGATGGGGGCTCATCTTCTACAGGCTTCCATTTTTTTTTCCCCCTGAGGAGAAGGCAGGAGATTATCCTATGACTATTCCCATATGTAGTGTGCTCAGTTCATTTTTTCCTGATTGCTTTATATTACTGTTCTTGACCTTGGGGGTTCAGCAGTTTGACTGTGAAGTATGTAGATATAGTTATCTTTGTAATGTTTCCTGCCTGGGGTTCACAGAGCTTTTGCATTTCTAAGCGAACATTTTTCTCCAGGTATGGAAAATTGTCCATCATAATGCCTTCATACAGTTCTACTCTCTTCTTCTGCAACTCCTGTTTTTTGTAGGGCAAACGATTTGGTATTCCCCTCAGTTCCTTGCTGATTCGTTCACCCCCCCCCCGCCTCAATAATTTTTCCCTTTCTTTTGAGATTGAGCAAGTTCTACTGATTTTTCTTCCATTTCACTGGCACTTGATTGGATCATACCTGATGTACTCTAAAGTGAATGTATTTTTGAGTGCGTAATTGAGTGAATTTGGTCACATCTATACACCCAGAAGACCATAGTTAAGGAAATGATTATATTCACCACACTCAAAGCTCCCCCCTTCCCGTTTGTAACCCATCCTTTCTTCCAAATCCAGTACATTCTGGCTGTCCTAGCAGTGCCTTTAAAGAATGATTTTAAATTTTGATGAGATGTTCAGTGTACAGATTGTTATTAGCTCATTATTTTGTGTCCTTTATAAGGTAGTTTTCCTACTCTCAAGTTACTAAGATATTACCCTATTGTCTTCCAGATTTTTTATAATCTTAGCCCTTTCATTGAGGTATATGACCTATGTGGGGTTATTGTTTTGTGTATGGGGAGAAGTAAGATTCGATCATTTGTTTTCACATACGCGATTCATTTTGTTAAAGGCTTTTATGCATCTGTTGAGATGACCTATGATCTTTTTTTTTTTTTGTATCTTAGTATGGTGAATTACATAGATTTGCAAATGTTAAACCAGCCTTGCATTGCTAAGACCAACTCCTACTCAGCCATGGTACATTACCCATTTCAAATATTCTTAAATTGGATTTGCTTAAAAAAAAATTGCTGAAAGTATGTACATTTATGTTCATAAGGGATATCAATCTGTAATTTTTTGTTGAAATGTATCTTTTCAATTTTAGTATACTTTTTTCTGCCCCTACCTCTCTCTTCTTCTGTACGTCAATTGCATGTGCATAGACTGCCTGAATTTATCCCATGGTTTACTTTTGCACCTTTAATATTGTTAGGCCCTTTTCCTCTGTGTTTTTCACTTTAGACAGTTTTTATTGCTATGTATTGAAGTTCAGAAGTCTTTTATTTCTCAATGTCACATATGTTTTTAATCCCATCCGGTGTATTTTTCATGCCTAGATGTCTGATTTACATGTGTTTTATATCTTTGTATTCTTTTTTTTTTTTTTTGGTCTTAAAAATACCTCTGTATTACACCTCCCCTCTGAGTCATAAAAACAAACTCCTTCTCTAATAAATTTTACGTTTGACATATTTATACTTTTATGACTCAATCCAATTTTATTTATTTATATACACATACATATGCATATGTGTTTATATATGTGTGTATATCTTATTTTTATACACACACATACATTTATTTACACACAGAAACTTCTAATCTTCATCTATCCTTTCCAAACTCAAGTCCAGTCTGCAGAATTTTCAAGGGGATTTCCACTTCAACGCACAAAAAAATACACTCACAACTTAACTGTACATAATAAAATTGCCAGTGCGGTTAAGTGAGCCATGTTTCAGAGTAGAGGTATGTACATATTTTTTATTTTTATTTTTTAAATTTTATTATTTTTTTAAATATGAGATTTATTGTCAAATTGGTTTCCATACAACACCCAGTGCTCATCCCAACTGGTGCCCTCCTCAATACCCCTCCCCCCCCATCAACCCTTAGTTTGTTCTAGGTTTTTTTTTTTTAAATTTTTTTTTTCAACGTTTGTTTATTTTTGGGACAGAGAGAGACAGAGCATGAACGGGGGAGGGGCAGAGAGAGAGAGGGAGACACAGAATCGGAAACAGGCTCCAGGCTCCGAGCCATCAGCCCAGAGCCCGACGCGGGGCTCGAACTCCCGGACCGCGAGATCGTGACCTGGCTGAAGTCGGATGCTTAACCGACTGCGCCACCCAGGCGCCCCTGTTCTAGGTTTTTAAGAGTCTCTTATGTTTTGGCTCCCTCCCTCTCTAACCTCTTTTTTTTCTTTTACTCTTTAATCCCCCATCTCCTATTTCCCCCACCCTCCACCCACCTCTTCTCTGGTAACCATCAGTTGTTCTCTAGAGTTAAGAGTCTCTTTCTTGGTTTGTCTCTCTCCTTATCTTTTTTTTCCCTTTGCTCATCTGTTTCTTAACTATCACATATGAGTGAGGTCATATGTTATTTCTCTTTCTCTGACTTATTTCACTTAGCATAACACTCTCCAGCTCCATCCATGTTGTTGTAAATGGCAAGATACCATTGGTTTTTTTACAGCTGAATAATTTAGTAGTACAATTCCTGGATTGTAGGGTAGATCTATTTTTAACTTTTTGAGGAACTTCCAGACTGTTTTCCACAATAACTCCAGCAGTTTGCATTCCCATCAATAGCGCAAAAGGATTTCTTTTTCTACACATCTTCACCAACACTTGTTGTTTCTTGCGTTTTTCATTTTAGCCATTTTGACAGGTGTGAGGTGATATCTCACTGTAGTTTTGAGTCCGTTTCCCTGACGATGAGCGGTGTTAAGCATCTTTTCATGTGTCTGTTGGCCATCTGGATGTCTTCTTTGGAGAAATGTCTGTTCGTGACTTCTGTCCATTTTTTAGTTAGGTTATTTGTCTTGTGGGTGTTGAGTTGTATCAGTTCTTTATGTATTTTGGATACGAATGCTTCATTGGGTATGTAATTTCCAAATATCTTCTCCCATTCAGTAGGTTGTCTTGTTGATTATTTCCTTCATTGTATAGAAACATTTTACTCTGATGTAGCTCCAATAATTTATTTTTGCTATTACTTCTCTTGCCTCAGGCTTTCCTCTATTTTTTTAAACATGTCAGATTTTTATGAAAACGTCTCAATGTCCTTGTCAGTGAGTTATATCATCTGTGTTACTTCTGTGCTTGTTTCCACTGCTGGACTTTATAACTCTCATTATAGGTTATGTTTCCTGCTTTATATGCCTGGAAATATTTGACTGGATGACAGACATCATTAATTTTACCTTGACTGGGATGGGGTATTTTCTTTGTGCTTTATTAAACTCCTTAGAAACAATTTGACTATTTCAATCTTGATGTAAGGTTGTTAGTTGCATTAATCCTTTAATCTCTGGGTAATTTTGTTTGACTTCTGAGGGCTCACTGAATCTATATCCTTCTGAGCAGTCCACTGATATCCCATACGTTATGTTTTTTTAGTGTGGCTGATAGGGGCATAAGCTATTGTTTCTGTGTGAGTTTTGGGTTTGAGCTTTCAGGCTTGTTCTTTTCCAGTGATTCTCAGGTGTTTTATTTTGTTTTGTTTTGTTTTTTGTTTTGTTTTCTTTTGTTTTCTTGTGTGGTTTTTGTTTTGTTTTGTTTTGTTTTGTTTTTGCAAGGATGAACTTACAGGTTCTCTGCTAAAGTCAGGAGGATCCTTTGAGATCTCCAGAGCCTCTCTCTGTGCAATTCTCTCCTTTCATTTCAGGTTTCTTCCCTCCTATATTCTTACAGGAAAATCCTAGCTCACTTGGCCTTCCCAAACGTCTCGTGCTTATTCTTCTGATACTCTGACTCCGATCCAACTGAAAGACATTATATGTATGCTCCAACACAGAGGCTCTTTAAAAAAAGATCTGATTGTAACAGTTCCGAGAACCACAACAGACCCGAGTCAAAGGTAGAGTCCTGGCTCGCTCCAACCCTGTTCTCCACACCTCACAAGTGCATTGGACAAATGCCTTTCAAAAAAGAAGAGGAACCAGGGATATTTCCTCCTCTCCTTCCAAATAAAAGAACCTTTTATAACTGTCACAATGCTGCTTTTTATCAAGGCCATCAGCTTCACAATACATTGCCTTATTTATTGTTTCCTTTTTTCTGGCGTGAGGTAGAGGGTCCTGTTGGCATATCCAACAACAGGGTAAGAGCCTGCGTATGTGTTTCTTTACATATAATCAGACCGGTTGTTGCCATTACATTGTTTCCAAGGTGTTTCTTGCAGTCAGTTCTTAAAATGGGGAAATTTATTTTTACGCTGTATACGTCTGAAACAAGTCTCTGTTCAAGGCTTTGGTTTCTCAGACGGTAGGGGCACTGTTTGCACAAGGTCCCAAATTTTGCAAAAGAGAAGGTAAGCAATACGTAGCCATAGAAACAGGATGCAGTAAAACCCGTGGGTGATGGAGACCAGAGGATTGGGGTTTCTCAGATGGATAAAATCAGGATCCTTATGTAGAATCGTCATGACAGCTCTAGGCTAAGTCACACGGACTGGAAAAAGCTAAAAGCCTTAGACTTTTTTGACCGGCACATGGTGATAGAGTTAATACACGGCACATCCTTACCTTTCATGTTACAGACAAGGAAAATAAAGTTGAGATTAAAAAAAAGGACTTGTCCAAGTTCACCTACTTAGTACTTAGGTTCTTCAGGGTCAATGTTCTTTCAGTAATATCTGGCCACCACTTTTTATTATCATGGCAAACGTGAAGTAAGCAAAGCCCTCTCAAACTCACTTTTCTCATCTATAAAATGGGACAATAGCACCTACCTTAAAGAGTTGCTGTGCGTGGTTAAATGAGCTTCCGTAGGTAATATGTATCAGGCAATGCCTGCCACGGACTAGATGCCTAAAAAATTCTCTTTGAACCAATGCTTTACTCTTAGCAGTCAGATTTGCTCATGCTTTTATGAGAAAAAAAAAATATCTATTGAGCAAAAACTCTGTGCCAGGTTCTGTGCAAAGCTATTTAGGCAGGAATGGCACTCAAAGTTCAAAAGCAAAGATGATCAGTACCCAAGTTATATAACGAAAGAAGCAAATGCTGTTGTGATGGTTATTAACATAAGGGTTTTTTTGTGTTTTAAATTTTAAGCTAGATATACAATGAATTTTTAAATAACAAAAAGAATACGTTAATATTTCAACCAGAGCGTTTGAGAATTCAAACAGAAAAAACGTCATACCTTTATATTCCTTACTCTTGATTCGTATTTAGTATTTCTGACCAAGTCTGACAGTTTTGCCTCTATCCATCCATTCATTTCTTCTTAGACTGTGATAGCATTTGTATCCGGCACATTACATCCCAGAATTGAAACTCTATTTCCTAACATCTCCTGCCACGTTGTGTAGCCATGTGACCGAGTTCTGGCTAATGAGTGGTAAAAATAGAAGTTTTTAATTTTATAAAGACCAATTTTAAAACCTTATCTGCCACAGTTTTCCAAAATAACAGATTTTCTCTTGTGTTTTCCTCTAGCAAGTTCATAGTGTTCGGTTTCACATTGGGGTCTGTGATGTATACTGAGTTATCTTTCATAAATGGTACAAAATACAGGTCAAAGTTCATATTCTTGCATATGGACATCTACTTGTTTGAGTACCATTCATGAAGAAGACTGTCCTTTCTCCATTGAATTGTGTTTGCATCTTTGTTGAAAATCAGTTGCGTGTGTGGGGGGGTTTCTTTCTAGACATTCTACTTCCTTCTATGGATGTATTCATCTGTCTGGATGTTAGAACCACATTCTCTTGATGATTGTAGTTCCTCCTGAAACCAGGTAGAGTGTGTCCTCCAACTTGGTTTTTCTTTTCAGAGATATTTTGGCTTCCCTAAGTCCTTTGCATTTCCATGTGGATTTTAGAATCAGATTGTCAATTAAAAAAAAAAAAGTTGGTTGAGTGTGACAATCATGGAATTTTCTTTCCATTGAAATATAATTAAGAATGAGTGTTACCAATGTAAATAATAATTGATACCTTTTGTGTTTGTTATGATAACCAAATAATAATTCATTATTTCATTCTATTTCCATATGTTGCAAAGATCTACGTAATTATTATAGATTAAAATGTATACCTTTCACCTATTACTATGTAGTTCTGCCTGAGCACGTTTCTGTATTTTGAACTGGTCCTAGTCTACCGCAAAGAAATTATACATAGAAGGATGTGTAGTGTGGAGCTGGTACAAACAAAAATTGGAATGAACAAAAATTCATTTCCTCCTGGATTTTCTCTTTTTCTATAGATGATATTCCTGTAGAAATTGAGCCAGCAGATCCTAAGATTGCCTCTCTATTTAACGTCCCTGTGGTTTTATTCTTTTGAGTGCCAAGTGTATAATTGGATTAAGGGTATAATAATAAGAACCCAAATGCACTAATTTCTTATCAATGATGGGCACCAGCTAGACTCTATGAAGTTCCATTTCTTACCCAACACTATCATAAACACAATATTCCCAGCCACTTTTCCTCATAGCTACAAAACAATGATAATTAACGTTCATCAAGCAACATTGAGGAAAAATACTGCAGCGCTTTCTGAACCATCAAAGGAATCAAATTCCCTTCAGTTAAGTTAAATAGTAATCAGTCCCCTGCTTTCTTTAAGATTGGTGAACGCTTTAGCCTTAACTAGCAGTTTGATTTTTTTAGAAAAAATTACAACGTCCTTGATTTGGGGTAAACTTCTGCTTACAGCTATAATGGAATAACAGGCATCAGATGGACTCATCACCTCCAATGGCAGAAAAACCGAGCAAACTATCTGAAGCAGTAATAGCTATATACTGGACGATAGCAGCTCAGGATAGTAAACTCTTGGAGAAAGAAACAAACAAACAAGTTAAGTCCTGTGGTTAGTCTGGCTCGCTGCCTAGGAACAGCATCGGGGACACCAGCTCAAGGAGTGGGAACCCCCCAAAAGCCCGACAGACCCTCTTGGCTGGTCCTGCCCCTCTGAGTCCTCAAACCCAGCCAGTCTGCATCAAAGCACAAGCCAGAGTCAGGCCTTCCCTTGAGTTATTGGAAGAAGTGACACCCCAGTCACAGAGCCAATTAAAGCTGAGCATCGTCCAAGAGGGCAAGTGGAGACAAGGCTGTGCATCTCCTGAAGAAATGATTTTCCAGAATAGACCAGCAAGGGCAGGGTGATATTGAAACACAAAGAACTGACACCGTGTGCCTGGAAGATGTCAAAGTGACTATCTTGAGAGATCAATCCTCTGCTAATTCCTGAAGGACAAGTAACTCTTATATTTACATCACATCATCCAATGAAACCTTAGCATAGGGGGCATATATAGTTGCCGATATGAACCAAATAAGAAGATATATTAAGCCTTCATCCCAGAACGTGGATGGCAAAGTCTTAGTCACTCTTAATAAAACCTGAGGTTGGAGAAACCCTTGAGGCCTTGTAGGTAGATATATGAACTGGATAAAATGTGACCTTATTGCAGACTTGATTACAGTGTTCAGAATGACAAATCAGTTAAGAAGTTCCTTGATTATTAAAGAATAAAACAATTCCTCCCTGGATTTGCCACACACAGCCCCGGTAGACACAAAGGGTAGAAAGTACAAAAATATAAGAACATTTTCAGTGGGGGGAAGAAATGGAAAAGGAGACATTTTATTTGACTTTGACGTATGCCAGTTGAGAGAAACTAACTCAGAAAGTGTTGCTTACAAAATCAAGTTTGGGGTCCAGCCTGGTGCATTTCTGACTCGACCACAGATTAACTGATCTTGACTAGTTATTAAGCTTCTCAAAACCTCAATTTACTTATTTGAAAAGTGAGGGCAAAAGGAACATCCAATCTCACAGAGCTGTGGGGAAGTTTATATTAGATCGCATGCTCTTAGTAGAGAGCCAACAAATAGTAATAATCATTCATCAACCACCCATCAAATAGCAAGGTTCTTCTATTTCTGCATCAAACTCTGGTTCACATTCTGGATCAAGATTCCAAAAAAGCCACAATGGTTGTTATAACCATTGAGCCCTACAACTTTATAAATAACAGTGGGTCCTCAGGTACCTTTCGGAACGTGTGTGAAAATCAATGATATTAAACATTTGAGTCAATGCATTAGCAATTCCTGTGAGCTCACCTAAGAATTCGGAGTTTCATTTTACAGACAGGGGCATTTGAAGCTCAAAGAGGATAGGCACTGTGTCTCAGCCTCTGGCGTGTGAGTCACTGTCCTTGGGTTCAACTCTCAGCTCCTACACCTACCAGTGTATGACCTTGGGCACATAAATTTAAATTCATCTGCAAACTGGAGATAAAACTAGGCTCTCTATTCCTGGACTGCTGGGAAGTTAAAATGAAGTATTTCATATAAAGCTGTAGAACAGCACTGGGCACGTGGCAAGGACTTCATAAATATCAGCTATTATCATTGTTATCTTATTCCCAGTGCCATGGCTGACCTTCCTTCTAGAGCAGCAGTTTCCAGCGTGCAGTTATCTGCATCAGCAGCACCAACATCACCTGGGCGCTGGTTAGAAAGTTTAAAAAAAAATAAAAAAAAAAAACAAATAGGGCAAATTTTTAGCCCCATACTGGTTCTCTCGAATGAGACATTCTGGGGTAGGACCAGCAATCTGAGTACCAAGAGCCCTACAGGTGCTAAAGTTTGAGGACCATTTTGATAAAGGGAATTTTGAGCATCTTCCTAGATACCTTCATTTTTCTACCTGTGACTGGGACGAGGCAGTAGCTGTAGAGCCCTCATCCGTGTACTTACTTTAACATATGGATTGAGAAGGTTCTGTAGGTCTTGTGTCCGCACCCCTCTCCAGACATGCCAATGTGTACAAGATCTTGATTTATAGTTGGAAAAATTCTCTGATATAATGTCATAGTTATCATATACTTGCCCAGATTCATGACAATTGATACTTTGCTTCTATTTACCTACTGTATTGGGCTTTATGTTACATCAATCAATAAGAGTGAGGAGAAGGGTGAATATATAACACAAATTCATTAATTAATATTTCCCATTCTTCCATTCCTCCTGACAACGTTTCCCAGAGACACAGGCTTTAAATACTCTTTCTGGTCTTCCAGGAGGATGGAGAAACACACATATTATTCCACTGAAAATGCCCTCCGGACCTATAAGAAAGATCTCACCTGCAGTCAAGTATAAAGAAGAGATATATATCATCAAACTAGAAAGTACAACACAATGGTGGGGGGTTTTTGCCCTCCCCCCAAATTTTTTAATTAAAAAATTGATTTAAAAGTCAATTGGGAGTAGAGGCGCCTGGGTGGCTCAGTCAGTTGGGTGTCTGACTTCGGCTCAGGTAATGATCTCACGGTTTGTGAGTTCAAGCCCTGTGTCGGGCTCTGTGCTAACAGCTTGGAGCCTGGAACCTGCTTTGGATTCTGTGTCTCCCTCTTTTCTGCACCCCCCCCCACCCTGCTCATGCTCTGTCTCTCTCTATCTTTCAATAATGAATAAATGTTAAAATTTTTTTTTTTTTAAATCAATTGGGTCTAAAAACTTGAAATGAACAGATAGAAAGAAGGCAGAAGTCTTACTATCAGACAACCTTGAAAGGTATCCGAAGGAAAAACCATCTCAAAATTCAAGACAGACCTGATTTTCAGTCCCATCTCCAGGACCAAAATCTTTGTCACTTTGAGCAAGTCAATTGTCCATTCTGCTCTCCAGGATCGCTAACTAGAGGAAGAGAGATTCTTACACTGGCTATTAGCTATTGTCAAACTTTTAAGGAACTAATGAAGTTATAAATATAACAGGATATCAAAATACCATCAGGAGGCACGATTTTACTAGCTATTTCAGGAATTTAGACAATAAGAAAGGTTTGTATGCAGTAGATTTGGAGTCAAACTTAGGCCCAAATTCTGGGTTCATCCCTAAGAAACTATGTTAGCTTGTAAGTTCTTCGATGTCTCTCAGCCTTATTTTTCACAATATTCCAACACCCATTTCATGGAGCTGTTACAATGTTTGATGTTACTTAGATGGCCTAGAGTTAATTGTGTGAGGCTCAGAGTGGATACTCACTGAAGATTAGGTATTATTGAAATGCATTAAATAGAATACTTAAGGCAAGGAAGACAGAACAGAAAACTAATACTATGGTCCCATTTGTAACAACCTTAGTCTCCTACCCTCAGGACTAGATTACTTATCATGGACACGGACATGAACTTGAGAATGTAAAGAAAGACTTGATTTCTTAATACTTAAAAATGTCCTCACTTCCTGTGAGGCAGGAAGTGTCCCTGCTTAACAGTAACATCTTCCCAGAAAAAAAAAAAGACTAAGAAATGTGAAAAAGTCCAAGACATCAATCTTGGGGAACAATGAACAGGTGACTCTGGGCCTGTTCTTTAAGCTTTTGAAGCCCACTTTCCTTCCTGTTAAATAGATGCCCTGCCTGCCTTCGAAGTTAGTTGCGCAAGTCACATATAATAACGCGTTTATTTTTTTTTTAGGTTTATTTATTCATTTTGAGAGAGAGAGAGAGGGAGTAGGGGAGGGACAGAGAGAGGGTGACAGAGAATCCCAGGCAGGCTCTTCACTGTCAGCACAGAGCCCAATGCGGGGCTCAATCCAATGCACGGTGAGATCATGACCTGAACCGAAATCGACAGTCAGACATTCAACTGACTGAACCACCCGGGCACCCCAATATAATCATGTGTTTATAAGCTCTCAGGATACTGTCGAAAATCCTGATGTTATTGGGTTGTTGTTGTTATGGTGATGATGGCCGTGGTGGTGGGTACTGTTATTTTGGCCACTGCATTAAGAATTCTAGAAACATAAGACAGACAACATTCTAGCATTGTTTATAAATTATTCAAGAAGCCACAGCTGATCTCTATGGGCTATCACAATTAGGAGCCATAAGTCCTTTCGATACAAAACAGATTATGTATATATTAATAGAAGAAAAGATAAATGAAAGTCACAACATGTGTTTGTAAGTGAATAAGGTAGACCTGCAAGCCTCCTGGAATCACAGGCTCTGTGGGATGGAAGGAGGAGTGTGGTTGATTACAAACAATGTAATTTTTCAGCATTTTTCACCCTTCAGTTATCCACATCCCTTGCAGTAAGAGTTTGCAATTCCTCCTATTGAAGACGCAGAGTCATTTCCCTACCCCTTCACTCTTGACTGGCTTTGTGTCTTATTTTGTTCGATGAGATGCAGTGAAGATTCCAATTTTAAGAATAGGGCCCAAGAGGCCATGAGTTTCTTGGTCTACTGGATCCCTCCTACTACTATATAAACAAATCCTAGCTAGCCTGCTAGAGTATTAAAGACCTCATCGAAGGCACACATCTGTCTTAGCCAGGGCCATCATCAACCAGACTACAGCCAATCACTCCCAAATATATGATAGTTTTCAGCCCAGGTTAGCAAAGCCGCTTGCACCCAGATCAGCTGACTGCAGACACATGAGGGAGCCCAACCAAGACGGAAGGAATGATTTGGCTGCCCTCTAGACAATGTGAACAATAATACAGGCTTACTGTTTTAAGCCATTGAGTTTTGAGATGGTTTGTTACATAGCAACTACTAACTGATACAGGAACTTAAAAACTGTAATCCAATCTCCCACATGATGTTGGAACCCCGTCTCCAACATACCTGCCAAATGCTTATCTGGACTTTGTTAGATCGTGACTAGAAACGTGTCTTTTTTGATGTATGGACCCTCTCCTGCCATAGATCATTCTGTCTCTGGGCAGTTCTGGTTGCTGTAAGGCTTTCCTTTATGTTGAACAAGGTTGGGACCATAAGATTTCTATCCCTGGATTTAGTCTTCCCCCTTACGCTTGCCCCAGAGAGGTGGACTCGTTCATCTCCATTTCACCTGACTGAAAGAATTCTCAATTCAGATTACAACTAGAAATGTTTTGAGTCAGCCCCGTCTCCCGAGAGGATGAGAAAAGTTTGCTTTGCTGGGCCTGTTTTCACTTTATTCCGCTCGGTCTGGTTTCCGCCGTGAAAGGAAAATTAAAACATTCCAGAAAGTGTTTCCTTCACTGTTGAAGCCAAGAGATGTGAGAATCTTCAGAACTAAATCTGTCCTGGTGAAATGAAGGAAGGCAGCTTCCTCTGGATCAGAAATGAAGAGCCAGTAAAGACAATTAGTGAGTATAAACTGACTCTACGGACCTTTGAGAGGTGAGCAGGCCATCTAGACTGCTAAGTTCTTCATTGGGCTGTTTTATGGGCCAAGGAGAGAGGAGACGCATCCAAGAGTAGGAACTTCTGCGGCCCATCTGGTGACCATTTCCTGAGCTATGCTAACCAAGGCAGCACCTTTGATTGTAGACTCGGCCTTACTGAGCAATCTCTCCAGTGTTCCTGTTCTCTGAGTCGAGTTCTGGACATCTCCTCATTCTGGTATCTGGAATGGAGAATTTCTCATCCCCTGAATTAATTTCCCCATTCATTCGTTTTTATGTTACCTGCGGCAAGCCACTTGACCTCTCCAATTATTCAGATCCCTCTTTTGTTAAGTAAGGGTCATTAGTACTAATTCATGAAAATGCAGTAAATATTAAATGTGATACTGTAGGTAAATCTAACAAAGAGCAATAGATATTCAATATCTGAAAACTGATGTTGGGATCAGCATTAGAATTATTGCTAATAATGATAGTATAGAGATTAACCTTTCGCAGATAAATCAAAGCTGTGTATAATCCCAAAGCTTTCAGTGTTGATTTTTCCTTTTTATAAGAGTCTCATATATCTAAGACTGCCTCAACACTGAGCTTATTTGAGTCTCAATGAATTTAGTGGATGAAGGGCGTACATGGCAGGCTCCTCTAAAGACTTGCATATTCAGACATGCTCGAAGACAGCTCGAGGACTAAAGGAGCCCTGGGAGGGAGCTATTTGCCGAAGGACCAAGAGGCATCATGGAATATAATCTGTCTGGAGGGAAAAGAGAGACGGAACACGTGCGTCTGCTCCAAGGCAACAGGACAGGGACAGGGGGTCGTGGTGACTCTGAAACCAGCTCAGGAAATATTTTTAAATGTCTGACATCCTTGCTGTCATGAACGGACTCCTGGTTTTATAAAAAAAGAATTGCGATTAAATAAAGCAACCAACATGGACCACTGGAAGAACAAATAACGGGCACAGTCACCAGTTTCTAGAGAAAGGGTGCGTTCAGCAGAAGTGGGTTTTCTCTGTACCCCTCGCCATGTCCCTGGTAATGCAAGTATGTGATTTCTACTAGTCTTTCGGCTTTACTGAGGTATAATTGTGGTGATCATTTTGCAGCACATAAATGTATCAAAATGATATATCATACATCTTAGACTCACGCAGTGTTACCTGTGTATTGATCATCTCTTTACACATCTCAGGTGATTACATGAAAACAGAGACCTTATCAATAATGTAAATGAATACTGTAACTTTTAAATTAAAATTTTCCTGATTATATGAACGACATACGTGCTTTATGAAATTGTAAGAATAAAGAAAAGTATAAATAAGTTGGCTGGCATTTTTAAATTCACTTTTAAAACTAACACGAAATTCTTCTATGTAAACAGGATACAGGAGTCTTCCAGAATTATGGGACAATGACCAGTAAAACTTAAAGTAAAAAAAAACCTTTATTTTCAGTAGAATTTCACAAATAGTAACATCCACATGCCAAAAATATTGAGCACTTGCTGCAAGATAAAGAAAAAACTAGATTGGATTAAAGACAGTGTCAACACGGCCAATAATTTGCCACATCTCAAAGAACAAGATGCTTAGGAATTACGAACAGGGACCCACACAATCCTGAGAGAAGCTCTGTATCATTCCCTTCATGGAAAATATGACAGCCCCAAGTGGCAGAGTGGGAGATGGAGAAAAATCAGGGACTTGAGGAAAAATACCACAGTCCAAAAGATTCTGAAAATGGATAACTAGGAGAAAAAGGAGGAACCTTTCACATGCTTAAATTAATTTTTTCAAGAGTCAAGAGGACTTTGAATCTTTAAGAAGAGACCTTAGGGGCACCTGGTTGTCTCAGTTGGTTAAGCGTCCATCTATGGCTCAGGTCATGATCTCGTGGTCTGTGAGTTCGAGCCCTATGTCAGGCTCTGTGCTGACAGCTCAGAGCCTGCTTCAGATTCTGTGTCTCCCCCTCTCTCTGCCCCTCCCCCACTCGCTCTCTCTCTTCCTCTCTCAAAAATAAGTAAAACATTTTTTAAAATGAAAAATAAATGAAAAATAGAAAGAGAGCTTGCAGTCATGAAAAGAAAATAATTTCATTTCAGGAAAGACTACAGGAGGTGAAAGGCACATTTATCATAGTAAAAGGACAGTGGGATCAGTACACATTCATTGGGACTAAAAGAGAGAACAAGTCACAAATTGCGGCCAAATTCAATTGTGGCCAATTGAAGCCAACATAGGACACAAATTACACAAAAGGCAGAAGAAAGTTTATAACTTTAATGAGAAAATAACAACAATGATAAAGAACTTCCCCAGCTCAGAGAAAAATATGAAGCTTGCAAATGAAAACTACATACCAGGCAATGTTAGTGAAATAACACCAATCCCATAACACAATTTGTCTTGGTTCTTTTTAATGTCCAGCTATACATAAGAAAAATGTCCTTCAACCCCCTAGGGGGGGAAAGAACAACACAAACAGTGTCTCTACAGAGGAGCACAGGTTAATTTGGACTCAGAAGGCACCTCTACCAGAAGCGAACTTTTCTAAGTTTGACGCAGTCTTCAGCCCTCCTTTAATCACGCATCGTTTCCAGTCACCCGGCTCCCCTCTCAGTGAATTGTTAGAGCTTGGAGAACCCAGGATGTGTCAAAGAGTGTGAAAAGAGTGTACAAAAGTAGTCGATACGCACAGCCAAACAGGACGCATCTTCCTTTTCAGTGGGTTCTCTGAAGACTGGGAGAGGTAGAAACGTAGAGAAAGATAAAACCAAGGGTGGAAAGCAGGAAGATATGCCCAGGTTGCAATTGGAACCCAGAGTACTGGTGTCTAATCAGATGGAGGCTGGGAGTGAGAAGGTTGAAGGAAAACCCTGGCACAGGCAATGCCTGAGATGCATTCAAAAATAGACGTAGGATGGATGGAGAAAGAAAGAAAGAAAGAAAGAAAGAAGGAAGGAAAGAAAGAAAGAAAGAAAGAAAGAAAGAAAGAAAGAAAGAAGATAGGTGTGAAGGTTAATCAGACAACAAGGGGATGGGCAAGGGAGGGCAGCCCACACAGAAGACCAAGCCTGAGTACCACTGGAGGTTGTGCTCAAAGGAACAAGTAGAGTTTGACGATTCTTACTCATGCCCAGAATTTTCCAAAACTCCCTAAATTTCTACATCCTCATCTACGAAACAAAGACAATGCTAGGACTATTGTGAAAATAAATTAATGTAACCTTCTAAGACTAGTGCCTGACACTCAGCGAGTATTTGTTGCTCTTACGGTGATGATGGGGGTCCTCTTTTCATCTCCATCATCAACATCTTCCTCCTCATCCTCACCATCCAGTCTGGTAGATGTGGAGAGTTCTATTTTACTTCCCCTGTTGCCACTTCCGGCTTCAACGTAAGCAGCTTGAGCTACTTCTCTGTGCCACAATTTCCATCTTACGAAAATAAAGCTGATCGTGTCTACCTCGTGAAATTCGTGGAGAAATTCAGTGACATCATAAGTGTAAAGTACCTGACACACAGAAGGGGGTTACAAGAACACCTGTCCTTTGAAGTACAAAGCACACAAAAGCACAAAGATCCAAGTACAAATACACTCAAGAGTTCGTCGGAACACTATGTCTAAAGAACCAAGATATTCCTAGGATTCTACCCAACGTCTTCAAGTGGTCTGTCTCTACAAGCTTCCTCCTCCCTGTGATTCTTCTCAGTTTCATTCCTTAATTCTAAAAGTTGAGCACAAGAAACTCCCGGTTTTTCCAACTCACCAGGACCTCTCTCCCCTTGGCCTTCATGTTGGTGATGACCTGTTGTAGCATAGCCCCATAATTCCCTGGGATCCCAGGACTGGACGAGGCTCCTCTCCTGAGGCCCAACGGGCCCTTATACCTCCATCACAACCTTTACAGCTGTTTGTGATTGTCTGATTGATTACTGGCATGCCACATTGGACTAAAGACGGCGGTGACAGGGTAAAGGCTGTTTTGTTCACCAGCACAGTCCCCAGAATGCAGAATATTGTCACCAAATAGTAGGTTCTCCACAAACTTTTGTACAGTAAATAATTAAATAAAAGCACTCCCGTTGAGTATTTTTTCTGGATCAGAGTAAAATTGAATTCAAAAAGAGTAAATTATTTTTTTTTTTACCAATGTGTACATGTCTGTAAATTCATCATAAACACCTATTCAAGTCATTTGACTCAAGGTTGTAGAATTGTTTTAATGGTCACGTTCAAACTCCACTGAATTTGTGATTTCTTGGGTTTTCTGCGAGTGTTTCTGTAAAGGCAGGCTTTGATGTTAGGTTTTCTTTAATTTTTATTAACAGTTACTAAGTTTTATTAACTATGTACACTTCCACAACGTTCTATATGTTATTGATACTCATGTTGAAATGTTCCTTTAACTCATATAAGTTCTTTTAAGATATGTCCCTACACTAAATTAATTTTCATCATATTAACAAAAACATATTAACAAAATCAACTTTTATAGAACTATGAGGTTAAAATCTGAAAGGCTTACTATTAAAAGTAATGTCAGAGAGCCACATAGTATTGTCCGTACATTTTCCCCTCCGTAGCTTTTATTTACTTTTTTCTTTAATAATAATCATCTTTCCCTTGCATTTTGGTAGAACTGCTCAAGTTTGCCGGGCACATTTTGTGTGCCATTGTCACTCTAGCCCCTTTCCTATCTCCAATAGGGGTTTTAGCTCTGCTGGTGAATTGTTGCTGTCTTTCAGCCCTTCCCGGTCTCTCTTAGCTCTCTTGTCTTCCCAGCCTGCTGTCTTTGCATGTCAACTAGCTGTCTGCTTAAGCCTTCCTGCTCCAGTTTTACAGAGGTCATCACTTCCTGCATTCTTTCAAAGCATTTAGTTCCCCAACACTTTCCTCTAATTGTTGTAAAATATAGATAGATATATAGATATATATATATAGGTAGGTGCAAAGATCTCCTGGGTGTTCAGGATTTTTTTTCACCAGTTCTACAGTAGATTTCATGTTTACTTTCCACTTTATTCACTTTCAAGTGCGATGAGATTTGTCTATACTGTGTTGCCGTACTATGTATCTATACACTAAGCGTTTGCCAGCCCTGGCTTCCAGGCACTGTTCATTTGGGTGACGGTTAAATGCCATTCTCAAAGAAGGAATGGAGATATTGCAACTCAAAAACCACCAGTAGGTCTGCTCAAGAGAGATTGCAGTTTTTCCTATGTTCACTATGCCGTTCATTGTCCTTTGAACGGATGGACTACCGTGGGGGCAAAAATCACAAAATAACCTGCTGACAGATCTCTTTTTCTGCTCCCATTCATGAGTCTTTCCATGAAGCGTTTCACCTTCCAAATACTGCATATCCAAATACTGTGTATTATGGACAATTGTCTTTTTGTTTTTCAGCCATAGTTGTTTTTTTAGTATTTGTTTGTTTGTTTGTATGGGGATGGGTGTAGTCTAAGAACAAAACAATGTGGAGCACATTACTGTCTCCTAGGCTCTCTTGAGGTATTGAAAACACCATGAAGAACACAACAGACGTAACCTCTGCCCTCCTGGAGTCCATAATTTACCCAAGATCCAGTTATTAAACACGCACAAGTATGACATGTTCCACATGTACTAGAGAGAGCTAACTGTAGACAAAGAAGAACAAAATAGAAACACTGGGAATAGAAGCTTCATGGTGACTGCTTTTGACAGAATATTCCACATAAGACAGAGCTCCTTTTCTGTTGGTTTAAACTTTTTATTTCAGGGACACAGACCATAAACTAAAGAATTTTCTATGATTTTTTTCCAGAATGAATGGTAAATTTGATTTGGTTCTATGGACGACAGAGGCACTTGTTAAAAAATGTTTTTCTATTATATTAATCTCTGGTAATCTGTTAAAAGTGATTTGGAATCCTGTAATTTTTAGTGGCTTTAAAATTTGATGCTGTTGACACATTTTATCTTTTAAAATGCATTTTCATAGATATTTTTAGTGAAAAATTGGAAATAACTTCAGCAAGGAGTGTGAGCTAGAACCCATTTTAAAATTAAAGTGAGAAGTCATTTCAAGAGATGTTTAAGAGGCACATTCTACAGGGACTGGTGATAGATTAAATTGAGAGAGGGAGCCGTTTCACAAGACTCGGTTTTCGGCAAACAAATAGGTGAATGTGAGCCCTAGGAGGAAGCCTGGGCTAGAAACAAGAACTTGAAAGTCATGTCGCAGCCAGTTGCCATCTGAAGGCCGAAAGTCAAGTGTGGAAGACCCCAAAGCATGTATTCCCTTCACATGTTGAGTCTTGAAATAGGTCAAAAGATAACCCAAGTGAATAAAATTTTGCTCTGGGTGGCATGACTTAACACTCTTTAAAATAACAACAACGACTGTATTTATCCTATACCGTCCAAGGGTCTCTAGCATCATCCATTTTTCCTTAACCACAACTCTTGCTCCCATAGAATCCCTTTCGCCTCGAATTCTGACGTGCTTTATTAATTTGGAAGAAGCTGGTTAGTTTCCCAACATGATAAACTGGGGGCTTTAATAAGGAAGGGACGTGACAGCCAAGCAAGGTGCACCACGAAGGGCCCTGGGACTTCCATCTACTTCTCACCCCACCCCTCCCCTCCTTCCCTTTCACTTCCCAGAATCTCATCTCTTGCCACCCATAACTATGAGTGCCTCCTTACTGGCCTCTCATAATCTTGGTTTACTCCTTTCTAATCCATTCCTCGTCACCTATGAGATTTGTGCATTTGTTTCTCCTAAAGCAGAATAAAGAGGTCAAGGCTTGGTTCTCGCCTTAACCATCGGGGGAAATCACAACCTTCCCCACAGAGTTTCTGTATAAAATGGGAAAAATTAGATTGCCTTGCCTTGCATCCTCCATGATAGAAAAGAGTAAAGGAGACAAAATATGTGAAGGTAAACACAAGTTCTACACCCGTGATGGTACATCGCACTAGTTAGGGTAACACCGGCAGAGTGTAAGAGAAGCTCTGGTGTCTTAATAGCTTATCAAAGTAAGATTTCTTTTTCCCTCCAGCAGGTAGGATTTACAGTGGTCCAGGGTCCCTGGCTTCTTTCTACCCAGCCTTCCCCAGTGCCTCATAATTCTTCACTCTGCCAGCAAACAAGAAAAAAGACTGGAAGAATCACCCATGGGAAGCTTTTAAGGGCGAGGATTGCCAATCGTGTATATCACTTCCAAGCACATCCAGTTGGCTAGAACTCAGTCACGTGGTCATACTTAACTGGAGGGTTGGGAAATCCTCTTTAGCTGTTTATATAGGATGAGAAAGAAACGGACTTTGGTGAACACACCGCAATTTGTGATTTCTTGACGTTCCTATAACTCTACTGGATGAAGGGGGTACCAATGTAATAAATATCTTTCTTAAAGAAAGTCAGTCATTGGGATGAACCAGACATACAAATAACCAACTAGAACTTAAGATAAGATAAATGCTAAGTTTTAGGTCCAAAGTGCTAATGGCTTGTAGTGCACCAGAAATTACCAAGAGCCTACTAAGTGCCACAGCCTTTTCTGTGTACTTATTTTCTTTCAGGTACCATCCTTCTATTTACAGAAGAGAAATACTCAGGTTCAATTAAGCTGGACTCGTCACCAAGCTCCAAATGACTATATGTAATGGTGATCTGCACTCAAGCCCAAGATGAAGGAGGAATTGATTTTGCCCGGTTATTTGAGGGAAGAATGTTTGACAGAAGAAACATTTCAAAGTGGTCTTCAAGGAGAAGCCCATAACTGACGGGGTGAAAATTTTAAAGAGTAAGTCAGAACTTGTTACTCCCAGCTTAAAAAACCACTAATGCCTCCATCACACTTGGACTACAATCCAAACTCCTCCTTGCATTGACTTGCAAAGTCTCTATCTGGTTGGTGACCATCCCTATGACCTCACTGTGGCCCACGTGCCCCAAGTCATCACCATCCTAACCCACTGTCTATTCCTCCGATGTGTCAGGAGTACCTTCGGGCCTTTGAAATAGCTATTTCCTTTGTCTGGAGTGCTCCTGGTCTAGACTTTTCTTGGGTCTCCAAGAGTCTTTTCCTGATACTTCACTGTTCTCTATTCTCCGTCATAATTCCCTTCCCAACATTTATCATTATCTGATATCTTTCTCTCTCTTTCTCTCCCTCTCTCTCTCTCCCTACTTCTTCCCTCCCTCCTCCCTCCCTTCCTTCTTCTTTCCACTCTCTCCCATCAGCATGCCAGCCCCTTGAAAACATGAAGCTTCCCTACTCTCTTCACTGCCAAATCAAAACAATATGGCTGAGAAATTACTTGTCGAATAAATGCGTCCTATTTTGACAGGTTGAGAAATGGGGAGAATAAAGATATTAGAGACTGAGGGTAGCTTCAAGAGCCAAGGCAAGTTATATGTCAGCCTAAGGGGTCATGCACGTTCATACCTCACCTTTTTCTCTTAAATCTGACTATGACGTATTCTCCTGTTTTATAAGATCCAGGGAGTCTGTTCGTGAAATATAACATGCTGTTGGTGGAAGATTCTGTACGATGGCTGGTACTTGTTCTTTCAAAAAGACTTAATGATGGTTGGGATGCTCCCACAAAGGGCAAAGGCCAGCAGAGACTCTTGTACAATTCCAGACTAAAAGTATGGGTATTGCTCTGCCTTGAAATATTAAGTTGAGAAGAGGTGGAAACAAAATCTGAAGCAGTGTGGAGAAGGGAAACATAGTTTTATTCAGCTAAACCCAACATCCTATCCTCAGGCTCCTTTAAAGCTAGAAAGAGGGCACATTTAGGACAAATAAAATATCATGACCCTTCATTGGCATAACACTAGGTTTATAAGATGCTTTTTTCTTTCATATTTCTTCAAAATCTGCACACAACATCTGTATGGTGGGTATAATTATTCCTATTCTATAAATTGAGTATATCAGGGTTCTGACGGGCAGTTTGCCTAAATTCCTTGAGGAAAATAATCCTGTCTAACTCATTCTTTTCGTGTTGTTTGTAAAGTTAAAAAGAGGTGGGGGGGAGAAGAAAAAGAAAGAACAATAAAGGTCTATGGAATTGAATTGGATAAAACTCAGATGAATCAGAAATAGGTTTCTTAAGAATGCCTTGCCACTGGGTACCCATTTCTTCATCATTAAAGGTGAAGAGAAATAATTCACTTTTTTTTTTTTGCCCCGAAGTCCAAAACGCCCTCAGCCCTGAAAAATAATGAACAGAGCGAACTCAGAAATTTAAATTGCAACCAAAAAGATGTCAACGTCTCTAAACTGAGCCTGGAGGAAATCGGTCTTAGAAGGAAAGAAGATTGAGGGCTCCTTGTTTCAACATCTTGGCAAGATGACGGAATAACAGAAGATCCTTTTCCTCAAATCAACCCTGTAAAATCAAAACAAGGAGAGGGAAGCAGCAAACCCAAAACTGTTAGTTTCGGTTCTGGCCATGGCTGAGTAAGCACGCTCCGTCCTGTCTCTCCCGCTCCACGCAATGAACAACCCCGGACAGAATGCATGGAGCAGCAATCTGAAGAATATTTATAAAAATAAAATAAAAGCGGTAGCAGGCAGATTGGGGAAGGAAAGCAGAACTCGAAATAACACCAAGCCAGTGATGACTTTCCTCTTTTTCCTCCTCCAGTATTTCTGAGCCTGGATTCAAAGACAGTCTGAAACCCGTAAGTGTGCACCAGATGTGAGCTCTGTATTAGTTTGCTAGAACTATCGGAGCACAGTACCGCACCCTGGGTGCCTTAAGAAAAAAGACAGAAATGTATTATCTCACAGTTCCGGAGGATAGAAGTTCAAAATCAAGGTGTAAGCACTGCCAGTTCCTCCTGAGGGTTGTGAGGGAAGGATTTACTTCAAGCCTCTCTTTAGCTTGCAGATGGCTGTCTCCTTCCATCAGCTTCCCTTTATATGTACTGACATCCAAGCTTCCCTGTTCATAAGGGCATCAGCCACACTGGATTAGGGGATCGTCCTAGTCCAGTGTGGCCGAGCTAATTACATCTGCAATGATCCCATTTCCAAATAAAGTCGTGTTCTGACGTGCAAGTGTTAGGATGTCAACATATGAATTGAGGGTGGGGGTACAATTCAACGTGTACAAAGATTAAGAATAATAACAATGATAACCTTCTCTTTCTGGTCCAAGGAAGAGATAGGAAAGAGGGTTCCTATGGGTCAGAGAGAATAGTAGAGTCCCCTGGTTTTGTTTTGGTTTTGTTTTTCCTTCTCTCCCAACCCAGTCTCCAGGCAATCCCATGACATTAGTAGTGGGGGGACTGGCAGAGGAAGCCTTACTGACCAGGAAACCATTGCACTAAGGGAGTGGGAGGTGTTTCTTCTTACCATTCCATATACCCTGGTTCTTTGGCCCCTGATGTCTCAGTATGAGGAAGTACATGGCAAAGCTGGGAACCTACAGTGTCCTTTCCTAGACAGAAAACAAAGGTGGGACTGTGGTAGACTGGATCAATGAATGGGATGGGTTTGGGGAGACAGAATGTGTCTGGAAAATAACCAAAGGGAAATAAAGGGGTGCCATAAAAGGTATGAACCCTTGAACTCTTGGGCTCACCTTCAAGCTGTGCATTCATGGAGCTTGGTCTTAAACTGCATACAAAAGAGTTGAGAATTGAACAACGGGGTAAATCCTCACCCAGCTCCCAGACTGGCCACTCCATGATACACACATGGGACAAACCTAAGTGGTCCTTCAAAGGCTTTGAAAATTAAGCCTACATTTGGAACCGCAGCCCAGAGAAAAGGACAGTAGGAATTTGTGACCTTGAACTAGGACAATTCCTCGCTGAAACAAATAAAAAATATTCCCTATAGGATTTAAATGAGATTTAGGCCCTTGCAATATTCAAAATGTCCAAGATATAATCCAAAATTATAAACATGAAGAATGAAGAAACTATAATATCTTGTAAGGAGAAAAAAAAGTCAACTGTAGATGTTAACCCTGAGGTGATAGAGATGTTGGAATTCTTACAGACAGAAGACTTCCGAGCTGTTAATTTAACCATGCTCCACAAAGCAAGGGTAACCACTTTTGAAATAAAAGAAAGAACATGTAATTAGATAAATAGAAGTTATAACAAAGGATCAGCTGAAAAATAATACTTGTCACTGAATGGGCTCAGTAGCAAATTAGAGATGATAGAGAAAAAGTCAGTAAACTTCATGCTAGCATCAGTAAAATCAATAAAAATTATCAAGTTTGAACAACAGAGAAGGAAAATGATTGAAAAAGGAAAGGAGCCTTAGGACTGTTAAGATCAAAAAGGCTAAGCTCCAGATGGACAAGAGAAAAAATACGAGGAAGAAAAATATTTTAAAGAGATAACGGCTAATATCTTCCCAAATGTGGCCAAAGACTTAAAGTTAAGTAATAATTGTAACATTGCATTATTGTTTATCATTGTTGCTCTTGTTACGGACATCTATTGAGCACTTTGTTCCAGGGATCTGATTTAACTTCTTTACATACTTATTTAGTCATCAAGTTGTAACACATAGAAGTCCTCACCCAAGATCACAGAGGTATTAAGTGGTAAAGACAAGAAACATATCCAAGAAGTATGTGTCCAAAGAACAAGGTCTTAGCCACAATGTAATACACCCTATGGCTCATCTAGTGGGTCGATCTCCCTTCCTCTGCATTTAGATTCTTAATGGCAGTTACTTTGTTGTGCTGTACCGTTATTTTGTTTCTCAATGACGTGCTCTTGGTGTGGTGTCAAATATACGGATGCTTAAAAAATTTGAGGGAAGGGAAGCACCTGGGTGGCTCAGTCGGTTAAGCATCCAACTATTGGTTTGGGCTCAGGTCATGACCTCATGGTTTCATGGGTGTGAGCCCCGCATCAGGCTCTGGGCTGGCACCATGGAATCTGCTTGGGAGTCTCCCTCTCTCCCTACCCCTCCCCAGCTTGTGCTGTTTTTGTCTTTCTCAAAATAAATAAGTAAACTTTTTTTTTTTATTTGAGGGGGAAAAGGATAAATACCTATACTACAGGGTTGTCTTAGTCTGTTTGGGCCACTATAACAAAATACCATACACCATATGCCTTATAAACAATATCATGGAGGTTGAAGTCCAAGATCAGTGCCAGCGTGGTTGGGTGAAGGCTCTTTTCTGATTGGAGACTTCTCATTGTGCCCTTGTGTGGCAGAAGGGGAAAGGGGGCTCTCTGGGGACTCTTTTATAAGGGAACTAATCTTGTTCATGAGGCCCCTGCCCTCATGAGTTCATCATTTCCTGAAGTTTCCACCTCATAATACCACCACATTGGGCGTTAGCATTTCAATTTATGAATTTAAGGTGGGGAGGGGGCTCATAAACATTCAGACCATAGCCAGCCAGGGTGAAAGTTGGTTTTTTTTATGATTTACGATCTAAAAAAACTGTAAATTTCTTAATGGAAGATACTCTGCTGATATTCTTATATTCCAAAGTATCTAATATGCTTCTGGTACATATAGCTGCTTAATTTAAACAATTTTGTGGTTTAACGAAATAGGCATAAGACTCCATAATTTCCACACACACACACACACACACACACACACACACACACAAAACAATGTTATAAGAAGATGTTCTGTTTCTACCTCTAACTAGTTTCCTAATCTTGGGAAAGTCACTTAATCTTTGAAGCCATGGCATCTTTTCGTAAACCAAGGAGAAAGCATTCCAATGCCCAACTAGAGTATATTGTGAAGAGTGCTGAGGTCACGTATGTGCAAATGCTTTGGAGAGCACGACGCAAATGACTTTTCCTTTGATTTAACTCATTGCAAGGGAGACAGGAATAAGTGAGGCAAACTAGATTAGGAGCTTCACTGGCTAGGAGAGGGCGTAGTGACGAATTTCAGCTGGGAGCATTGAAGGGTTGTGGGTAAAGAGTCAAACAAGCTGGGAAGGAGTTGCTTAAAGGAAAGGAGGCCAAGGCCAGAGTTACAGAGAGCTGCGTCCTTGCAAGGCGAGCTCCCACTTCAGGAACTTATTTCTGACCTCCTCTTCTCCCCGGAGCTTGGAAGAGATGTGATCTCAGGGAACATGCTCAAAATGACTGCAACCATTTGGAACGCTTTGTAATCACGAGAGAGAGAACACCACACAGATGAAAAGCAGGAGACAAGGGAGGTTTTGAGATGAGCAGGCTTCTTACAAACCATCTTTCTTTTTTAATTTTGGTGATTGGTGCGGTGGGGAGGGGGGTTCTTTTCCTAACCGAACCAAACTAGTTTCTATCCAGCTGTTGGGAAACTAGCAGATGTGTGCACACACATCTAACCAATCTGTGCACTTCAAGATGAATAAGAATACCTTGGGGAACTCATTTAAGGAGAAAAAAAAAATGGATTCCTAGGCTACATCCCCAGGGCCACTGATGCAGAGCTTACCTAGAGTTGGACACACAAGCAGGTGCTCCAGATGTAGGCAGTTCATTCTCACCAAGGAAAGATCGAAGATCAGGTCCGTGCCAAAGCTGAGAGCACAGTATTTTGCACTCAAAGCAGCTCCAACATTGCTCAGACTCCCCTCCAAGAACAGCAGATTGGGGATATGGACAGAGTGGGAGATTTGGAATCCACATTGGATTTTCCAGATTGCCTTATTTTAGTCTTTGCATTTTCTTCTGCTCAGAAGCAAGAGTTTAGAAAACCAGACCTTGGCCTTGCATACCCTGCTGCCCCAGAGCCACCCACACGGTGCCCAGCCGTGGTCAACCCCACCCTGTTCTTCGACATCACCGAGGACGGCAAGCCCTTGGGCCACGTCTCCTGTGAGCTGTCTGCAGAGTTCCAAAGACAGCAGAAAAAAAATTCATGCTCTGAGCACTGGGGAGAAAGAATCTGGTTATAAAGTTTCTTGCTTTCACAGGATTATTCCAGGATTCACATACCCAAGTGGTAACTTCACACGCCATAATGGCACTGGTGGTAAACCCATCTCTGGGGAGAAATCTGAGATGAGAATTTCATCCTGAAGTATAGGGGTCCTGGCACCTTGTCCATGGTAAATGCTGGGTCTCACACAAATGGTTCCCAGTTTGTCATCTGCACTGCCAAGACGGACTGGTTGGATGGCAAGGAGGTGGTCTTTGGCTAGGTGACAGAGGGCATCGATATTGTGACAGCCATGGAGTGCCCTGGATCCAGGAATGACAAGACCAGTAAGAAGATCACCATTGCTGACTGTGGACAAATCTAATAAGTTTGACTTGTGTTTTCTCTCAACGATCAGATCATTCCTTCTGTAGCGCGGGGGAGCACCCCTTCACCCCCCATCTGCTAGGAATATCCTGTCCTCTTTGTGCCTCACTGCAGTCCTATGGGTTCCGTGGTTTCCTCGCTCCTCTCCAAGTCTAGCTGGATTGCAGAGTTGGGTTTATGGCTCTCAAATAAAAACTAAACAACAAAACCAGATCTCATTAGCCAATGTTTACTTTAACCTTAGTTAAGACCTGGCCACTGTACCACCCAGTCCAGGAAACAATGCCATGGTGGACTTTCGAAAACAAGCTGAGGACAGAGTTTTGTTTTAATACCAAGCCAAATTCGCTATGCAACACTCTCTTTTGTGATTCAACGCCCCCCCCCCAAAAGAGAGGAAGAAACAATCAAGAACTAAACAAATAAAATGAAAATTACCTCCCTTTTATACTTTGGTGATGAAAAATGTTTCAAAGCCCTCGGAACGCTCAGAGAAATGATAATTACCTTCTGTTTTCCTGGGGTAAGCACGGGGACATTGGGATTGTAATAGTCTCCTCCGAGTTGTATAAACAGCAGCGTAAGCAATAAAAGTTGCTGAACATCTGGGCTCTGTCTACCCTTTAAAGGGTTGGTGAACATCAGATAAAGAAGACGTTAGATGTTTTTATTTCAAGCCTTAGGGCAGTAGCATGGGCCCATAATGAAGTTATTTCGAGTTTGAATTTCTGGAAGTCACCTGTGAAAACTACTCTCAAAGCAGCCCATGGCCTAAAGTGAAGGATGTATCCAACTAAATCACATCTTTCCAGGGAAAACTAATTTCTTGGTTCAAGCTCTCTTTACTCTGCTTGTCCTTGTGGAGACAACACTAATACCTGGGAACATTTGCCTTGGGCCAAGGAGCTGGGAATTGTACAAGTAATTCCATGCGCCCTACGAACATGTGGGGCTAAAATTACTATATTTTATAGATGAGAGAACCGAGACTCAAAGGGGCAACATAACTTGCTTAATAGCAAAGAGGTAGCAAATTGTAAGGGAGTGCTGAATTGCCTGATTCATGCCCCAACTGCAAAATTCCACTTCCTCGTCGCTCTGCTGGGAAGTCTTTATAACCCTGCCCGCCTCAATCTGAGAGGACAGGGCTTTTGTCCCCCCATTGCGGCATGTGTGCAACTAACAGGGGCCACAGTCTGGAAGATGTTGTAATTTGGGATTCATTTAACTGTCCCTACCAGTGGGCTGTACATTGGAGAGAAGGAAGCACATCCGATGACATAACTTCTGGCAAAAGACATAACAGAGTACAGGTTCTGTTTCCAACATTTACTACCGATGCTTACCAGGGACAAGTTTTTGTCTGCTGGTGTCTTATAGTTTTGACCCACAGTTGTCTCATCTGTAAACGGGGATAATAATCCTGCCTCTAAAGTCACTGTATGGTTTAAGTGAAGACATGTGAATGCATCTAGAATACACCTGCTACTTTGCACATGTTCCACAAGTAGTTTCCCACCTACTTTCCTTTTTTAATTTTTTTTTTTTTTTTTTGAGACAGGGAGAGACAGAGCATGAACGGGGGAGGGGCAGAGAGAGAGGGAGACACAGAATCCGAAGCAGGCTCCAGGCTCTGAGCGGTCGGCACAGAGCCCGACGCGGGGCTCGAACTCACGGACCGCGAGATCGTGACCTGAGCTGAAGCCGGACGCTTAACCGACTGCGCCACCCAGGCGCCCCTCCCACCTACTTTCCTTATGGCCATAGTGTCGGGCATGCTAGGGCCACTGAGGACACTGAAATACAGTATAGTCTGATAAGAAGCTTGTCATTCATTCATTCATTCACACACTGAATAAATATTTACTGAGTTCTGTATGTGCCAGGCACTTTTGCAGGTGCTGCGCAGGGAACAAAGATAAAGACAGACAAAAAACCCTGCCCTCATGAGATCCACATCCTTTCAGGAGAAGACAGACAATATACCAAAACAAGTATAATATGCTGCAATACCATAATAAGCAGAGAATTACAAATGAGGAGTTCTGGGGACACAGTGGCCATTTTGTTTTGTTTCATTTTTTGTCATCATTTAATTTTAGTCCAAGTATAGTTAACAGACGGTGTTGTATGAGTTTCAGGTGTACAATATAAAGATTCAATTCAAAGTCCATATACCATCCAGGGCTCATCATGACAAGTGCTCTCCTTAATCCTCACCACTTATTTCGGAGGGTGGCTATTTTGAATAAGCTAATCGGGGAAGGGCTCAGTGACAGGCTGACATCTGGACAGAGACCTCAAGGTGTTGAGGGAGCAAACCCTGCATATTCCAGGCGGGGGGGGGGGTGTCTAGGGAGAAGGAAGAGCAGCAGTAAAGGCTTGGAGAAAAGTTTTCCTGGTGTGCTAGTGCACGGGTGAGAGGGCTGAAGACTGGGTCACCGTGGCGTCAGATTATACACCTAATCTTGGCACGGGGTGGGGGATGGCTCAAGATATGAGGATCGTGGGGCGCCTGGGTGGCTCAGTCGGTTAAGAGTCCGACTGCGGCTCAGGTCACGATCTCACGGTTCTTGGGTGCGAGCCCCGCGTCGGGCTCTGTGCTGACAGCTCAGAGCCTGGAGCCTGCTTCAGATTCGGTGTCTCCCTCTCTCTCTGCCCCTCCCCCGCTCCTGCTCTGTCTGTCTCTCTCTCAAAGATAAATAAACATTAAGACATTAAAAAAAAAAAAAAAAGCATATGAGGATCCTAGGTTTCACACCAAGCAAGGTAGCAGCATAAGCGAAAATACTAGTTAAATCCTGTAAAAAAAATCCTGAATAGGAATTAAGAGACCCTACGACTGTGTAGTTATGATCTTGGAAAGGTCACTTTCCCTCTCTGGACTTCAGTGTCCTCTTCTTTAAAATAAGCAATTGCACAAAAACATCTCCAAGTTCCCCTCAAACTCTGCACTTCTAGAACTCAATACCTTCCAACTCAGACAGAGGGGGAAACCAGGCAAGAGAGAGGCCAAACGTTAGGGAAAGCGTCCGCAAATGTTTTTGCAGTTTGTTACAAATAGATAAGTAGACTTCAAGCTCTGAAAACAAATTAATACCCATCCCTCATCCCTAGATCCAACCACTACCTCAGGGATCTCAGAAAATTAAAACCAATACGTGCTTCCCTTGGATTTATTTTTAATTTCTGAATGCAAACATTGGAAAGGAGAGGATGAAAAACGCAGCAACAATCTGTAAATCAAAATCCCTGTCAGGGCGCCCGGGCGGCTCAGTCAGTTAAGCATCCGACTCCAGCTCAGGCCATGATCTCGTGGTCCGTGGGTTCGAGCCCCGCGTCGGGCTCTGTGCTGACAGCTCGGAGTCTGGAGGCTGCTTCAGATTCTGCGTCTCCCTCTCTCTCTGGCCCTCCCCCACTCACTCTGTGTGTGTGTCTCTCTCTCTCAAAAATAAAGAAACGTTAAGATTTTTTTTTTTTAAATCCCTGTCTCTAGCAGGATGTGGAAGAACAAATAATGATATGCTCTGACGGCTGGTATGAGACAGGTAGATTGACAGATGGGTCCATGTCTCTACAGACAGTTTCTGACTTACGATGTTTCTATTTAGGACTTTTAACTTTATGATAGTGCAAAAGAGATAGCCATTCAGCAGAAGCCATGCGTCAAAATGTGAATTTGGATCCTTTCCGGGCTGGCAACAGGCAGTAAAGTCCTCTCTCGTGATGCTGGCCAGCCTCAGGGAGCCACAGCCCCCAATCAGCCAGCTATCATGACTATAAATAACTGATACACTTAGAACCATTCCGTTTGTCACTTTCGGCACGGTGCTCGATAAATTACAGGAGACAGTCAACACCTTATTATCAAATAAGCTTTGTGTTGAATGATTTTGCCCACCTGTAGGCTAATCTAAGTGTTCTGAGCGTGTTTAAGTTAGGCTAAGTTAGGCTCTGATATTTGGTAGGTTAGGCGTATCACATGCATTTGGGATCTAGGATATTTTCAACTTATGATGGGCTTGTTGGAACACAGCCCCATAGTCAGTCAAGGAAAGTCTGTATATAGAATGTGTGCGTTTGCATGTGAATTGTGCTACCCCAAGTTTTCCCATATTTGTGCTGATTTCCTTAGTGTCCAGCTTAGCTGTTAAAAAGACTAATTGTTCCTGCAGACGCTTCTATTATTACACATACTGTGACCTATCGAATGAACATTATCGCTTTGACGCCAATTAGACTCCGCCCATGCGTGCTTACCTCTTAATAGCAGAGCTTACCTATCTCGCTAGGTAACGTGAGGTGCAAGCCACGTGCCTGAGCATTGCAAAAACACAGACATACGTGCCTACGTGACTTTCTAGAAGAAAGTCACGTTCATCTGCCTGGAAGTTGCTATGGTACAAGGCCCGCGGGTAACTCTAAAGTCAAAAACCCCTGATGGCTGAAATAGAAGGCAGTGAACGGGTATTTCTTGAGCACATCTCAAGTGTTAGGTACTTGGTTCTACATTGTTGCGTTAAAACTTTAAAAAAGATCTGGATGCTCTTCCTGGACTGAAGAAGGGCATTCCAATCCATAAGCACGTGTAAAAACCTCGCATCTGCCAAGACTAAGTGAAATAAGATAGTAAAGTGCCTGGTCCATAAAAGGAGCTCCATACATACAACATCCACGGAAGCAGCCATTGTCTTTTATAGCCATTGAGCCCAAATCTTGTTTTAACACTATGATTTTCACCACATGTTCTCCGGAAGCCATTTGACACATTCCAAACCATCCTTCAATAACACAGATAACTGGTGTTCTCAACCCGGAGGGCTGCTCTCCCAGTTCGGACCATTTGGCTGTGGTCAGAAAGTTTGCGTCCATGAAGGGGGGCGGTACCATTATTTGGCACCAAAAGGAAAAATCCCGGGTGGGATTAATGAGTTTCAGTTACCATCTGGATGGCCGACTCCCAAATCCTTGCTTCAGTCCAGACCTCCATTCCACATTCTAGTAAATACCAACTACCTCCTTGACATTTACCTATGAGAACCCCCAGGTCCTTCACCTGGATCATGCCCAAAATGCAGCCATTCCCACCCCCCTTGCCCACCACATTGAGTTGAACTCTGTCTCCCCACCATCCCACCTGATAGATGATACATTCACTCCCCTGCTTGCCTCAGTTACAAGCTTACAGTCTGAGTAAGACACTAGAAGTCAGAAAGGTCTAGATGCTTCCAATGTCACCTTCAACAAATATCTGTTAAGCACAAGTTGTGTTTCGGGAAGTGAGAAGTGGTGAGGAAAGTATTCATGGATATGCCAAAATGAGGTTAAAGATAAGGAATGCACTGCTCAAGGATTGGGGACCTCAGGGGACACAATGGAATGCTTCCAAGAATTGAGTTGGGAAGTGGTAGGGGAGGGTAAAATATCACACCCATCAGCAAGGGGATAGGAGTTCAGAGTATGGCGGAGAAGATAGGCTTGGACTTCTACAAGGGCAGAAGTAGGCAGGAGAATGAGTTCTGAGCATCTCATGGAGGACAGTGTCCAGCCGTCCTCCAGCTCCCAGGCCTAGAGATCTCATCTAGAAGCTTCTCAAGAGAAGCAAGCCTGCATCCTGCCTGGCTACACTCTCAGGCAACTCTCTGGGGCAATTGTCATCAAATCTGCCTCCCACAACTTCCAAATATCTCCACTTCTCTCCAGGACAACTACTCTACTCCAGATCATATCAGCACTTGTCTGTGAATGGGGGTTCAGGGCAGGCTGCCCCCAAATATGCCACTTTGGCATATTGATCATCTTGAATTACAGTGACTTAAGAAACAGCCAGCATAAGAAGGACAACTGTCCCTCCTTTGTCCCCCTGAAAGCAGGAAATGAGTCTCCCATGTGAAAGATGCCCTCTGGGTATCAGGAGAGAGACAGACGCCCTTATCATCACAGACAGGGGATTTAGGGCCAAGAAGACTGTGAAAACAAGCCTTGTTACTTCTTCACTAATTTGCTACTCCAAGCCCAAACTCCTCTGTCCCGTCAATTCTTCACAAATGTATCGTTTCTCTAAAAGGTATAAAAACTGCCTGCTTCGGTCACTTCTTTGAGTCTCGGGTCTCTGTTACCTCCTGTCTGTATATTTGCATTCCAGTAACTCTCATGCGTCTGTGCTCATTTGAGATCTTCTTTACTCGGCCTTTGTTTTACTCCCTTTTACTCATCCTTCAAGTGTCCACTGTGACACCATTTCTTCCAAAAAGCATCACTTGTACGTGGCATGCTGTTTACCTCATCACAGTAATTGTCGTTCTGTATTCTAATTGCCTGTATATCTCTTCTTACCTACAATTGCCTAGTGAGAACATTAACATTCTTGATGCCTAAAAAATGTCTTCTTCACCACTGAATGCCTGACCCCTTACTCATGGCATGGTGACATCAGAGGTGCTCAATAGCTATTTGTTATATTAGTTTAATGAATGATGGCCTGGGGCTGTCCCTGGTGGCCACGAAGGTGGCACTGGAGGTTATACTAATATGGAAATTACCTAAATCTTGCTTTAATCCTGGCTTCTTTATCCATAACCTGAATGGATTTGGTTAAGGGCTGAGCGTCAGTGTCCTTGTCTTTGACAAGGACACGACATGTACTCAGTAGGGTCATCGTGAAGATTTAATGAGATAATATATATGAGGCATCTTGCAAATAAGCATTGCCCAAAATCAGGCAGAGATTTTTAGATTTTATGATATCTTTTCACAAGATCTTTCCACATTTATTTTCCTCTTAAAGATCACTCTTGCTTTTTCTTACAGCCAGATTTCCCCCCCAAATAACCATTTGAATCGGAGTCCTGGGGAGGTGGAAAATGGGTGGTAGGTGTGCTTTGCTCCTGGCGTAGAGAGTCCTGATACTCAATAAAGTTAACTTTCTCTTGCCTCTTGAAATAGTTGTCATTGGAATTCCTGTTGCCCTCCCCAAACTCAAGCTACTTTGTTCCTCCTGGTTGTAGGAAAGTGCTCTGGATCCAGGGAAATGCCTGTGGCATCACTGTCATATTAGGAGGCTTAGGACAATGACATATGACATATGGAGTCAAGCAGACTCTGCCAGATTGATGAAGGGGAAGCCTCTTCTTAACACTGAGGGCATTTTGTCTGGCCGTCCCTCAGGGCTGGTTTCAAGGGCACCATAAAGACAGGACAGAGGCAACCAGACAAATGGCTTTGGACAGAGAGGGCAGTCTTCCCTAGTATGGATATAACAAGCACAGAACGTGGAATCAGAAGCACTGGGTCAGTGGAGAAAGGCAGAGCAGTGGATTCTGAATCATCCTGAATATGTGGCATTTATGGGAGCCATCGGCCATTTTTAATAAGGAAGATACAAACCCAGTAGAGGCCATGGGAAGTACGGATTAAGGGATAGTATCTAGAAGCAGTTGGGCAACACGTCTTGATATAAGGCAACAAATGATTGAGTTTGGTAGAGAGTGAGGAGGGAAAGCAGGGCTGGATAGGAGAGAGAGGACACAGAAGGAATCAGTAGAGCCTGAAAACCGATTCAAGGTTGAGTTTAAAGAAATGAATCCTCTCCAACTAGAAGAAAAATGGAACCAGAGCACAAGGAAGATGAAGGTCAGAAGACACATCTGTTCCTGTCACTACACCAGGAAGGTGCTGTGAGGCTGACAACTGATGGACGGGAGGTGCTTCCGTCTGCCTGGGTGGCGGAGGAGTCACATGGGACTGTGTCCATGCGATGTCACAGCATCTGGTCAGTCTGCTCTAAAATTCAGTCCGATGCTCGGTTTCACCCCCTGTGGAAGGAAGAGGCTGACAGAATGAGCTGCGCTTCCTCACGGTGTCTCCTGGCCCAGACTTACTTGGCCTGGCTACCGGAAAATGATAAACTGAGTCACGACCGTGACGGCACATGGTCCCAGGGCAGCCCAGAGCATGCCCGTTTCTTAGCATCTGGACTGGACTTTATTTATGTGTATTGAAGGCTCTCAGGCTGGGGTGGGGAAGGAAGTTGGGAAAAGAAAAGCGGAAAATCCAAGAACCTGAAAGGTAAAATCCATTGCACTCCCGGCAGCAATGGGTCTATTTTTACATCCGCCACATGGGGCAGAGGGCTTATGTTGTCATTTCAAACACCGCTTCGTCTTGACCAAGGCAGGATTGTGTGTGACAGCACTGAAATCAGAACATTTCTCCAGGCAGCGTAGCTGGAGGCCTTCTAATTGCTCTGGGTATCCGAAGTTACAAGGACCATCCCAGCTCGTCCCCTGCCTGGGAAAGAGAGATCATTAGTTCCCTAGACAGAAAACACTGAGGTTGCAAAAAGTGAATGAAACGCCCTACCAAACAATGCTCTCGTTGTGAGACGGTTTGCTCATGTTACAAAGGGGCTCGGGTCAGCCATCAGAGATACTAGAATGGTCTATATGTTTTTTAAGTGTCAACAGAAACTGGGATCCAAGAAAGACAAAGAGAAATGGGTAAGACTAATGTCTCGGGCATAGAGAACGGATTCTAAAAATAACAATCACTGCTCCGTATGCATTTCATCTATCTCTCGATCCCCAGTGCCTGGTACCATGTCTGGGACGTTAATAAGTTTTGGTTATGACTGAATGGGTTAATAAAGTAATATTATCCGATGTTATTCCCCCACCCGGATGCGCTTCTCCCATGTTTCTAGAATATTCTTCCTCATATTTTTGGTCATATCACAAATCACATAGGAAATATCACTCCCTGGGAGAAAAATCCTTTCTGTCAACCAAAATAGAAAGCATCTGTCCATCATTACCTTTAACACAGCATTGTATTCCTGGAGCCACCAGCAAGAGGGTTGTGTTTTCTCGGTTCTCTTGCCTGGCTCTGAGTAAGCTGAAGTTAGAAACCATTTCTTATTCTCTCTCTCTCTCTCTCTCTCTCTCTCTCTCTCTCTTTAGATTGTCTGGTATAGTTTGGCACACAGTAGGTTCATAATACATTTGGGTTGACAAACTGCTCCAAGAGACATTAGAGAAAAAAAACCCTGTCAGGGCTTAATAACAGACAGAATCCAGGGACACGAGAGAGGGAAAGGTCAATGATAAATAATCCCCGACAGTCGTTTCTTCTGCCTGCAACACAACATTTCTTTTCTTGACATCAGTAAGTGGTCCACGCATTCCTTCCAAGCCCGATACAATCTGTCAGCCGCCATTCCTGCAGGAAGGCTCTCTGCCACGAAGTCGCAAATAAAAGATAAAAATGTGAATGATGCTTTCTATGTGGCAGTGGCCTTTTTTCTAATTTTCCGCAATTGTTTCCAAAGCCCAAGTTTGTGTGTGGTCTTCTGGAGGAGACCGGCTTTGCTGTCGTGATGAACTGGAACAAAGCTCTGAATACCTTCCCCAAAGGGGATCCTTCCACGCAGCCAATTAGAGTCCGTTCTAGGCTTCGCTGTTTCCTCCTAAGTCACTGTATATTTTTTGAAGTTTATGTGCCGTCGATTAGATGGATTACCACTCCTCTTCCATAAAGCAAGTGAATCAAGGGACATATTTTTCTTGGCACTTTTCCCTAAGAACAATCAGTCACACTCATGGCCTCGCTTTTTGTTTTCCAGGGGATGACCCCTAACTCTGCCTGGATCCTCAAGTCTTTGGGTTCCTCACTGGCACATTCAATTCCACACCTAAAATCTAACAAAATCTCCTCCCTTTACCCTGCAAAACCAGCTTCCCGTGTGGACCCCCTTATCCTCGGGTATAATGCGAGCTGTCTCCAGTCACCCAGGCTCAAAGCCAGAGTCATCCCCTATCAGAGTGAGCTTTCTTTCTTTTTTTTTTTTTTTTTAACACTTATTTATTATTGAGAGACAGAGAGACAGAGAGACATAGAGCGTGAGCGGGGGAGGGGTAGAGAGACAGGGAGACACAGAATCAGAAGCAGGTTCCAGGCTCTGAGCCATCAGCACAGACCCCAACACGGGGCTCGAACCCACAAACTGCGAGATCATGACCTGAGCCGAAGTCGGTCGCCCAACCAACTGAGCCACCCAGACGTCCCTCAGAGGGAGCTTTCTAATGGATTTCCTTGTCACTCGTCCCTTGCACATCGCCTCCAGAATTACAGTCACGAAGATCCATTTCTCCTACTATAAATTCTCAACTACTCAGTCTGGCTTTCAAATCTCTGCAAAATTGACTCTTAATTACCACTCCAGGAAACTGGTTGAGAAGTCCCCTAAGAATATTCTACTGAGTCACTATTTTCTGTTCCCAAAACAGACCCCAACCCTCAGACACTATCCTCAGCCTTGCCATCCTGGATTAAATTGTCTTTATGTCTCTAGTTCTAGTCCCAGCGCCTGGGTTACTGAAGGACTTGAACCTGATGCCTCTGCAAGTTTGTCCATTTGGTCTGATTCCACTTAGAGCCCGGATACTGGTCGTTTGTGTTTGCCTTGACTCTACACGCAGAAGCTCTCAGGCCAACCTAAGTCCACTTCCAGCCCTCAGCGGATTCCCAGGACCCGGAGCAAGGCGCATGGCCCGGGGTCACTGTTTGCCTGGATAGGAAGTCCAGAAACAAGCCAGGGCAGCCTGGCATCTAAAGATGAAAGTGGGATCATAAAATGAAAAGAGAGAAGCACATCGGAAGATGAAAAGACATGAGAGTTCTCAGACGTGTTGTTCCATTAGGGTGAATGAATGGGCACTCTTTCAGTCACAGTTGATAGAGCTCTAACTCAAAGCAGCTTGAGCCATAAAAAGGAAAGAGTTAGGTCGTGTCGCTTAAAATTCCAGGAATGTATTTGGCTCCGAGTTTGGTTGAATACAAGGTGCATATACTATCCTTCGACGTCTTTCTCTGTCCGTAGTTACGCTCTGCTTTCCGTCGTGCTCTCCCAGCCGGACTTCCTCCTTGCGTGAGCAGGCTCTAAGTTCCTATCCTACCAGCTCAGCGACCCTAGAGAAGAGTACTTTCGTAGCAGTCGCACCAAGTGTCGGGATGGTTTCCCAATGAGATGGCTGAGGCCCCAGCCCCGTCCCTGAATGAACCACTGCCCCTGGAGAGAAGAAACAGCACTAGGAAAGTCAGGACACTGTTCGAAGGGGAAAACGCAAGATGCTGGATAGCAAAACCAATGTCCAGCATGATAGATAAGAGCAGTTGGACGGCTCAGGACAACAGGTACATCGGAGGCCTGAATCTTGGGGATTGGGGGTAGTTCTGATCTCTTAGAGATCCCATGCTTGGTCTCTCTCTTATACTTTGGTACATGTGACAAGGGTCATGGGTGATGGTGAACCAGAGAAATACACCTTCCCCATCCGGATAGATGGAGCAGGTGCACATGCACACACACATACACACACATCTGCTTCTCAGAGGAGCTACATCCTATTTAGATGGATTATTCGGAGGAAAATCCATGCACCTGTGCAAAGGCCACCTGTCTGGGGCTCCCCATAGGACACTCTATTTTAGTCCAGGTGGAAGGATAGGAGAGTGAGATATGGTTATAAAGGGAACATTTCAGAGAACTTTAAAAGGCAAAAAACTCTCCAACCCAGATTGTTACAACATGCCCACCAATTTACCCCATGCAATTTGCTTACCTTTCAACAGACAGAGGATCTTTAGGGAGTATTTTTCACTGTGGCACCTTCCGTCTAGGTATGACCCCTCACTAACCACAGTTCAAAGCCTTTCCCTGCTCGGTGCCAGGGAATCCAGGGATCCCCCGTCCCTGATCTAAGCCCCAGGTTAAACATGTTCCAACACATTCCAACATGTTTCTCCAAGGCTCAGCTCAAATTCCAGTCTCTGTCACAAACGTTCCCACTACCTTTATTTTGATTTTATTATTTTTTTAATGTTCATTCATTTTTGAGAGAGAGAGAGAGAGGGAGACACAGAGTGAGCGGTGGAGGGAGGGAGAGACAGGGAGACACAGAATCCGAAGCAGGCTCCAGGCTCCGAGCTGTCAGCACAGAGCCCGACGCGGGGCTCGAACTCACAAACCCCAAGATCATGACCTGAGCCGTATCGTCGGACGCTTCATGGACTGAGCCAGCCAGACACCCCTACCCTTATTTTAAATTAGTCTCTCTCTCTCTCTCTCTCTCTCTCTCTCTCTCAAACTCCGCGGGTGTTGTTTATTCCCCCATGACAGCACTTATCACAGTTTGCTTTTGAATTAACGTTATTTATGTATGTGTCTGTCTTCACTGATAGACTGTGAGCTTTCAGCAGGCCTGGAATAGCTCTCATCCGTCTCTATATCCCCCCCCACACACACACAATGTCAAGTGCCACCCTTTGCACTGAGCAGATCCCCAACAACTGTTCGCCAGGTTGCTGCAACCAATCACGTTAGCTCCTGGCACAATATTTTTCAAAGGCCTCGCCTTAACTACAGCACCGCTTCTAACTTTCTAAAAATCCACGTTCCCTTTGCGAGCTAAAAATCTCATGCCTTCTGTTGTGATTGGAGGGGTCCGGTAAATAATCCCTTCTCTGCTCCACTCATGATCCGAGCCAATTAAAACATTAGACAAACAAGAAGACAGGTAGGGATTTCCGGCAGCCTTGTTACCGATGAAAACTGAATTTAGGCTGGCAAGAAAGGGCTTCCTAATTCAAAACGCAGGCCAACCACATACCCTTTTGAAATGCAGAGCGGGGGAGGAACAGAGCAGTAATTCTGTGTGCTGTGGACACGGGGCTCCTAGGAGGGAGGCTGAGCTGTGTATGCATGCTCTTCCTGGTCCCACATTCAAGAAGCCACTCTTCTTCCCATAAAGAGGAGTGACAGAAGGGTCACGACTTGCCTTGTCACCGTCATGAAAAATCTCTTCACATGGAAGGAAACATCGGGAGAGGTGAATGTGCCTTCAACATACACCTCCCTTCATTAGTTTGTTCAATAAATTGCAGAGTAAATAACCATGCGTCATCTACTTTGTCCCGAGTACCTTGTTAGAACGTGCGATTCAGCGGTGAGCCGGGCAGGCATAATCCCAGCCTCCAGGGGCCTCAGTGTGGAGAGCAGTGAGAGGCGACAGCAAACGTGACCATCACTAAGGAGCTGTGGAAGCAGACAGACCGAGGTCCAGGAAAGCCTCCTGCAGAAGTGACATCTTGGCTGGGACTTGATGAATGGTGGGTTTTAGATAGGTGATGAAAACAGGAAGAGTATTTACTGGAGACGCAAGAGGGGGGAGAAAAGGGAAAGTGGAGGTGGGCGTTCCAAAGCCAGGGAACAGAATATGCAAAGCACCTGAGGTTCTATGTCTATGTGGACCTGGCCGACTGCATTCCGTAGAAAAATCACATGCAAAAAAAAAAAAAAAAAAAAAAAGCTTCAAAATCCTGGCTTTTCTACCTCCAGCTTCCAACTTCCCAAATCAGCTCCCTCTGCATCTTGCTGGAATAAAAAGCAGATTGCCAAGGTACCAAGCACTATGGTGATTGGAAATATAAAGGGGATTAAGTGACAGACAGACAGTGACTCTAGAGAGAGGATGGCTGGAAGAGAGAGCCAAAGAGAAAAACACAAAATCATGAGGACTGGAGGCAGGAATATCAGCCCTAAAATAATTCGTAAGGGAAAGAGATAATTTAAACTTGTAGACATCCTTCTTAAATCCAGCCAAATTCGAAAACCCACTTGGAGGTTTTGGCAGCGTTTTTATTCTTTCTCTGGGGGGGAAAAAAAAGTCTCCTTTATCAAACTCTTAATTATCAGAAATATCTAAACATGAGATGGTAGGGACACCAAAAAAGGCTCTGTTCTATTTTGCATTTCACTAGCTCCAGCTAGGCTGACCCTAATAGCAGTGATCATTTGGCTACATATTTGGTGATTAAGTGGCACCACGGTTTGGGAAGCCAGTTCCCCAAAGCAAGCTATCAACAATGCACGGACAACAACTATGAGGTTCAAAGTCAACTGATAAGGCAACTCAGACTGCAAATATGAACTGCCCCCCACCCCACCTTGCGGGGGCAGTGTTGGCATTCTCCAGCATGCCCCATGCTGACGTTCTCCCATTAACGCCATAGTATATGAAAGCTAGAAGAAGCCTTGGAGAGCATCTTGTCCCACCTCTTCATTGTACATCTAAGACAAATCAGGCCCCGGAAAAGACGTGATCTCCCCAGCAACCTGCAGCATGCCAGAGGCAAGGCTAGATTTAGCACCCAGACCTCTGCTCCTTGGTTAGCGTTTTTGTACCCATTGGGTTTCAGTCAATGCATTGAAAGCAACTTCAAAGCAGGCAAGACCTAAAGATAACCATGTTAGCCTCATCGTGGATTACAGCTACATTTGAAGACGAGTAGTCAAATGTGCTTAGTTACATCCCTCTGAAATGAACTTAGTTCCTAAACCTGCAGACTCTCCTTGCAGCGGGAGGGTGGGATCTGTTCCACGAAGGTAACTATTCGTAGAGAGAGAAGGTCAGAAGGCTTCCCTAAGGGAAAGGCATACAGATCCCAGAAGAGATAAGCCATGCATTCCAAATTCTTTCTCCCAAATTCATCCATCAGATAGCTTAGCCCTCTTCTGATTTGGCTGGAGGTAGGGAGCGATGACAGGTGGAACGAGAGGCCAGGAACGTGATTCTAATGGGGATCCTTTCACAGAAAGCAAAAGGCCAGGGTAAAGGAGGTCTCCCTCCAACATTTCAAAATGCTTTCAAAATGCTTTTTTTTTTTTTTTAAAATCTTAACTCGTAGTGCTTAACCATTAACCCAGGATCCCCAAGGTACAGTCAACCCCTTGTGAGAGAAGATCGGAAATCTATCAAGTAATTCTTGCTTCCTTCTTCATCAAGCCACTCCTTCAATATCAACCATCATACCTCGGGGTGTCCTATGGGTTAGCTGTAACCATTCTGCCTCCGCAATAGGGCAGGCAGCCCTAACATGTGTCAGATATTACTTAAATGAACTCCAAGGCCATGTTGTACCTAAAACTGAAAAATTCATCCCCTATTCTACCAAATTATGTTCAGTCTCCTTCTTCATGAGAGCTCATCAGAGGTTCTGCAATAAAGATCAAATGGCCACCTGAATGATTCTCCAGGTCTACAGGAAGAAACCAATGTTCAAAGGTCAAGTGTCCTCGCATGTCACAATGCAAAGGAATTAATTCCTAAAACAAAATATTGTCATGCTCAGAGAAAATTCAAAGTCCAAAAAATTCTGAGCAAAATCTAAATAAATCGAAATATTTTCTAACTTCTTATTCCTCACAATCTCTCTTAGGATTCTTGATGCCTGGTGAGGGAGGGATTCCCTTAGCATCTACAATGTGGGCTCTCTTATTGTAACGAGTGTGTTTCTGTCAGGGTCTCAAAACTGGTATGAAGTCCAACCCTAAATCTCTGATGAGCACTCCTTCATAAGGAATCCAAAGACTTAACAAAGATGAAAATATTATTTCAGCACCTACAGTACACCCACAAAATTGAGAAAGCATAAATCTCTAGCCTCTGTATCACTTAATTTTATTCGGGTTACTTAATTTCAGAGACCCTGAAAAACATGAGTGTCAGGTTCCCTGTGAGGCTAACCAGTCTATTTAAGCTGCCCAGAGTCTATGATCTTGAACTCAGACTCATTTAGGAGAAATATTCCATCAAGTGTTAATGGCCTATATTCCATAACGAGGGGGGGGAGGGATTTAAAATCCCACCAATCTATATAACCCACCTTCTTAAAGGGCTGCATTTATAAAACTCCTGCCTTCTACCAAAATATAGTAATATCCACTGGTGGAAGTTCCTCCCTTTTTTTAATGTTTATTTGTTTCTTAGAAAGAGAGAGAGAGAGGCGGAGCATAAGTGGGGGAGGGGCAGAAAGAAGGGGAGACCCAGAATCCAAAGCAGGCTCCAGGCTCCCAGCTGTCAGCACAGAGCCTGACTAGGGGCTCGAACTCACAGACTGCAAGATCATGACCTGAGCTGAAGTCACTTAACCACCTGAGCCACCCAGGCGCTCCAGAAGTTCCTCTTAACTCAGAACCTCTTCAGATGCCCTTGATTCCCTTGACCACGTTGAGATTTTGATGTTTGGACACCCCCCCATGGAACTGATATCACGTAACGCAGCCTCTACATCATCTTGGTGAGCAAGCGTTTTAATTTCTGAGGTGGCAGTTCTCACTACATGCTATGGACTTAGGTCTTAAGAAATCGGCGTCCTACATTTCTCCTCATCCAAATATTTGTTTCCACTTAAAAACCACCTTCTGCCCACTTCAGAACCGAGGCTGCTGTTGATGCTTCAAAAATGTTTTTTCCAGGGACCTCATGAGGACCACTACCTCTGTCATGGCCCCCCTCACGTCACCCTGTGCTCAGCCTGAACGATCCTGGTCTTGAGTAGCATTTCTCTCTGCCGTGTCCTCTTTTACAACAGCAAATTATGCCTCTGGCATTTCCTTCCTCTCTCTTTCTGCCCAGGCGCACACAAATGCTCCACTGAGCATTCTAACTACTTCGTTGCTTCATGGCTTGGCCCCCTTTCCTTCTCCAACAGTGGAGTCCTGCTACTTACAAGAATTGAATTCCTTTCTTCTTTCCTTTGAATTTTTTCCCTCTGCTTTCTGGCCAAAATGTGCATTCGTCCAACACCACCCTTTAAACATTTTTTTTTTTTCAACGTTTTATTTATTTTTGGGACAGAGAGAGACAGAGCATGAACGGGCGAGGGGCAGAGAGAGAGGGAGACACAGAATCGGAAACAGTCTCCAGGCTCTGAGCCATCAGCCCAGAGCCCGACACGGGGCTCGAACTCACGGACCGCGAGATCGTGACCTGGCTGAAGTCGGATGCTTAACCGACTGCGCCACCCAGGCGTCCCCAACACCACCCTTTAAATGTTATCTCCTAGGGTTTCCCACTCTGAGAGATAGGAAATTAATAATTTCTGGGTCTGCGGGACGCCTCTAACACAACAAATCTTGCCCATGATCATTTCCTAAATTAAATCAATCCACCTGGGAGGGGGTAACCTATCAGTCTGTATCTGGCCCAGGCTAGATTTAATCTATCCTTGTTCTGCTTAGATTCCCTTCAGTATGTGCTGTGGTATGTAGGATTCAAAAACAGTCCTCACATATCCCACCTAATCCCGGGGACTATGGACGTGATATCACACTGGTGATAAATGTTGCACTACACGGCAAAGGCTTTCTGAAGATATAATTAATGTTACTCATCAGTTGACAATGAGTTAATCAAAATAAGGATGATCTGTACTATCATGTGATTAGTCTAATAGCTTAAAGGCAGCGAGTTAGCTCTGGTTGGTGGCCGTAGAGTCCTAAATCCAGAAATACACCGAGCGTGTTTTCTACCGGTTTAGACGATAGCTACCAGCCCACCTGTAATAGCCATGTCGCCGTGAAATTGATCCAAAAGTTCAGTTTAGAGTATTCCGTTGATTTTTCTCGTCTGTCCACGTTTTTTGCCTCGCTTACGTGTCTCTCCCAGTCTTCAGGGAATGTTTCCTGGTGTGAATTCTTTACGTGGTCGCCCTCAGTAATTCTCAGCAGGCTGCCACATTCATTCCAGGCTGCCTTCTTAGATCTTGCCTCTTTCCCTGTGTTCTATTTCTTTGTACACCTGTCACATTTTCTGGATCTAATTCAACTAAAATGGCTTCTTTTCTAATGCCCTCTTTTACAGCAATTACACCTTGATGAAGCCACTTCTACCTTTCATATCTGCTTATCACAGCCCTTAATAACTCATTTCCCTTTCGTATCTGCCTGAATGTTCCTCCAAGATGTTAACATTTTTCCTAAGGAGCTGTCTTTCTGCTTTAACATGGTCTTCCTGTGCTTGAGCTCCGTTCTTCTGTTGCTCCTTTTGAGATGGCGAGACGAAAGAATACTAGTTAAAATATTCAACTTCCGGGGCGCCTGGGTGGCGCAGTCGGTTAAGCGTCCGACTTCAGCCAGGTCACGATCTCGCGGTCTGTGAGTTCGAGGCCCACGTCAGGCTCTGGGCTGATGGATCGGAGCCTGGAGCCTGTTTCCGATTCTGTGTCTCCCTCTCTCTCTGCCCCTCCCCCGTTCATGCTCTGTCTCTCTCTGTCCCAAAAATAAATAAAAAATGTTGAAAAAAAAAATTTTTTTTAATAAATAAATAAATAAAATATTCAACTTCCTTCTCGGTTTCCTAAATAAAATTATTTCTAGACGCCACATATTCCAGGCACAGGCAGTGTTTTCAATTGCCTTCCTAAGCTCTGGATTTTTAACAATTCTCTCTAATGGAGGAACTAATTTTTCTTTATAAAAAGGGTCTCCTGGGGCGCCTGGGTGGCGCAGTCGGTTAAGCGTCCGACTTCAGCCAGGTCACGATCTCGTGGTCCGTGAGTTCGAGCCCCGCGTCAGGCTCTGGGCTGATGGCTCGGAGCCTGGAGCCTGTTTCCGATTCTGTGTCTCCCTCTCTCTCTGCCCCTCGCCCGTTCATGCTCTGTCTCTCTCTGTCCCAAAAATAAATAAAAACGTTGAAAAAAAATTAAAAAAAAAATAAAAAAAAAAAAAGGGTCTCCTTTCGTTCTACCCATTTACTAATAAAGCCTATCACCGTTCTGTGCATAAAGCCAAGGTTTTGATCTTGAGAAACTAAAGCCACGGTCAGAACCTCAAAAGGAACAAACCTGAGACCACATGGTAGAGAGCAACCCTCAAGAACCTGTCCACAAGCTCATGTTTACAAGAGATTAGAGGACTCTGGGTTCCTCCTTTTAGCCTCCATAGAGCAAAGAGAATTTAGGGCAGCAAGCTTAGCACTGCTGCTTAGGCCTGGCAATAGCATTTTCAAGTGGAAGTTTTACGCATTAGAGTCTATAATCTACGTAGAATATAACTAACTGCCTTTGCAGTTTAACGTGGCCACTTACAGACCGACACTGGGCTATGGACCTCAGGAAAAGCAGAATATAGAAGGCCTCGTACAGCCCTCTCTTTCTCAAACGAGAAAATGCAGGACTGGAGAAATAAAGCAATTTGATGTCACCCAACACCTCCGGGGTGGAATGTAGGCTCAAACCCATTCTCCCAAGCACCATGAAAGGAACAGTCTAGGACATGTGGTACCAGGAAGTCACATCTGCAGGAGTACATCCAGTGGCGGCCACCTCCACAGGGTTATTGACAACCACTGTGACCCAGAAGAGAGAAGTCAGAGGAGTGAGGGAAAGGGTGGAAAATACGTCATGTGAGAAGTGGAAGGAAGCTGTGGTGGAAACATTCTCCCGCTGGTGTCAGATGACCTGTTTTCAAGACACAGATTCAGTCACGTGTGGTGGCTATCATGCTAGACAGGTCCCCTGGTCCTCCTGACCTCTTCCGTTCTCTTCTCCATAAATTGGAGATGACAAGAACATTGCCGTCCTTGTCATAGAATTGCGGTGAGACTACATGTGATGATGGACCAGGATGATTTATGTAAAGCTGATGCACGTAGCTATTATTTTCTTTTACTAAAAGATAATCGAGGGGCACCTGGGTGGCTCAGTCCGTTAAGTGTCCAACTCTCGGCCTCAGCTCAGGTCAAGATCTCACAGCTCGGTGCCGACAGCACAGAACTCGCTTAGGATTTTCTCTCTCCCTCTCTCTCTCCCTCTCTGCCCCTCCTCTGCTCATGCCTGCTCTCTCTGTCTCTCTCCCCCTCAAAATAAATAAATGGGCGTTATTCTAAAAAGGTAACGGAGCAAAGAATGTTTTGCAAAGGCAAAATGAGGCTGAGTTGAGGGATATTTGAGGTACTGTCCTTTATGACAAAAATAAAATAAAATAAAATAAAACTTGCTAATCATCTGTTTCTTGGACCATTTTCTACGTCCTCCTTCTTTTCTCTTTCCACACTACCAATCTGTACATTCTAGAACACAGCACAGCTTGGAGGGCAGATAAAGGAGACAGACCATGAGCTGGGATCAAACTTGAGTCTTCCTGGCTGCCTCAAAACACAGTTCACTTTCCACCACCAGGGCAAAGAGCAAAGTGGTCGGGGCTATGGGCTCTGGAATCGAGCTTCTTGAGTTCACACCTGGCTCTGCCTCTGGGAGCTCCGTGATGCAGGCAAGATAATGAATCTCGCTGTGTCTCCTTCTCCTCATTTGTAAAATGGAAATAATAACAGACCCGCTTTTTCAGGTCGTTATGTGAGAACACGTGAGATACAGCACGGAGGGTGCTTGGAACGCATGGCAAAAACCCCACTCTTGTTGCCGAACTGTTTGTCAGAAGGGAGATTGGAACAGGTGGCGTTCTGTTTCCCTGCCAACCTTCAGAGCCGAAGTAAACTTTTCTCGCCCCTTTCCGTATGTACGTTACCAGGCAAAGTCCTCCTGGAAGCATCTTAGAGCTCAGCCCAGCACCTCGGTCAACACTGATTTTGATCATAGCAAAAGGAATTTGGAAAAGAACATCAAGGTTCTAGTACAAAAACTGACTTTTTAAAAATACGTATGCTAAAGGCAGTTCCGAGAATTTGCTGGTATATTTCATATATTTAGGGATGGTCAAACCTCTTATTTAAACCGATCGCACATTTATTGCACTGTCCAAACAGGTCTAGGTGCCCGGAAGCCTGGACAGAGGCATGCCAGACAGCATGTTATCACATTTTGGTGGAGATCAACCTCGCTCGGGGTGTAAGGAGAGGACGAGTCTGGACATGAAATTTTGACGGGGAACAAAAATGAGAGTGGTGATTTCTTTTCCAAGTTCCATGGGGATCAGATAAAGTGATGAGAAAAATTAGTGTTTCCCCTGAGCCACACACTACTCAATATTAACATGGCTTCAACTTAATTAGCGGTAACTTCCTTTTTAAGATGCTAAGTAATTTTATTATTAAAGGCAACAATCACAGCAATGGAGAGATGCAGGATGGCCCCTCTAACAGAGAATTGTTGAAAAGTTACGTCCGTTTGGAAGGTAATAAGGCAATATATAAAATACATATAGTCATAATATTTATGGCCCTCCCTAAATCCTATTTCTAAATAAATAATTAAACATGTGAAGACGTATCAGCGTGTACGATCAAAATGGCCTTGGATGTGACTGCCAAAAACCAGTGGGAAAAGAAATGGTCAGAAACGCAAGACCGGCGAAATAAACGAAGGCATATCAATGCGATGGAAAGCCAAGTAGCTATTAGATGGATGATCTAGGAAAAACTAATGATACAAGAAATCGTTACGGGCCCTTGTTCAGCAAAATGAGTAGGTTATTAAGGAGCGTGAGCTGCATAACCATGATGGCATACATTCATTTACACAGAGAAAATAGAAGCCTGGAAGGACGGACGCACAGCTAAGTGGACACAGAGGTCGTCAGAGGGAAGTGGGATTCAGACTGTTACGTTCTTTCTCATGCTTGCATGCGCTGTCCAAATTATTTCAAATAGATTTCATGAGTACCACTTCACAAGAAGCAAAAAAAAAAAAAAAAAAATCAATAAACAATTTTTTAACTTTTTTTTTCCTAATTCATTTTTGAGAGACAGAGAGAGACAGAGCACGAGCAAGGGAGGGGCAGAGCGAGAGGGAGATACAGAATCCGCAGCAGGTTCCAGGCTCTGTGCTGACAGCACAGAGCCCGACGCAGGGCTCGAACTCACAAGTGGTGAGATCATGACCTGAGCCGAAGTCGGATGCCCAACCGACTGAGCCACCCAGGCACCCCAAAAAGGAAATTTATTAAAGCGCATACACCCTTGTCTCTTGGGATCTGATACTCGGCGATTACACAGCACAACCCATAAACCTACACATCAGCTCCCGTGTCTAACACGGCTCAGGCCTCAAGGGAACGTTTCTCTTACCGTATATTCTTGAAATGAACAATGGCCAAGTGCAGATGTTAGGAAGATGTGTGAATGGAGGTGGATGCAACTTTGCAAGAAGGACCTGAGAGGCGAAAGAGTTCAGGAAGGCAAAAGAAAAAATAAGCAACTCAATGTTGCCCTCACGAACGCAATAGTCCTTGGTTATCAGTTTCCTTGGGCATCAGTTTCCCAGGAAAGCCAAACCTCCCTTTTGAGGGAATCTTTTTGTCCTCCAATTTATGGTTTTAGAGGTACTCAGAATTAGCCGAGGATTCAGAATCGTGGCACACATCAGCCGAGAAACACCTTGCGATATTAAACAGTGCACCTCTCTGCTTAAAATTGTATATTCTTAAGCCTAGATGTAACAGAGTGCAGTGTTAGCCTAATACTTTGGCAACTCGACGGGCACTAAAAGCAAGAAATGTGAATATTCTATTTTCATACCCATATATAAAAGAATGTAATCACATTAAAAATGTTTTCATTAAAAAATCACTTTAAAAATTAAAGTTAATAATTTTACTTGAATAATTTTGCCAAAAAGTTTCGATACTAATCAATTTTCATTATATTTTCCATTTTAACCTAATTTTTTTTAATGTTTTAATTTTTCTTTGAGAGAGAGAGAGAGAGAGAGAGCCTGAGTGGGAGAGAGGGGCAGAAGGAGAGACAGCCCCAAGCAGGCTCCACAGTCAGTGCAGAGCCCAATGCAAGACCCAGTCCCACGACCCTGGGGTCATGACCTCAGCTGAGATCAAGGGTCAGACGCCGAACCGACTGAGCCACCCAGGCTCCCCTCCATTTTAACTATTAAAAGCAATAAGGAATATTTTATTTAAAAAAAAAAAACACATTTCAGAAACATATGCAAAATAATTTTAACTTCTCAAATGTTTTCATCTTATGGAAATGTAATTTACATTTTAGCTTGCATTTAGCCTACGTTTCATGGAAATATACTCTAATTTTGTATACTTTGAATAGAACTCTATTTTACACTTTAATCTTATAAAGCATTTTTGTCAACAGAACACAAATGACATGAAAAGTTTTATTATAGAAACATAAAGAAATGAAGTCAAAGGAAATAAATTTTATGGACTAAACATACACTTACTTATACATTAGGAATCTGAACATTGATGATCAATCAGCAGGCTACCTAGACGAGAGCAGTCAGAATCGAATTCAGTTGCTGGCTGATACTTTGCTGACTTCCTCTCTTTGTTCTAGACCCATTCCTTGGGGCCATGGAAGAGATACCTATGCTTCACCGTCCCTGACTGGCCCTCCAATGTTTGCACAAAGCGACTGTGAGCCTCTGAATCTTCTCTTCCCCAGGTCTGATTCAGGCTACACATATACTCTCCCCCCATCGTCTGTTCTGTCATTTTACTGCTATTAACAGTGAAAAGCCTTTCGGCAGCACCTGCTATGCCCTGGGCATTGTGCTAGGCCCTGAACATCCAGAAATGAAAATTCATCGCTCTTGCTATAAAGACATCAGACTCCAGCAAAGAAAATCTTGGGCGACCTCCTTTGCTTTTTGATAGCTATTTCTTTTAAACGAAAAGGCATAACCTGGCATAAGAACACCCTAGATATTTCCCTCCTGTTCGTTCCGTCATTAAGCAGCCTTTAACAAAATCTTGCCAAACTGTTAACAATCTTGTCGTTACAGAATACGTCAGTGGTATGTCAGGGGCCTGGGGATGCTCAGAAGGACAAAACAGTGTCCTGTTCTTAAGAAGTTCCCAGAGGGGCGCCTGGGTGGCTCAGTCGGTTAAGCCTCCGACTTCGGCTCAGGTCACGATCTCACCTGAGATCGTTAGGGTGAGTTCAAGCCCCGCATCGGGCTCTGGGCTGATGGCTCGGAGCCTGGAGCCTGCTTCCGATTCTGTGTCTCCCTCTCTCTCTGCCCCTCCCCCGTTCATGCTCTGTCTCTCTCTGTCTCAAAAATAAATAAACGTTAAAAAAAAAATTTTAAAAAAAAGAAGTTCACAGATAAACGCTGCAGAAATGGACACAAATACAATGAGGCAAGTTCAATGACAGAGGCCAATATAGGATGCTATGGGCATTTTCTCCCAACTCACAAATAATTTCATTTTACTCCATATAATCCTCCAATTGCTGAGGGTATAGCCAACTTACCTATATTTCCTATCTCACCACTTGCTCACCTCGCTGAAATTCCTCAGTCCACTGAAATTGAGCATTTGGACCACCTTCCACTTACACTGTCCTAACCAAGGTCCCCACTGACCTCCTTGCCATAAATCCAATGACCGCTTTCGTTCTTTGCCTTCGTTTACGTGGACCTGGGCCTCCCGCTTGAAACAACTTTTTCCATTGGCTTCCCTGCCACCACATCCTTCCAGTGGTTTCTCCAAGCTTTCTGGCTAACCCTTCTCAGCCTTTTTCGCGACTTCCTGTTATTCTGCTCTTCTCTCAAACCTCAGTCCCCGATACGTCTCCCACGTGTGTGAATCGTAAATATGCTGATTGCAACCATAAACACCCTGGATATCGACAAACTTACATTTGACCAAAACCTTGCCGCTGGGTTATGGCGTATGTATACATCTGCCAGCTCTGTGCCTCTTAGAAGCGCCTCTTCGAGGGGCGCCTGGGTGGCGCAGTCCGTTAAGCGTCCGACTTCAGCCAGGTCACCATCTCGCAGTCCGTGAGTTCGAGCCCCGCGTCCGGCTCTGGGCTGATGGCTCAGAGCCTGGAGCCTGTTTCCGATTCTGTGTCTCCCTCTCTCTCTGCCCCCT
>NW_024412417.1:38520799-38633845 GCF_014898765.1 Herpailurus yagouaroundi | reverse complement strand
AAAATAAATAAACGTTGAAAAAAAAAATTTAAAAAAAAAAAAAAGAAGCGCCTCTTCGATGCTGTTCAGGCACATGAAACTCAGGCTAAATGAATGTACTATTTTCTACCCTAACACGTTTCTCCCCTGTATATCCCATCTTAGTGAAGGAAGATGCCATCAACCTGGATGCCAGGATGATCTTTGAGTCCCTTACATGTACTTGATCACCAACTATCAATTAAAAAAATTTTTTTAATATTGAAATACAGTTAACATACAATGCTGTGTCAGTTTCAGGCATACGACATATTGATCTGACGACTCTAGACATTACCCAAGGCTTGCCACAATAAGCACCGTCACCATGCAACATTATTACAATATTATTGGCTGTATTCCTCATACCGTACTTTCCATCTCTGTGACTTATTTATTTTACAACTGGAAGTCTGCATCTCTTAATCCCCTTGATCTATTTTGCCCACCCCCACCCCCTCTCTGGCGGTAGCTATCAATTTCTACTGTTAAAAATGTCAGCTCTCCGGGGCGCCTGTGTGGCTCAGTCGGTTGAAAGTCCAACGTCCAACTTCAGCCGCAGGTCACGATCTCACGGTTCACAAGTTCCAGCCCCGCATCCCGCTTGCTGCTGTCAGCGTGGAGCCCGCTTCAGATCTTCTATCCCCCGCCCCTCTCTGTGCCTCAAAGATAAAGCTTAAAAAAATGTCAGCTCTCCATTTACTGCTACTGTCTTTGCTCAGACCACCATCTCCTGTCCCGCGGAGTAACTCACTGGTCCGCTGAACTGTTCTCCCCGTGTGGAGCTGCTTTGCTGCCCTTCCAAAGGATCCACCATAGGTGGCTAAAGCCCCCTCTCAAAAATGCAAATGTGACTGGGTCGCCCTGTTGATTAAAGCTCCTTAATGACGGCCATTGCCCTGTGGCACGAAAGAACAGTGTTGGGGAAAAATAAGAAATTGGCTACCGCAGGAGTCTAAAGTTCATCAGGAGGATAGTCAAGTCGATGGGAACAGCTAAGCACAAACTGAGCTGGGAAAGGAGGCTGTCACTGGAACGTTAATCCCCAAGGGCACGAAAACAGGACTGAAATAAATCCACACAGATGCCAGTTAGCTCAAATTTTCACCCAGAACCTATAGAATTGGAGGAAATTACATTTGTTCCACTCCCACCCATGAAATAGTGTTCAAGAGTGGAAATAAGGGAAAAAAAAAAAAAAAACACCTTTTACTGAGAGCCCACGTCAGGACCCCTGGTTTCTGGCCCCAACTTTCATTGGTTCTATGCCTCAAGGCAACTGGTTCTCTTCTTCTGAAGCAATCCAGTCCAAAATATCATGCAAGCCATGTCTGTAATTTAAAACTTTCTAGCAGCCACGTGGCAAAAGAAAAAAGAAACAGGTGAAATTCATTTTAAATATATGTCATTTAACCCGATACATCCGCAGTACGATGATTCAGCGATCGGTTAATAATTATTAATGAGAAATTTTGCATTTGTTTTCTCACTAGGTATTTGAAACCTGGAGTGCAGGTTGCGCTTTCCGTGCACGTCAGCCCAGGCTGCGGTTTGGCTCAACGCTAGCCTCCGCTTCCCTCCCCATAAAAAATAAAAGTGGGTGTATTCCGTGAATTCTAGGCTTCTTCCTAGAGTCAGTGACATTCCTTAGCCACATGGAGGCTGACCCATAAGCTTTCCCCAACCGCACGGACATGTTGCTTAGATTAAGCTTCCCTCTGCTTCTTCAATTCTAGTTCAGCAAAGTACAACAAGACACTCTGGAATCAGACATCACACTGTCCTTCAAAATCATTGGTCCACAGGCACCCACTCCTGAGTCTCAATCCAAGGGTCTCCCCCAGATTCTGCTACAATAGAATCCTTAGATCTTTCTACTCTTAATGAAGACTCTACGGTGCTCATCGAGAGCTTCCAGAAGGGTCCTTGGGACGCTGATAAAGAAGGAAAACTATTTCCAGGGGAAAGGCACATAGACAGGTTGTAAGGGGAGGCACCTCTGGGCAGAAGCACTGACTCCAGGAGCTGGGCCGCTCAGTGGACAGAACGCGGGCTTGGGTTTAGGCAGACGCGGGTTCAGACCATGGTCCCCGATGCGTGAGGCTGGGCCAAGTACCGAGCCACTCACTCTCCCTGTCATCTGTAAAATCAGTCTAGAGATAGCTCTTCACAGAGTCACGGAGAGGTTACAGGTGGTGACAGACCTGACGGGCAGCTGGCAATGGCCAGGTCGCCAGACATGCCCCATCAGCAAGTCAAAGGGTTATGTTGGTGGTTTGATTACCGTGATCTATCTCCCCGTGCCCGCAGTCAGGGGGGCTCACAGAGTGTCCCTGATGGTCGGCTCGGCACCACAGGGAGGGAACTGGGGATTCCAGAGCCAGTAGTAGGCTACATTAGCTCGTCTTTAAGAAAGCCTCAGGAATACCAGCTTCTGCCCACCCACCCCTGCCACCACCCCCCTTTCCTGCCCCATGGCTTCTACCTCCGCTGGGAGGGGCTGGGAAAACACGTCTCCCTGGAGAGAGGCATACGCTTACTAACTCCTGTCCTAGCCATCCCACTCTCCAAAGAGTGCCCAGCAGCCCCTTTGGGACCCCTTTCTCTGATGTAATTCATAAATGCCCATTATTTTCTCCCTGGCCTTGCCCGAATTATCCTAATCCAGGCACCTGACCTACTCGGTTTGGAGAAGGGTTAAAGTGACCTTCTTGTTCCTCTTCAAAATGCTCTGAGTGTTCTTACAAAACGAAAGGCCAAATTCCAGAGGTACACATCTTAATGGACCACAGAAGTTGAGGCCCTTTATAACCAGCCCTCCAATAAGCCAACTGCTCAAGCCCAGAGTCCTGGAACCTCAGCATCAGACGGAGACTTAGACATCACACTTCAGTCGTCTCAAATAAAAAAGGATGAAATCAGAGAGTTAATCTCACCTGCCCGAGGCCACGCGGTGCGTCAGATGCAGAGCTGATGGTGGCGTCTTCTGTCTCCCGATCCTTCCTTCCGTCCGCTGCACCTCGCAGCTTCTCTACCTTACATCAGCATAGCAACAGCACAACACACAGATCCGTTTCAAATCCTGTGTGGATAAACCAGCGAAGCACTTCATGCGTTCTGCTCCTGCATCAGAGTTGTAGGGATGTGTGTGGAGACAACGCATGCAATGGAGGCTGCATGAAATCCAGTTTTGATATTCCAATGGAAATACTCGCATAACTGAACACATTTTGAGACCCATCCAGTATCCCTGCAGGGAACCTCTTCTGGTAGTTGATTAGTGGATTGGCCTTCTGTTGCTGACATTTTTCTTTTTAAAAAAGCCACTGGAAAAAAAAAAAAAAGACGTCTAAAGATGAAGGGGTTCCTGACCGCGCCACCCGCCTCGCCCCTGAATGTGCCACTTGCGCATGTGGATTATTTCGCGGTGAAGGCACTTGAGACCCTGTGGGCTCCAGAGAGACTTTTGGTCCCTCCCTTAACCACACAGAAGAATCTAAACTGGGGGTCTTTGTCCGCATAAGAATTACTAACGAGACAAATTCTGTCTGAGCGACCCATCTGTATGGTAGGACAGGCCTCTGATTACCAAACACCTGCTCTTCTGATGGCTGTGAAGAGACCACTTTTAGACAACGGACTTGAGCAATGGAAACTTGGTCAAGGCCGAAGGGGTCCCCTAGCCACCCCCTGGCTGAAAACAGACAGCCCCCTTGGGCGACCCACCCCAAAATATCCAGAGGCCCTAACCAACCCACGGGCTTCTTCCAACCAGGCACAGTTGCCAAAATAGGGGAAAATTCTATTCATCGCCATACCTTCTCGTCTTCCCCCTTTAAAAACAGCCCCCAACCACTGCCTCATTGCAGATAGCCTTTCCTCTGTAGTCCTGCCCGCCTCTCCCTTGCAGTGAATTCAATATACTTCTGTCTCCTTTATTCTGCCTCAGGTGGATCCTTTCACGGGCTCCTGTCACCAGCTTTCACCCCACCGTCGCCCCACATTTGGGGACCCCCATCCAATCAGGAAAGACACGACATTTAGACACCACAATTTCCTTTTTAGTGCCAGATCCCTGCCCCCTTCCCCTTAGTTCAGAATGACATATAGACCCCACGTTGCCTAACTGTCTTTGGAATTTCCATGTCTGTGTGGATTCCTTGGACGTACGTCTATTAAATTTGATTTTCTCCTGTCAGTCTGCCACCTGTCAATTTGTTGTTGTTTTTTTTAATTTTTTTCTTCAACGTTTATTTATTTTTGGGACAGAGAGAGACAGAGCATGAACGGGGGAGGGGCAGAGAGAGAGGGAGACACAGAACCGGAAGCAGGCTCCAGGCTCCGAGCCATCAGCCCAGAGCCCGACGCGGGGCTCGAACTCACGGACCGCGAGATCGTGACCTGGCTGAAGTCGGACGCTTAACCGACTGCGCCACCCAGGCGCCCCTCAATTTGATTCTGAGTCCAGGTAGAAAGACCTTTGAGGGGACAGGAATTCTTGCTCCCCAAAGAAGACATGTATACTTCCTGTATACGTGGGAGGGCCCCAGGAAAACTGAGTAACTCCCCCAGATGGCCCAAGCTACCACCTTAAATATCATTTTCAGCTAAAGGCAACAGAAGATGTTTTGTGGGGGCGGAGGGGGGAGTGGTTTGGGAAGTCAGGGATGAGAGGCTATCAGGGAAAGTTTTTGTGCAGATTTAGGTCATTGCCATCCCCATGTTTCTAGAGATTTAGTGGTGCTTGGGTGGCTCAATTGGTTAAGCGTCCAACTCTTCATTTTGGCTCAGTTCATAATCTTACGGTTCGTGAGATTGACCCCTGAGTCGGGCTCTATGCGGATAGTGCAGCCTGCTTGGGATTCTCTCTCTCTCTCTCTCTCTCTCTCTCTGCCCCTCCCCCCACTTGAGCACTCTAAATAAATAAATAAATAAGTAAATAAATAAATAAATAAAGGAGAATAAACTTTTAAAAAGTTTCTAGAGATTTAGTCATGCCTCACTTTCTGATACACAGAGGGAGACACCCTGAGGAAAGAGATTTCTCTTACAAATGTAAATGTCTTACGAAAGAGGTGACTTCCACTCAGTATTCAGTTTTTCCCGTGGCTGCTGCTTCCTAAAAGTAACCAGGCTGAAAACAATCCTATGCCAAAGGAAGAGATGTATTTTGGGGTGGAAATAGGGCTAAAATGTTCTTGGAGGAAAGGACCATTGGTTAGAAGAACGGGACCAATGCCCCGTTGGTTAGAAGAATCTATTTTTTTTCCTCATCTTTCTCTATAGGAAGATAAACAGGGAGAGGGACGTGAAAAGGGGGCACAAGAGTGAAGGTCCATGGTCATCAGGGATGACAGTGAAGGCACTGGTGGGAGAATAACATCTATTATTAAAGGAAGTCTTGGACCCCACCAATTGCAGAAAAATCAAGGGGGAACACAGCTAATTTCGCCCATGTGATTTCGAGCTATATAAAAGAGGTGTTTTAAAAATACAGGCTTTCATTTAAAATGCAAAAGGATTCAAGATTTAGTGGAGATTAAAGTGATTTCTCGTACCGCAGCAGCCCTGGAAGGTGTTTATTTATAGACAATTATACACATCCACAGCAGAGCCAATAATAGCCTGTGAGAGAACATGTCCCACACGGGTCCGCTGGTTCCTGCGTGGTCCCTGCTCTTCTTCTAGGTTAGGTCTGTGTGCACGATGAGCGGACAGGTGGACACTAAGGTCTCCAGGCCTTCGCTGACCCACCCTTTCCTCCCTCGTAGAGGCCCTGACCCTTTCGGCTGGACACTGCCAGTCCCATGGACCCAGAAAAGAGCCACCGTCCAGAAACTGGGCAGCACCTTACCCTTTTTGACCCAAGGGCTAGGAAAGCAACTTGGAACTCCGTGGGACATAGAGCTAAAGAGACATCAGATAACGGTTACGATGATAGCTAGCTAACGTTTATTGACGACCTGTGTGGCAAATACTACATCACCTATTTGGGATTATGACAGCAAGCTGCCCCTTCTAGCTACCCTAGAAGGGGTAATCTAGGTCACCCTTTCTCCAGCCTGGGCCACTTTATCGACCTGGTCTCACTGTTTCTGCTTTCCACACACCCCACCCCCACCCCGCGGCCTGCCCTCCCCCCGTTTCCTGTCTCCAAACAGCCAGAAGCAGCCTTGCAAGCCATAAATAACATTGCATGAGAACCTTGTTTAAAATTCTCGATGGCTTCAGACTCCATTGCGGGGGGGGGGGGCGGGAATGTCCTACCGCTCAGCCATTCCAAAAATTCCATGACTGTCCACGCCGGACATCTTTTTGTTCTTGAACCAGCTGCGCTCATCTCCAAGTCAGGGCAGCTGTTAATGCGCCTTCTGCATGGAGGGCGCTGCCCCTGGATCTTTCCATGGGAGCCCCGCCTTGCCATTCAGCTTCAGGGGGCTGTCCCCCATCACCTATCAGCCACCCCCCTCCCACTCCGCCTTTCCTTTTCTTGCTTCTTCGTATTTTGCTTCTTCGCAGCGTTGTGAAGTACCGTGTTACCAACACTTGTAACCACTGGAAATTCTCTTACTCATCGATTTGCTTTTTGTGTGTCCGTTGACCGCCTCGTCACCACCACAATAGAAGTTCCACGAAGGCAAGGTCTTACGGGAGCCTCCGGAGGCCCGGAGCTCGCCTCAAAGTCCGAGTTGGTAGTTTCCGGGGCCCCTCTCGGAAGCAGATCCTCTGTGTCCTGTGCCTTCACTGTGCTCAGCTTCTCCCTCCCATTTTCTTGCCACAAAACAGTTTCGAATCCAGTCTCAGAGGGTCATCTCAACAGAGGCCCAGTTTGGGGGAAGACCAGAGGCTACTACACATGCCCAGAAGGGATCTTTGTCCCTGGCACCCCGTGGGATGAACTGCGGGTTTGGCGACCGTGGGCGTACTGCCTCGCGGAAGAACCACAGCTGGACTTGCCTTTTTCCTCCTCGGACCTGGCCTGTGTCACCACCGACACCCCCACTGCAATGGCCTGGAGAAGCCGAGAGGGGTCTTAAAAAACTAAGAAGAAGGCCGATCCGGATGACCTAACAAAGTGAAAAAATAAAGAGAGAAGACACACAGACTGCCTGCTCTAAGTTACCCAAAGTCTCTTTCCTAAAAGGTACCGATTCTTACTCTCCGAGGATCTCTGCAAGGCAAGACCGCCAGCGTAACCTTTTCCGCAGCCTGAAACCCGCCACTGAAATGTTGTAAGTAGGAACGTTCCTGCATCTCAAGACCGCCGTGATATATAATTGCCCTTTATAAACATTTTCCTCAGGGTGGGCAGACACAGGACTCAGACAGCTTCTTAGAGACACTTTGCTTCACCTTTTCTAAGTAATCTATGCCAGCACCCTAAGCACAGATGTAAAAAGTAATACAAATCCCCCAGATATGGGTTAGGAACCAACAGTGTTTACTTAGGCTCCTCCCGAGAGGCCACTAGCTGCTCTCTTAAAATAGATCAGAAATCTAGATCAGAAATCTCCAACCCGGCATCTCCCAACGTGTGTTTTACTAAGCACTGGAACCTTGAGATGTTCTAGGAAAGAAAGGGGGCTAGGGACATTTTTTTAAACAGCGAGAATGCTATATGTCTCATGAAGTTAGACAAGTTTCTTAGGGAAGGTCTTCTAGGGTCTCTAAGGTCCACTGGGAGTCTACACGGGGAAAAATTGGATGTAAGATCTGACGTTATCCACGGGACCATTTGTCATGGGACCCCTTTCGGGACTCGTGTTCTGTGGTATACTAATTTGGGAAATACTTGGCTAGTCTTACTTTACACAAGCAAGACACTTTGATGTGCAAACAGTTGCATGTGCCTGGTGTACAGAATTTTCTAGAGATTACTTTCATGGAAATTTTGCAGAAAGAAGAGGTAAATAGCAGAGACAATGGAATGCACAAGGATTAGAGTCCTAGCTACACAGCCAGTAGATGTGTGGCTCAGAGAGAGCTGGTGTCATACCTGGGAGAAGGCTCAGGTCAACCCAGCGCAAAAGGACAACGATCTGCTATCTCCCGCTGGGGAAGAGCAGCGGTGCATGAGACCAGCCATCAAACTTCAGCCCTTCAGCACGTAGGAGAACACGTCCAAGCTGCTGCTCCTGCCCGCTGCCATCTGCCCACGCCTTTTCCAAGTGCTTGGTTCTCTTGGCCAAAAGTTTATAATGATTGTTTTCTAGAAGAATCCCGTGTCCCTCCTCATGTCAAAGAGACCACCCCTGCGGATGTTGATTCATTCCACAACACTTGTTAAGACCCTGCAAAGTGGAAGCATTTTACTTGCCGTGTAAATATCACCAGCCTAGACAGACGTTAAGGGCACCGTTCTGGGCTTCTGACACTTGCAGCTTACCCAGCGTCTCTCACTGATTCCAGCCCATCTCCTGAGGTTTTCCTTGCACCTGACTTCTGGGGAAAAGACAGTACCCGTCAGGCACACCGTTCCTTCAGAACTTTCTTCCGTAACAATGTGTGCATCCCATCATCATTACGTCCATCAGGGCCGTGCACGCTGCCGGGTTCTCTAACAGGTACCGAGAACACACGGATTCGATTAGCAAGACACAGGCCCTGCCTTCAAGGCCTTCATCGCTGAGCAAACAGGCCTGGCTCACCTCCAGGTGGATGACGCGAACATGCCTCTGGCTGTTGAAAAAACAAACAAGCAGGCATTCATCTTAAACTGAAAGTTAGAAACCCTGCTTGGCCATTTCCCATCTGGGGAACTATGAAGAATCCCACTAGACCCTCTGTAACTTAGTCACTACCTATTTAGGAATGACCCACCTGGTCTGTCTTGCCAGTTTTTAATTAAACAATGGACATTTATATAACATGTAACAGTATGTAAGGGCTTTTAACATACATATATATATTTTTTTAATTTTTTAATGTTTATTTATTTTTGAGAGAGAGAGAGAGACAGAGCACGGGCTGGGGAGGGGCAGAGAGAGAGGGAGACACAGAATCCGAAGCAGGCTCCAGGCTCCGAGCCATCAGCACAGAGCCCGATGTGGGGCTCGAACCCACAAACCGTGAGATCCTGACCTGAGCCGAAGTCACCTTAACCAGCTGAGCCAAACCAGGTGCCCCTAATACATATTTTTAATCTTCCCAATCACTTAATAAGTGCTATCACCAGTATTATTAGATATCAATACTTATAAGTATTATTATTGTCACCTGAGTGTTTGGTGTTAGCATTAGGATTGTAAGTGAGAAGGATCATCATTAGCAGGGGTGATCATGTACCTAACAACCCTGCCATAAAGCCAACGAAGCTTGCAGCCTCATATAACTATTTAAAGTACTGGGGCACCTGGGTGGCTCAGTCGGTTAAGCGGCCGACTTCAGCTCAGGTCACGATCTCACGGTCTGGGAGTTCGAGCCCTGCGTCGGGCTCTGGGCTGATGGCCCAGAGCCTGGAGCCTGTTTCTGATTCTGTGTCTCCCTCTCTCTCTGCCCCTCCCCCGTTCATGCTCTGTCTCTCTCTGTCTCAAAATAAATAAATAAACATTAAAAAAAAAAATTTTTTTTTAAATAAAGTATTTATCTGAGGGGCACCTGGGTAACTCAGGTAGGCATCTGCCTCTTGGTTTCGGCTCAGGTCACGATCTCAACGGTTTGTGAGTTGGAGCCCCGCTGACGGATTCTGCTTGGGATTCTGTCTCTCCCTCTCTCTCTGCCCCTCCCACATTTGCGATCTCTCTCTCAAAATAAATAAAACTCAGCTCAAAAACAAATAAAAAATTCAAAGTGCTTCTTGGAAAATTTTTTTTAAAAAGGACTTTTATTTTGAGGAGAGCTGACACCCAGTGTCGCATTCGCTTCGGGTGCAGAACGCAGGGGTGAGACAGGTTTGTACTTACGCGGTGTTCACACGTGTGACTACCATTTGCCACCCTGCAAACACGACTGGGAGATCACTGACCATATTCCTTACCCCGTGCCTTCTATTCCCTCGACTTACTTATTCTGTAACTAAAAGCCTGCCCTTCCCTCTCCTCTTAACCCACGTGGCCCAACCTCCACCCCCTCGCCTCTGGCAACCGTTCGTTCTCTGTATCTGTAGGTCTGATTCCAATCGGGGTTCATTCATTCGGTTTTTTAGGTTCCACATGTACGCACGCCGACGTTTATTCCGGCCTCATTTTCAATAGCTGAAATACAGAAAAAGGACTCACGCTTAAGCTCAAAGGTTATCTGGGTTTGGATGGTAGCCTTTAGGATCACGATGTCATCGGCCCGGATCCAAGGCTCGGGACACCACGCGGGACTTCCGAGGTCACCCAGCCGCTAAGTGGACCAGCTGTGAGCGAATGCAGGGCTGTCGTGTTCTAAGTGCCATCGTCGTGGAACCATCACAAGCGGGCCCGACCCTTTGCGGCGATGAAGATGTCAAGGAGCAAGAAGGCGCTCTGTGATCTGCGAGGCGGCGTGCGTCGCTCGGGCAACGTGCTCCGGTCCATAATCTGCCCCCCCCCCCATCCTGTCCTTCCCCAGCCCGGGGGTTGGGGGAATAAGTCGTAGAAGAGACAGCCGGCATAGGCTGAGAAGCCACAAGAGGAAGGAAGACACTTTCTTACACGCAGGCAGAGCACCGTCCCTTCAGCAAAGAAGAGCTGAGACTCAGGCTGAACGACAGTTGTCTGCCACGGAGCAGAGGGGACAGAGCAGAGGCTCAGTGCTTCCTGGCGGGAGCGCAGGCCCTGCGTTCATAAGGCGCAGTGGGGCGTGGAACCTGTATGAAGAAGGGACGGAAACGTGGCACTTGACCCAAGAGAGATGAACCCAGGCCAAACACAAGCCCTCCCCTGCTGGAAAGTGTCCCCTGAGGAGCAGTGATAATCCAGACAGAACGGGGCCCTGTCACAGCAAGGGCAGAGAGGGAGGGTGGCTGGGGGCCATTTCTTTCTCTGACCCTAACAAACACTCTGTCGCTTTTCATTTTTGTCCAGTTTTACCGAGAAGTAATGGACACCCATCGCCGTATAGGTTTAAGGTGGGAGCGTGATGGTTTGACGCACATATATTGCGAGACGATTGCCACAGTGAGTTTAGTTAGCACCCGCCACCTCGGAGCCCCAGGGCGGCTCACTTGGGTGAGTGTCCGACTCTTGATTTCGGCTCAGGTCATGATCCCAGGGCTTTGGGATCGATCCCCGCATCGCACACTCCACGCCCAGCTCTAGATTCCTTCTCTCTCTCTCTCTCTCTCTCTCTCCCCCCCCTACCCTCTCCCCTGCTTGTGCTCTCTCTCTCTCTCTCTAAAATTAAAAAAAAAAATGGTTTTAAAAAACAAAACAAGCAACCACCACCTCGTGGACACAACATCAACAAGAAATATTCCTCTTGGGGTGACAGCTCTCAGCATCTACTCTGTTAACAACTTCCCAGTTTGCCACCCAGCAGCGTGAACCATGTGAATCATCTTTCTCGTGTTGTACTTTACATCCCTAGTCCTATTTACCTTCCGACTGGGTGCAGCGTTTCAGCTGATGTCAAGGAAGAGAAAACGTGTTACAATTGGAGCATTTTGCGTTCGGGCAGGTGATCCTGTCGCTTCACAAATATCTGTGGACTTCCCACTGTGTTTCTAGACACAGATGCAGGCAGGTCCATTCGCAACACAGAGAAAGATCTCTGCCCTAAGAGGAGCTTCAGTTAGATGAGGGGAAATATACAATTAACAATGACCTACAATAGACCAGTACAGCCTCCAACTTGTTAGAAAGAAGCAGGTGATATTTGCCCAAAAAGAATAACTAAAGCAGTCAAGGAGGAGAGGGAGTACTCGGGCAGGGGAATGTGGCATCAGATTTGGTGGTCACGTTAGGTTTCATTGAGAAGGTGACATCTGAGCAAAGGCTTTAAAAAGTGGAAAAATGAGCCAAAAGACTACGTGGAAAAGAGGATGCCAGGCAGAGGGAACATCTCGTGCAAGGGCCCCGTGGTTGCCACATGTCTGAGATATTCAAGCAACAGGGAGGAGGCTGGTGAAGTTAGATCAGAGAGAGCAGGGGCATGGGGGAGAGGGGGCAGGAGGGTCAGAGGAGAAACGAGGGGCCTTTTCTTTTTTTTATTTATTTTTTTAATTAAAATTTTTTTTTAAGTTTATTTATTTTTGAGAGACAGAGAGAACAGGGGAGGGGCAGAAAGTGAGGGAGAGAGAGAATTCCAGGCAGGCTCCACACTCTCAAAGTGGAGCCCAACGTGGGGCTTAAACTCATAAACCATGAGATCATGGCCTGAGCTGAAATCCAAAGTCAGATGTTTGACTGACTGAGCCACCCAGGCATCCCCGGGAGAGGCCTTTTCAGGCAGGGCCTTCTCGGCCATTGCAAAGGCTTTTGCTTTTACTCTGAGGGACAATGGAGAGCCATTGCAGAGTTTTGAGAAACGATGTGATCTGACTGAAGGTTTTGAAGGACCACATTGTTTTCTCTGCTTTGTGGGGCCACACACACACACACACACACAGAAGTGGGGAGACTTGCACAGAGGTTATTGCAACACCCGAGGTCAGAGAGTGTGGTGGCTCGGGCCATGGTGACAGCAGTGGAGTCAGAAAGAATGGTGGAAGTCTGGTTGTATATGGAAGGTGGACGTGAGGTTTGCTCATGTCTAAAATGTGATGTGTGAAAGAAAGGAGCCAAAGAAGGTCCCAAGGACTCGGCCTGAACAGTAGAAGGGATGGAGTGGTCAACAAATAATGTAGGTAAGAATGTGCGTGGGATAGGGGCGCCTGGGTGGCTCAGCAGGTTGAGCGTCCGACCTCGGCTCAGGTCATGATCTTACAGCTCGTGAGTTCGAGCCCCACCTCAGGCTCTGTGCTGACAGCTTGGAGCCTGGAGCCTGCTTCGGATTCTGTGTCTCCTTCTCTCTCTGCTCCTAACCCACTCGCATTCTGTCTCTGTCTCTCTCAAAAATAAATAAACACTAAAAAAAAAAAAAAGAAAAGAAAAGAAAAGAATGTGCGTGGGATGGCTTGGGGGAGATCAGAAGATCGATTTTAGACACGTTTTGAGATTAATCTTAGATGTTCAAGTAGAGATCTCAAGTAGTCCGTTGTTTCTATGAGCTTAGGGTTTGAGGGAAGTTTCTGGAACAGAACCATAAATTTTCTTTGCTTGCTGGCTTCATTCATTCCTCCTCACAACCCTTCAAGGTAGGTTGTATTCCCTCTGCTTCGTTCCAAAGTGGTCGTGATTTAGCCAAGATCACACAAGTAAGGAGAAATTAAATGGGCATTTGATTTCATGGCTGCCTTCCCAAAGCCCATGACTTTGCAAGCTTAGCATTCAAGAGAAATTAGTTCCCTTTTCCTGCTCCCTTTGTTTCTTTGGTTTTACCCCTGTGACTCCATTTATGTTAAATTCAATATAGAATCGTAGAGGGGTAGACCTAGAAAGGGCTGTGTAGATCCTGCCTCCCTCCTAACAACCTGGTCAGGACAGACAACCATCAGGAGACCCTTGAAAGTACTGAACCCAAAATGAGGACTTAGGAAAGATGAGCTGGAGGCAATAAGAGATGAAAACTCAAGGCAGAAAGGAAAGAATGACAAAGTAGGGCAGGGACAGGCAGGGACACTAAATGTGTCAATGGGATAGCCCTCACCCCATCAGACTCACCACTACCACCTTAAGACAGGTGAATTTAACCCTGTGTATGGCAATGAGTGCGTGATCTCAATGAGTGCATTTGTACACCGAGTGCATGTATCCCAGTGGTGCATCACGAGAGTCCCTGTACACGTGTGTCCCCTGTTAGACTCCAAGCTCTTGGAAGACTAATGCCTTCTCTGTCTTATTCACCTTCGTAACTCCAGCAACCTGTCCGACGCTTGGCTTGGGATACGTAGAAGATGGACACGCGGTTGACTAAGATCCTAGATGGACAGGAATTTAGTCCCAGAGTTTCCTGAGGGCACTTTCTGGAAAGAAGAAAAATAATTTGAGTGAAAATCAAGCGTCTTGTTATTCTCCTTCAACATGACAAATAGCAGATTTCTGTGGACATATATTTGCATATCCTCTTAAATAGTCAGGGCGATTTACATACATTTGTATATTCCATTCAAAGAAACTTGCTGTCAGTATGTAAATTATTCAGCACATTGAGTTCTCTTTTTCTTCTTTCCATTTTCCTCATTTTCTCTGTTTCCTTTTCATACTTAAAAATTGTAAATCCTATGCAAATTTCCCCCATATTCTGATAGTGCCTTTCCGTGGCATATATGGCTTCAAATGAAATTATATAATTAATGTATGCATATGTATGTATGTGTACGCTTATGTTCTGAACTTCTGTTAAAGAAGCCACATCTCGGGGCGCCTGGGTGGCTCAGTCGGTTAAGCGTCCGACTTCGGCTCAGGTCATGATCTCGCGGTTCGTGAGTTCAAGCCCCGCGTCAGGCTCTGGGCTGATGATTCAGAGCCCGGAGCCTGTTTCCGATTCTGTGTCTCCCTCTCTCTCTGCCCCTCCCCCGTTCATGCTCTGTCTCCCTCTGTCTCAAAAATAAATAAACGTTAAAAAATAAAAAAATAAAAATAAATAAATAAAGAAGCCACATCTCTGTAATTTAGCGTAAAAAGCTGTTTTATTTTGTAGCCTACTACCAGATCGAGCACAAAATTTTACAGATGAACTGAGAACTCTCAGTGAAGCTTTCCTGGCCCAGCACTGCCACTCACCAGCTATATAACCTGACAGAAGTCGTCAGATCTCTGTGACTCTCTATTTCCTTGTCAACAAATTGAAGAGGTTGGGGCTCTAAGATTCTTTCCAGGTGACAGATCTACCTGCAAACGTTCACTGCAGCTAGTGCCAATCTCTGGGAGTCACAAACCAACTCAGGGACACACAGGACAGGAAGACCTGTTCACAACAAAAGAAGAACATGGGCCGATTTGGAAGGGACTGATTGATTTGTAGAAAGAGAACTCCCTTTCAGAGCAGCACAGAAGAAGAGACGGAATAAACACACAGGCAAGAACGGCAAGAATTAGGCAAATCAATCGTCCTTCAAAACAACACCTTCCCAAGGGGCACCTGGGTGGCGCAGTCGGTTAAGCGTCCGACTTCATCCAGGTCACGATCTCGCGGTCCGGGAGTTCGAGCCCCGCGTCGGGCTCTGGGCTGATGGCTCAGAGCCTGGAGCCTGTTTCCGATTCTGTGTCTCCCTCTCTCTCTCCCCTCCCCCATTCATGCTCTGTCTCTCTCTGTCCCAAAAATAAATAAACGTTGAAAAAAAAAAAAAAAACAACACCTTCCCAACTGGGGACTGTACTTGATTCTTTTTCTTCTTTTTCTTTTTTAGTTTTTCTTTTATTTATTTTTTTCCCAATGCTCCATTCCTGAGCTCACCAATCTCAAACTGCAGTCCCTTTCTTGGGAAATTTACACTGAGCAAACAGAAATGGTTTCATCTCCCAAAAAAGGCCACCTGCAAGAGAAATCTTTTCGGCGTTGATTTTGCCCTGTTCTCAGGGACCAGAATGTTGCACAAATTGTCCTGAACCTCGGAAGCCACTAAGTAGAGGTTGTGACCCTTACTTAGCAAGGTATCCTTCAACAACACACAGCAGTGCCCACCAAGCTCTTTATACTGATGTTAAAGGCAAATAATTTGCCCACCTATTCCTCCACTCCCCCAAGGCTGGCTGAGCTCTGCTGTATGTCAGTCACAGTCATCAATGTGGGGGACACAAATTATACCTAATGGAGTGGTCCTCAGCCCTATCAGATTCTCCAGTCCCATCTTGTTACAAGCAAATCCAACGACTCCTTTATTCCTTGCAAATAGAGTTTAAGTATATGATATGAACATGATACATATAATATTCATATATATCATTTCAAAGATCAATATAAGATCGACATAATTCTCCAAGTGTAGTAAAAAGGACAACTATGCTAAGGGACTTTGTTAGCTGCTTACCCCTACTTATGATGAAAAAGGGAGGATTTAAAAGAAGCAAGACAACTTTTAATTGATGGTTATGTACGCTTTTCCTCTCTGTATGACATTTTTTTAATGTTTATTTATTTATTTTGAGAGAGAGCGAGAGAGCGCATGCAAGCTGGAGAAGGGCAGAGAGAGATTGAAAATCCCAAGCAGGATCCGCGCTGTCAGCATGGAGCCCCATGCGGGGCCCTACCCCATGAACCGCAGGATCGTGACCTGAGCCGAAATCAAGAGTCGGACGCTCAATCGACGGAGCCACCCAGGCGCCCCTCAGTTTCCCATTTTAAAGAAAGAGCTGTGTGAATATCTGTGTTGTGGTCGAGAATGTCCATGTCCTAACCCCTGGAGACGGTGAATGTTTTATGCAATATGGCAGGGGGGATTATGGTTACAGATGTGATGAAGGCTACTTATCAGCTGAATTCAAGATGGGCAATTATCCTAGATTATCCAAGCGGACCCCACGGAATCATAAGGATCCCTGTAAGGGAGGAGAGGGCGTATCAAAAGGATGTATCAGGAGAAACACCCAGTCAGCCATTGCCGGCTTTGCGGGTGGAAGCAGGTCACGAGTCAAGGAATCCAGACAGCGTGTAGAAGCTGGGAAAGGCAAGGACGGGGATTCTCTCCCAGAGCCTCCAGAAGGGATACAACCCTGCCGACACCTTGACTTGGGCCCCGTGTGTCTCCTTTGAGACTCCTGACCTCCAGAACTATACGGTAATAAATCTGTGTAGTCTGAAGCCAGCACGTCTGTGGCAATTATCTACTTTAGCAATGGGAAACTTACACGTACGCATTTTCATGTACCCACATAGAGAGGACCACAGCGAGCGTAACGGCTACAAATGCAGGCTACTCGCTCTGGGTGGTTCAAAGACCGCAGTGGGCATGGCCTGTGTGAGGAGCCATCATTCCAGTAGTTACGGCTGGTACGTGCACGACTTTTTCGCAGGCGGTCAGGATGGGGGCCAGCACTGACACCCGGGAGGCCCACCCAGTGAACACCAGCCACACTGCAGTGCTGCCATAGGGATGTGATTTTCAACACGGTGAACAAATCTTGGGAACATCAAGGAGATAAAAGAAATGCGCGGGAAACCACTTCGTGTGTGGATGCGAGAGGAAGGCTACTGAATCGGGGCAAGATCAGGTTATTTTCCAAGGGGGTTATAGCAGAGTCCTGAACAAACAGACGGCACATCCAAATGGGGTGAAAAGAGAATTTACAGAGGGCATATTTTTGAAAGTGTGAGCAGATTAAGGAACAATGAAGGGATAGCCAAGCCCCCGTGAGCTAGTAACCACCCTCTGTCCGAGCGGCAAGGGAAAGAAGCAGTTACCAGGTCCCAGAGAAGGTAGCAGAAGCTGAAGGCAGCTGGAAAGAAAACTGCTGTGATTTTGCTTAGAAAAAGGAGCCCCCGACCTGGCAGGAGGGACCCCCAGGAACATCGTACCCTCAGTCTCCTACTTCTCTGCATTTCCTGCTGATGTCCCCTCTGGTCAAACTCGACCAGATGTTGGAGGACAGAGCTCAGTTGACGGACTTGTTAGAAGTTAGCCTCCTGGGCCACAGTGCAGATAGAAATTCGATCTCTTGTGACAAACAGGACATATTCAAAGGAGGATTGAAGGTGGCCTCCGGAAATTAAAGAGAGCCTCTGGTCAACCACCAGTGAGAAGTTGAGGTCCTCAGTCCAACAACCCATAAGAAAATGGTTGCTGCCCACAGCCCCGTGAGCTTGGAAGCAGACCCCACCCCAGTCGAACCTCAGATGAAAACGTAGCCCTGTCTAGCACCTCAACTGACCCTGAAGCAGGGAACCCAGCTAAGCTGTGCCCAGCCCTGAACCTATAGAAACCGTGAGCTAATAAACGTGTTATGACACTAAATTGGAAGTAATTTGGTTCATAGCAATGGAAAATGAATACACACCCACACATAGTTTGAAATCAGCTCACTGAAATCTGGTCTACACCCCATCTCTCAACCCTCGTGAGCTGCGTAGGTCCTGATGTGCTGTCTCCAGGACAGCTGCTGTGGAGACTCCAATAATAGGAAAGACAGAGGAAGGGAAAATACCACTTATTGTCTCAGGAACTAGAGATCCAGTGGTTAATAAGACACAATCCCTGCTGGGAGAGAGCTCCTGGACAATCTCTCTGTTCATACCACTCCGTTTCAGGCCCTGTGCCAGGCACTGGGGACACAGCAGAAAATACGACTGATATGTGCCCTGCCCTTGTGTCACTTCCAACATCACAGAGAAACATCCAGGTAAGGAGGCAGTAACGAAACAGACTGGTAACTGTCTCAGTGGGCCTACAGCAGGGTGCTGTGTAAGCACACAGTCACGCTGAAGAAAGCAGTGTTGCTGTTCCCATCTTACAGATGAAGAAGCTGAGACTTGGAAAGACTGTGTAGGTTTCCCGAGGTCTACACAATCAGCAAGGGCCAGAAATGAGTCCTTAACGCAGCTGATCCGGCACCAAAGATCATGCTCTTTTGCAACCTTAGGCTACCCCCGATGGAAGGCCCTCGTCGTGCACTTTTTTAAGTGTTGAGGTGGAAAGCCAGAGAGGGGGTGACGCATATCACCTGGAGTTGAGGTTCATTAACAGATCCTACCAGGCACTGGCTCTTGTCTCTTCTGCAGCTACTTGACCTTCATTCAGAGAGTTCGTAGAGGAGCAGGCTGGGATCCGATCCACGTGGCCCAGGCTGTTGTGTGGAGAAAGGGTGGTGGGGCGGCATGAACATGAGTGGGGACACCCCTTAGGAAGCCACTGCAAGGGTTCAGGCTACAGACGATTGCCAGTCTCCCCATTGCACAACCCCCAGGGAACACCCTCACCTGGGAGTCTGGACAATGGTTATTATCACTTTTAAAGAAAAAAAAAAAAAAAACCAGGGGTGCCTGGTTGGCTCAGTTGGTTGAACATCCGACTCAGGCTCGGGTCATGATCTCACAGTTCATAAGTTGGAGCCCCTCATCGGGCTCTGGGCTGACAGCCCGGAGCCTGGAGCCTGCTTCAGACTCTGTGTCTCCTTCTCCCTCTGCCCCTCCCCTGCTCACACTCTGTCTCTCTGTCTCTCAAAACTAAACATTAAAAATTTTAAAGAAAAAAAAACAAAGAAATAGAAAACAGTATGGAGTTTCCTCAAAAAGTTAGAAATAGAAGTATTTTATGACCCAGCAAATACTACTACTAAGTATTTATCCAAAGTATACAAAAATGCTGATTTGAAGGGGTAAATGCACCCCAATGTTTATAGCAGCACTATGGACCATACCCAAACTATGGAAAGAGCCCAAATATCCATTGACTGATGAATGGATAAAGAAGATGTGGCATATATATACAATGGAATGTTACTCAGCTGTCAAAAAAAACCCAAAATCTTGCCATTTGCAATGACGAACAGAGCTAGAGTGTATTATGCAAAGCAAAATAAGTCAGTTAGAGAAAGACAAATACCATATGATTTCACTCACATGTGGAATTTAAGAAATAAAACAGATGAACATATGGGAGGGGGAGAAAAGAGAGAGAGAGAAACAAACCATAAGAGACTCTTAAAGACAGAGAACAAACTGAGGGTTGGTGGAGGGAGGTGGGGTGGGGGGGAGATGGGCTAGATGGGTGATGGGCATTAAGGAGGGCACCTGTTGGGATGAGCCCTGGGTGTTGTAAGTAAGGGATGAATCGTCAAATTCTACTACGGAAACCAATAACGCACTGTGTGTTAACTATCTGGGATTTATATAGTTTTGAAAAGAAAAAAAAAGAGAATCCTAGGTTTTGGAGTTTAAGAATATATTCAAGGATCCATGTAGGACAGACAAAGCCAGGACTCCAGGAGGTATCTGTCTCCAAACTCAGGATTTGTCCTTCCTTCTGGTTGGAACTTTAAAGACTCATTTAAGTACATTCGTTATGAATTCCTGAAATATTCAATGTCCCCATTTTCCTGAAAACAAACTGAAGCACAGACTTCCCTACTGGATCACAAGAGAAGCGAGAGGACAGTTAGAGCAGTGTTTCTGTCTTCCATAGACACCTGGTCAGGGAATGACCTTGTCATTAAAGGTCCCTCCATTACCCATGGAAACACCTGGTAGACAGGCATCTAGGAAGAAAATGAGCACACCTGTTGAGTGGGACTTTGAGAGCCTGGTTGGATATCACATATAATTAGCGTCGTTAGATACAAAATTATTACCTGAACTTAGCCGGGTATTTGTTTGGCTTTGTTTTCCAGGATATCTAGGGCTCCTTCTTCGAGATACACAGCTGGAAGAAGTAATGCCAGAGACTCATCCTGGTGCTGGATTTAGTAATCTGTCAAGTACACGATCAAGAGAAACTTTTATTGAGTACCTGGTGCGAACTTAGCTCTGTGTTGGGTGCTGAAAGGACATGGGAAGGAGGACAGGGTCAGGAGGAGGCAGCCCAGGAATTCGAGCCTGACTTTGGAACCAGCAACATCTGAACGATCTTGGGAAAGTCATCTAACCTCCTGGTCAACCTCTCGTGCAAGTCATTTACCTTCTTAGGCAAGTGATTTTAGCTCTGGGGTGAGTCATTTTGCTGAATGATCATAGGAGAGTCATTTAACCTCTGAGCCTTATTCTTCGTCTACCAAATTGGGATAATTATCCTTACTCTACAGTGTTGGTTGTTCTAGGACTGATTTGCATAATGTACATGAATTGGTGACACACGGCAGTCACTGAACACCTGTGCATTTTCGTCACCACTTCCCCATCCCCAAGTCTTTGGCTAAAAGGAAGCAGAGCCTGGTCAAGGACATAACATTCTCACAGAGAAAACAAGGTTCATGAGGAGCTACATTAAAAGCATTAGACGGAATGGTTGACTTGGATCTGAGTAACATTTGCAACTTAGGGAGTGAGCCCATGGGCTTCCCTCCACCTAGAGAACCTAGTGACATCGCCTTTAGGTCCCCAGCTCCAAGGCCATGGCCTCTCCAAGTCTGGGTCCGTCTCACAGATGTTCTCCTAATTCCTGGGTGAGTCCAAACCTTGGGCCCCAGCTTCCTCCGGGGGCTGCGTTTGCCCCACACTGTGTGTATTCAGGCTCTTGTCAAGTTCTGCCCACCACTGCTGGGCTATGACAAAGCACACACACTCCTGTCTTCTCCCCGGCCCTCTCCCTCCCACCTCTGCCCCTCACCCCTCCTCCCCCAACCGGAAATTTCTGTCTTCTGCCCCTAGCGTCTGCCCTACTGGCTCCTGCCCAATCCTCTGCAGTCCTTTGCACAGCATCTAAATTCCTTGAGCTGTTTACGCATTATTTTTTATTACTCTCGCTGTTCCGATTGCTGCTGCTACTGCTCCCACGCCCTGCTGCATGTTGGAGAGTAGAGGGCGCAGAACACAAAAACCACCCCTGGGTTCAAACCCAGGTGCTTCCACCTGGTTTACCTGGGACAGTGACTTAAACAATCTGAGCATCTCCGTTCTAAAATAGGGAGAATGGAACCTACCTCCTACAGTTGCTGGGAAGATGGAGCCCTAAGTCAAACCATTCAAATAGTTTCGGGAGGGCTGTGGAACATTAATTATAAACATCGTTCAGAGTGAGAGAGATGAGCATTTAATGATCTCAGGCAGGTCACACAGTATCTCCAAGCTCCGCTTTGATCATCTATAAAATAGGGATATTTAAATTTTTTTCTTTTTTAATGTTTATTGTTGTTTGTGTTGTGTTGTTTTGGTTTGGCTTTTGTATCTTATTGAGAGACAGAGAGAGAGAGCGCGTGATCAAGGGATGGGCAGAGACAGAGAGGGAGACACAGAATCCGAAGCAGGCTCCAGGCTCCGAGCTGTCAGCACAGGCTCGATGTGGGGCTCGAACTCACGAACTGCGAGATCATGACCTGAGCCGAAGTCAGACGCTTAAACGACTGAGCCACCCAGGTGCCCCTAAAACAGGGATATTTAATGCCTACCTTGCAGGTTGCAGAAAAATCGATGTGAAAATACACATAAAGTAGGGTCAGGCACTTGGAAGGTTCTCGCTAAGTTTTAATTTCCCGCCTATGTTTAAAGTTCTGTCTTTTGTTCATTCTTCATCTGTGAAAACTTTTTCCTACACTGAGCCGCAGGAACACCCTCTGACATCATTCCAACAGATTATTTTCTTTGTGGAATATACAAACAGAGCTAGTAGCCTCTGATTCCAAACTGACCTCTGATTCTTGTTCCTTTTCTTTACTTTTCATCTGTAGCTTCTCAAGCTGAGAGCAGCAATTCGATTTTACTTAGTTCCAGCCATTCCGAGCACACAGTACTCAAGGTGGATGGAATAATTTTCATCCTCATCTAATGGAATGGAGACTATTTAGATGCAAATGAGGTTTGACTGTTTGCAGCCGTTTTTCTTTTCCGGAAGCTTCCCTTGAGGCCAGGTCCCCCGGGGCTGACATTTAGGGTGTGAGCTGAGCGCCTGGTCCAGCGGCCCCTCTTCCTGTGATGCTCTGCTTGTACTCTGAGCTGCAATGTTCTTGTCTGCAAAGTGGGGGTAATAGTACCTACCTCAGCACGATGAGGATTAAATGTGATCATGCACTCGGTATGCCTAGCAGAGTGCTTGGAACTCAACGCCCCAATACCGTTTGGAATTATTTTGATGATGATGGTGATAACGATGATCATAATAGATTGTGCAAGGAGTGGGTAACCATCTAAGGCAAAGGTTTACCCCCCCCCACGTGTCTTCACAAGTCCTTTCTACATTTTTTTGTTTTTGTTTTTAATGTTTGTTTATTTTTGAGAGAGAGAGAGAGAGAGAGACAGAGTGACAGCAGGGGAGGGGCAGAGACAGAGGGAGACACAGAATCGGAAGCAAGCTCCAGGCTCCAGGCTGTCAGCACAGAGCCCGAGGCAGGGCTTGAACTCATGAGCTGCGAGATCATGACCTGAGCCAAAGTCAGACGCTTAACCAACTGAGGCATCCGGGCGCCCCAGTGCTGGCATTTTAAAACCCTGCGTGTTGGCATTGACTCCCACTGAAAAGTGAGAAAATCCCTCATTATAGCTTCACAAGCTAAAGTTAAAAAGAACTTTGCCGGGCAGGTGCAGGAAAGACTCCACAGAAAATCCCACCCCCCCTTCGCCCCCAAACAGAAGCTCCATCCAGGGGGGGCAGGACTGCCCCACAGCAGCCATCTGACAGGGCGCTTTGTGGCTGCATTAGTTTCATAGGACAAGTGTAACCACAAACAGCTCAGCCCAGGATAACAAGCATTTCATTTCTCAGAGTTCTGGAAGCCAAGTGCAAAACCGAGCGGTCCACAGGGCTGTACTCCCTCTGAAGGTCGTAGGGAAGAATTCCTCTCAGTTCTGGTGGACACAACAATCCTTGGCATCCTTTGGCTTGTCGATAGGTCACTTTCATACCTGCCTCCATCTTTATGTGAATTTCTCCCTGTGTACGTCTCTGTGTCTCCGTCCTTTATATGACGACACACCGGTCGTATCGGATCCAGAGCCACCTTCACCCAGCGTGGCCTCATCTTAACTAAATTACACCTGCAAAGAACCGATTTCCAAAGAAGGTCACATTCTGAGTCTCCATGAATTTTTTTAAAATATACCTCATGCCGGTAAGCACACACAGGAGATCTGCCCTCTTAACAAATTACTAAGTATCCAATACCCCATTGTTGACTGTTCACGATGCTGCACCGCACATCTCTAGAGCCCATTCATCTTGCTAAATCTTACGCCCATTGATTAGTAACTACCCATTCTCTTGCGGGCCCCCGCCCAGCCCCCGCAAACCACCATTCATTCCACTCTTCAATTCTGTGAATTTGACTAGTGTAAGTACTTCTAAGAAGTGAAATGATACAGCACCTGTCTTTCCGTGGCTGGCTTCTTTCCCTTGGTAGCATGTCCACAAGGTCCGCCTAGGTTGCGTCCCATTGCAGAAGTGTCTTCTTTGGGGGGGCTGAAATGTAGCGCACTGTATGTATGCATACATTTTCTTTATCCATCTTGGATACGTTGGTTCTTCCCACTGAGGTTCCACGACCACTGAGGTTCCACGAATTTTGAGGGGATACTGTCCAACCCCCTAGTGGCTCAGATTCCAGGCACCAGCGTCAGACAGAGATTCCTAGCCTCGCTGCATCACGTACCAGCTTCATGACCTCCGCCTCAGTTTCTACGTGGGCAAAGGGAGGATAACGATAGCACCCACGGAATTGTGGGGAGGACCAAATGATAGCAATAAAGATCAGTAACTCTGAACAACCCTGTCAGGTTGTTTTAAGCCCCTTTCATGCATTAACTCATACTCACAGAAGCTCTAGAAGGTCGTAGAATTATGATCCCATTTCTGAGACGGGGCGACTGAGGTCTGAAAAAGTGACATGATTTTCACAAAGTCACACTGCTGGATTTAAATTCATGGGTCTTGCGCTTTTTTGTTTTTGTTTTGTTTTTTTATTTATTTTTTGAGACAGAGACAGAGAGCAAGCTGCGGAGGGACAGAGAGAGGGAGACACAGAATCCGAAGCAGGCTCCAGGCACTGAGCTGTGAACACAGAGCCTGACACAAGGCTCGAACTCATGAACTGTGAGATCATGACCTGAGCCGAAGTCGGACGCTTAACCGACTGAGCCACCCAGGTGCCCCAGGGGTCTTGCTGTTTTGAAAAATCCTTAACAGAGCACCCAAGCATCTAGGACTGTCCAATAAAGATGTGAATCCTGTTATCCCTGTTAGCCAGAGTGCATTTCCCCAGCCCACATCCCTCCCAGCTCAGGAGGCAAATGAAATGCCCCACCTGGAGGCACCAGAGTGGTTCAGTTAGTTGAACATCAGACGCTTGATTTTGGCTCAGGTCATGATCTCAGGATCGTAGGATCGAGCCCCGTGTCTTGCGATCAAGCTCCGTGTCGTGCTCCTCGCTGAGTGTGGAGCCTGCTTGAGATTCTCTCTCTCTCTCTCTCTCTCTCTCTCTCCCTTTGCCCCTCTCCTCTGCTCATGCTCTCTCTCTCTCTCTCTCTCAAAAACAAACAAACAAATAAATAAATGTCCCAATCTGTCCCCAGAGTGCAAGACTTGAGCATCCCAACTCCCCTGCCCCCATCCCACAGTAATAAAGCACGTCCGACATAAAAATAATTCAAGTGTTTGAAGGAGTCGTTTCCAGGAGCCATCTCAGAGCAGAGGCAAAGAAACCAGGTGACATCCCTGACTCACTTGAGAAGCTGGGGTAATGGGTAATGGGTTCTCTGCAACCAGTGGGCAGTGCTCCTCGTTGCTAGGCAGAGGGAGCCTCTAAGTTGGGCCCCAAAGCAGCAGCCAGAATAGACCCTCTGTCCAGGCTAGTAGCCTGGGCTAGAGGTCCCAGAGCAAAGCCACCTACCTCCCAGGCTCCAAGCCAGACCTGGAACACCTGATCAGGTTAGCTCAGTCTCCAGAATCATTACCCTCCTTCCCTACACTAGTCCTCTCCTATTTGAGTTCGACTGCTTTCCTTTTTTTTTTTTTTTTATGTTTGTTTTTGAGAGAGAGACAGAGTGCGAGCGGGGGGAGGGGCAAAGAAAGAGGGAGACACAGAATCTGAAGCAGGCTCCAGTCTCCAAGCTGTCAGCACAGAGCCCGAGGTGGGGCTCGAACCCATGAACTGTGAGATCACGACCTGAGCCGAAGCCAGAGGCTCAACCAACTGAGCCACCCAGGTGCTCCTCAACAACTTTCCTTAAGCCTAGATTTAAATAAAGATTTTTGTAACCACCTCTTTTCTAATATATGCTGCCACTTGCTGGGCACTTACCCTCAGTCAGTTACACAGCCCCACCGCATGAGCCCAGAGGACTTTTACATCCTCCCCACCATCACTGCCAAGGGCAGTACTACCTGCAGCTTAACAATGTGTTTCTGTGTCCAAGCAGATTGAACACCATCGGATGCATCACATCCACCACTGATACAAGGGGACCGTCTCAGAGACCCTCCCACTGAGATTCGGAGTTTGTTACTGGAACACAGTCTCCTTTATACCTTCTCAGGGCGGCAGTCAGCTGAGAAAAGGTGTAGCCCAGGATTTGAAAGAGAATAAAATAGTAGATACAGAGAGAGGATGCTAGAATTATCCATCATCTTCTACGTGTTCCTACATGATTTACTTCTTACCACCAATATAACATGTGCCCAGTTGAATTGGGGTATATATTTTTACGTGATGCTCATCTCCGCTAGAGCGTAAGATCCACGTTCGAGATTTTACGCCAGGATGATGCCTTATTTCTCCTAAGAGTCACAATGGCCTAATAGGTGCCAGGTACTAAGTAGGTTCTTGGATGTTGAGCGAAATGATGCATGTGTGACTGTATGAGAGCAACTGACATGGGACCCATCGCCCAACTGGATACTCAGCAAATGTTTGGTTACATGAATGAATGAATGAATGAATGAAAATCTGAAAACATGGAAGATTGAGTGAGGCCATTACACACCCAGGGAGGGGGTGAAAAATACAAGAATTGTAAATAAGACCCGAAGGATCTCCTACCCCTGTTGTGAAAACCGAAAATATCTCCTGACATTGTCAAACATCCTTGGAGAGGGAATGAAATTCTCCCCAGTTGAGAATTACGGATCTACAACAAGTTGTTTAATGTCACTATTAGTAAAAGGGCAGTAGTGATAATATCTTCACTCTAAGAAGATTATGAGGATTTTATGAGTGTATGCATTAGAAGTTTGCAGGGAAGTCCCTGGATGAGGATAAGCATTAAATACATGAACTCAAGGGGTAGAAAATGGGTAGAAATGGTAGAAGAAATAGTAACGGAGGTAGGATCGGGTGGGTGTGTCTTCTAATAAGCATTACATGTTTAACTTAGATCCAAAATCGTCTTTTCCGTAAAGGGCGAAATGCGTTCTTTTGTTCAATAGGTATTCAGTGAGTTCTTACTCCGTGCCAAGGACTGAGCTAGACTCTGGGTATAAAATAACCAGTATTTGTAATAAGACCCAAAAACGGGAGAAAATGAAACCAAGGGGTTTCAACCAAGGTGGGGTTGTTCAAGGAGTACATCTCCAACGGAGGTCTAACATCCATTCTGAGATCGCTCAGTGCAGAGCCCAGTGCAGGGTTCGATCCCACGGGACCATGACAGGAGCCCCAACCAAGAGGCAGAAGGTCAACCCACTGAGCCACCCAGGAGCCCCTGGAGGGGCTTCCTAGAGTGCCCCTCTCCTGATCCCTCATCTTTCTGGAGGAAGAAGAAAGAGCATCTTATCGACCAGGAGTTTGGCATATAAATCGGGCATGTTTTACTTCCGCGTTTTCCTTTTCTTCGTTGCTTTTTGGGATCTGCCAAGCCACAGAAAGAGCCATCTCCCTCAGCTTGTCCGCGCTGTGAGTTTTGGGGAGGCAGGGCCTGCCGTCTTTATGACTACACAGTAAACCTGTTTAATGTATTTACTGTTCCTAGTTACCGTGACTCTTTGTTGGGCCTCCTCAAACCCAAATATGAGCCCGCTGACCCTCAGGTTTGGGAATTCGATCCACAAAGCCCCTCGGTTCTCTAACCCAAAGCCCTATAAATTAACAGGAGTCCACCCAGGAGATCCTCCTGAGATGCCCGAGAGAAATAAACAGAAGACCGCCACATAGCATTGCCCTACTACACCAGCATTCACAGGATCCAGAAAGACACAGCCCCCCTGAAAATGAGTTCACAAACCAAATAGATGATGATGACGAGGATGCTGAGGATGAGGATGATGAGGATAGAACTAACATTTCTGAGAAATTCGCACGTCGTTAGAAATTCTTTCTAATCATTTTAAATGTGGCATTAATGCATAGGACAGGTTGTATTAATCTGTTCATTTTACACTTGAGGAAAGTCAGGCATAAAGAGTTGATGTAACCAGTTCAAGGTCACTCACCTAACATCAAAGTCGAGGTTCAGACCCATGTGTTCTGATGTCAGCGTGTCCTCTTAACCCTTTGCCAAACTTCTCCATGTAACAGGCAAACAAGCCATGAGCAATGTCAGAAGACAGAACAAATTAGTTTAGATTGCCAAGCATTTCAAATAATAGCCACATAAAATGAGACTATAAATATGTGGTGAGTGATTACAGACATAAAAGAAGAAATTGGAAACATAAGACCAGAACACCGTGAAAGAACAGACACAGAGAACTTCCAAAAATGAACAAAACAGTCGCTGAAATCGAAAACTTGTTGGACGAGTTAAACAGCAACTTTAATACAACCGACTCTCTAGAGAGAACCAGGCAATGAAAAATAGACGTGAGGAAAATACACATCATGCAGCAGAGGGAACAAAAGTGATGAGAATTAGATGCATTGTGATGTCCCAACGTGTGTCCATCAGTAGGTACACAAGGAGAAAACAGAGAAACAGGAGAGAGGCAAGATATGCTAATGTCTGAGAACTTTCCAGAATTATAGAAAAGCATGAAAGTTCATATTGAGAATAACAATGGGTTATGTATAGGGTACATAAAAGTAAATCCAAAACTCAACATCTTCGTGAAAAAAGCAGTAAGCTAAAGATAAGGAAGACGTGTTAGAAGAGACCAGGAAGGGGGCACCTGGGTGGCTCAGTCCATTGAGCGTCCAACTTCGGCTCAGGTCAGGATCTCGCGGTCTGTGAGTTCGAACCCTGCATCGACTCTGTGCTGACAGCTCAGAGCCTGGAGCCTGTCTCGGATTCTGTGTCTCCCTCTCTCTCTGCCCCTTCCCTGCTCATGCTCTATCTCTCTCTGCCTCTCAAAAATAAAATAAACGTTAAAAAAAAAAAAAAGAAATTATAAGACAAAATCTGAGAGTGGTACCCACAAGGAGACTGGAAAAAAAATTAAAAATACTAAAGGATGTCCTTCCTGGAGAAGAAAACTAAATACAAAGGAAGTTATGCTGCAAATAGTGAATTTAAAAAAGAACAATTTCACAGGGAACAATCTCCAGGTAGATCACAAGTTAAACCACAAAACAGGTTTCAATAATTTTGAGAAGGATGAGTTCCTATCAAGCATCTTTTCCAAAACAACACTCGGACACCAGAAATCAATTACATTTACAAATTGGGGGAAAAAAAACCCATAAACACGTGGAAGTAAAACAACATACTGCTCAAACAACCGACAGGTACCAAAGACGTCACAAAGGAAATCCCAAAATACTGTCACCGGCACAGCTCAAGATGCAAGAAGAATGCTAATAAACAATCAAACCGTCCATCCAAAGGAACCAGAAAAAGAAAACTAGAGCAAGTCCGAAGTTAGCGGAAGAAGGGAAATAGTAAGGATCAGAGTGAAAACAAATGAAAGGGAGACTAGAAGAGATCAATGAAACCAAGAGCTGGAAACATCACTGAAAAGATGTTTTTTAAAAAAGTTGATAAACTTTTAGACAGACTGACCAAGAAAAAGAGTGTGAGGCCAAAACGAGTAAATTCAGAAGTGGAATAAAAGGGAATTAACTTGTAGGTAAGCCTTCACGATATACATTAATTAGAAAACAAGGATTTTGATGGACTTAGGAGTGTAAAAACAAGGGGGGGACTCATATTCTAAAAAGAAACGTGTATGATTGAAGATGAATTATTGGAAGAGTTAAGGAATTCTAAGGTGCTTGTGTCAACACCAGAGAGGGTGTTGGTCACCATATGACTGAGGGTCATAAGTTGTGCTAAAGAATAGAGGAAAGGGAGAGGTGAGGAGAGGAAAGGAGAGGAGAGGAGAGGAGAGGAGGGGAGAGGGGAGGGGAGGGGAGGGAGAGAGAAGAGAAGAGAAAGAAGAGAAGAGAAAAAAGAAAAGGAAAAGAAAAGAAAAGAAAAAAGAAACCCATATATTGTAAAAAAGCAAAGTACCATAACGACTTCACTTAATGTCAACTGTGCTTTTGCAGATGAAACATAATCTCCATTCAGGAACAGGGCATCTAAACACAGAAAGTCACACCTTAGAACACACCAGCAGAGGTCAAAATGTGTCACTGGAGCCTAATATCAGGTGTCACAGAACAGTGCCTCGGAACTGCGGTTCTAGCCTCCAGAATTCTGGGGCGTTGCCTGGATTGTGCCCTAAGGAAAACAAAAAACAAGCAAAACTAAGTTCATTTCCCACTCTAACAATAAAGTAATTTTCACTTTGAAAAGGACAAATATAGTTGATCACCAGTGTCAGAGTGACAGAGCTGTCGCATACTACGGGGGCTCCAGGAACCGGGTTTGATCTGTGGCCATGTTGCAGAGAAGGGTCCCGTCTGTCCTGAGCTTTCTAACTTTACCTTGTCCCCAGTTTCACGAAGCAAGCACTCTGCCTCCAGCCCTTTGACAAACAGCGCCCGGGGGTTCACTTCTCAAGATTACACAGGTCCCTTGTGCAGATGCCTGGCTTGAGGCAGATCAAATCATTCTGATGCTGAACGTCTGGCCATTTGTGTGCCCGGGGGTGGCTCCACCTGGGGCCTCTGCAAACACCGGGTAAAAGCAGGGGGAGTGAAGGAAGAGGCAGCGAGGTCTGCTCTGCATTTGAGGAACAGGGTCTCGCAGGGCAGAGTGCACTAGGTATTTGTGGCCTTTTCCAGAACTGTCTCCTCCCTCAAAATAAGAATCAGAGACTCCATGGGTTATAGGAGCCAGCCTTTAAAAAAAGAACCACAAGAACAAACCACCTTTTTAAACTTGTTTTTCTGCCCGTCGTCTGGTTCTGTGTATCATTCTGGAACTGAGACCCATTTCTTGTACGGTACAGAAGCCCCCAGCTGGATGCGGGGCCCGAGCCCAGTCTGCCTTCCTAGAGGGGGCCAGATGGCCATGGGGACGTCTTCAGGGAAGAGGCAGAGCCGGGACTGAACTGTGAGTCCCAATCAGGCTGCTCGAGCATCCCCTTTGCTCCTCTTATCTCCTCCCCTGCACTCGTGCAACAGGTTAAAAGCTAGTATCTTTCTCCTTTTCGGTTGTCTTCCTGGTGCTAAGTCAGTACTTTTTAATCTCCGAAAAATACGGCCGATGTGTCCCAAACTGCCCTTTCTTCTGCCTTCACTCAACGACTCCCTGGCGTTTGATTTTCCATCACATATGCTCCAATACATCACGTCTGTATTTTTTTTTTTTTACTAGATAGCAATATTCTCTGTTAACTGGAAGGAACAGAACATTGACAGACGTCAACGGGTAATCGCCTTTTCTGCCTCATACCCTCCCCTGCAAAAGCGGATGGCGGGTTGCCTGAGTTGGCCACCAGGATCCCTGCTGACATCACCGTGTGTGCTTCCAGAACTATCAGCAGACCTTCCCCCCTCCCCCATGTAATCAAGACTTGTCTTTCTGCCACCTGAGTTCTGGAGATTTCTGATCTCCCACTTTTGTCATTCCTCTCCACACTCCTTTACCAGATTGGGAAATCCCAAATAATAACAACAGTAATAACTACCACTGATTTGGCACCTGCTCTGCGCTTTGTATTCAAAGTACACGAATATAGTAACTCCGATCTTTACAGCAGAGTCCGCAGCTTGCATACTACGAACTCAGTTGTCCAGCCAGGGAGGTCCGGCGACCCTCCCAAAGCTACCCAGCGTCGGCACCGGAGTTCAAGTCCAGGTCCAATGAGTCCTAACCCACACTCTACCAACTCTAACAGACAGTCTCTTTCTCAACGATTAGAATGTGGCCTCACGCATGTAGGGGTCTCCTGCCCCGGCGTAAAATCAGTTATGGCGTCTCAAGAATTATAGGGGGAGACGAATACCTAAGTTGCCTTTCCACTGGGCAGGCATGTCCTGTCCTCCCTCCGGTGCTTCTTGGAGTTCAGCCTCATCCTGTGACTTTCAAGGCTCAGGACAAGGGCCACCCCCACCAAAAATAAGTAAATAAATACAATCACTGATGGCTCTTACCTGTGCGTCTTCCTCCCACCTCTGACAGTTTTCAGAATGCACTCCCCACACATTGTACATTGAACATTCTCTGACCAAGCCGATCCCCAAGCACGCAGTACAGCCTGGCGAGTTCTCCCTCAACTTCTCTATCATGAAAAGTCATACCTCACCCCCAAGACTCTGCTCGCACATCACTTTTTCAGGAATGTGTTCCCTAACTCTCCCTGGTAGAACCAAGGGAACACTGAGTGTTCCATCAATGTTTGGAGCTCCCTTTGACTGAAACGCTTGTTATATTATATTGTGGGTGCTTGAAGCATGTCTTCTCCATGCCAGTATCTACACAGTGTGCCCCCAGGAGGCAGAAACCTCTGGTTTATCCTTACTAGCTCCTGACACATAGAGAGCATTCAACGACTAGAAAGTTCAGAGACGAAGAAGACAAGCATCTATAATCAGAGGTCTTCCTGAATAAATGTGCTTATGGAATTTTTCTGTTTGAATGTATTTGGTAGTGCCATTAAAAATCATCGGAAGAGGGGCACCCGGGTGGCTCAGTCGGTTAAGGGTCCAACCCTGGGTTTACGCTCAGGTCATGATCTCACAGTTCGTGGGATTGAGCCCTGCGTTGGGCTCTGTGCTGACAGTACAGAGTCTGCTTGGGACTCTCTCTCCCTCTGTCTCTGCTCCTCCGGTACATGCTCTCTCTCCCTTTCAAAAAAAAAAAAAAAACCATCAGAGAGTAAATAACAGAAGGGAAAAATAAAGAATGCTGGAGTAAGAACGAAAATAATACGGAAATAGTTAGAAAACAAACAGTGGCGACTCTACGATGGAATCGCCATGAAAATAAGCAGCTAATTTAAACGAGGCACTATTCACAAAAAGAAATGTGAGAGTATTTTGGAAAAATAGTTTAAGAAGAGCTTAGGTGGGAAGTAGAACCGGTCAGCTTTCACCGTTAAGAATGATAGCTCTTACTGCTTCGGATTCTGTGTCTCCCTCTCTCTCTGCCCCTCCCCCCACTCACGCTCCGTCTCTCTCTGTCTCTCAAAAATAAATAAATGTTAAAAAATTTTTTTGAAAAAAGAATGATAGCTCTTAGAACATGATGAGGAGGGGGGAGGTCTCATATGGAAAACAAGCTCAGCATGGGGGATACTCAACCCCATGGCTGTTGCCTGATAGATGGTCATTGGAAGCATGTGACCTGCAGGTTGTTTTTTTAGTGCATGTTATTGTGTGTGTATTAACTGCTTCGCCCACATCTACGTCCCAAATATTCCAAGAATCACTGTGAAACCATTCATTTCTTAAATTCTTTATAAACATGAATTATCACAGAGCAAATGCATAAGCATGGAATGAAGGAACACAGAAGAGTGGAACGGACATGGGCTTGGAAAGTTCAATTCCTAATTCTGCCATCCCCCTAGCCGTGTGATGTTGGAAATGCTACTTCTGCTGTCTGAGTCTTAAGGTTTTTACTCCCCTTAAATTGAAAAGAACCGCTCTTTGTTCACAAGGTGGCCATAAAAATTTTGGTACCGCTGGTGGGGATGCAAACTGGTGCAGCCAGTCTGGAAAACAGTATGGAGGTTCCTCAGATAATTAAAAATTTCACTACCCTACGACCCAGTAGTGCATCACTAGGCATTTACCCAAAGGATACAAAAATGTTGATTCAAGCATGCACCCCAATGTTTATAGCAGCACTATCGACAATAGCCAGATTGTGGAAAGAGCCCAAGTGTCCATCAACTGAAGAATAGATAAAGAAGATGTGGTATGTATGTATATATATGTACATATGTATATGTATATACATACATACATACAGTGGAGAAAGAATCCAAAAGAATGAAATCTTGCCATTTGCAACAACATGGATAGAACTAGACTATATTCTGCTAAGCAAAATAAGTCAGTCAGGGAAAGATATCATATGGTTTCACTCATATGTGGAATTTAAGAAACAAAACGAATGAATATAGGGGATGGGAAGGAAAAATAAAATAAAAACAGGGAGGGATATAAACCAGAGGAGATTCTTAAATACAGAGAACAAACTGAGGGTTAATGGTGGCATATTGGATTGGGGGTGGGGGGGAGCCTAAATGGGTGACCGACATCGAGCAGGGCACTTGTTAGGATGAGCACTGGGTGTTAGATATGAAGTGATAAATCACTAAATTCTACTCCTGAAACCCCCATTAAACTACATGTCAACTAACTTGGATTTAAATAAAATTGTAAAAAAAATTTTTTTAAATAAGATAAAAAGAAAAAAATTAAATGAGCTAAGGTGGTGAGTTTGTTCTTTGGTCCTTCCTTCTAAAACTGGATTGTTTTGGTCCAAAGAATGAAGGTTGGTAGCTGGTTCTAATCTTTCCCAGTTTTAAATGAATAGCCATAAAAAGCAAAATACTGTATCACTTTGAACTTGCATTTCTTTTTTTTTTAACATTTATTTTTTTTATTTTTGAGACAGAGAGAGACAGAGCATGAACGGGGAGGGGTCAGACAGAGAGGGAGACACAGAATCTGAAACAGGTTCCAGGCTCTGAGCTGTCAGCACAGAGCCCGACGCGGGGCTCGAACTCACGAACTGTAAGATCATGACCTGAGCCGAAGTTGGTCGCCACCCGGGTGCCCCGATGTCAAGCATATTTAAGGATCAAATAAGACTGGTCACTTAGGGATGCCTTGCTCTTCCTTTGCTCTTTTTTCCTGTCTCCTCTAATCTCTTCGTCGAATTTCCTTGGTCTGTTCGAAAGTGCTGGTCTTGAAGGCTGACTGCATAATTCAAAAGAGGTGGGCAGTGGACTGGTATTTGGGAGGCAGGAATGGGCCAGATGCTAGGATATGTATTATACGGCTGGGTGACAGCAGAGCTGAGGTTCATACTCAGACCTGTTTGAGTTCACAGCCTTTGCCCTTAGTTTAGGGAGCTGTAACCAAGTCCCGTAGACTGGTACTATGGTATGGAAACAACAGAAACTTCTGTCGCACAGTTGTGGAGGGGTGAAGTCTGAGATCAGGGTGCCAGCACAGCCATGTTCTCGTGAGACCTGTCTTCAGGTTGCAGAACATCACCTTCTCTTTGCATCCTTACGTGGTAGAAAGGGTGAGGGAGCTCTCTGGGGTCTCTTTTATAAGGGCACGAATCCTTGGGGCACCTGGGTGGCTTAGTTGGTTAAGCATCCAATTCTCGATCTCAGATCAGGTCATGATCTCACAGTTCGTGAGTTCGAGCCCCACATAGGGTTCTGTACTGACAGCTTGCAATTCTGTCTCTCCCTCTCTCTGCCCCTTTCCTCCTTGCTCTCTCTCTGTCTTCCTCTCTCCAAAGAAATAAACTTAAAAAAACAATAAGGGCACTAATTCCATTGATGAGGGCTCCACGCTCATGGCCTACTTAACCTGCCAAAGGCCCCATCCTCTGAGGCCATCATACTGGGGGTTAGAATTTCAACATATGAGTTTCAGGGGGACACTGTCCATTCAGCTACAAGGTTTGGTATGTTTTCATGCTATGTCTTTCTCCAATTGTCCACCAATGTCACCCCGTTCAAATCTGTCATGGTTTCCTGATTATATTTCCATTGCTGTCTGAGAGTTGGAAACTACCCTGAATCTTGGCTTCTTTGGCTGAGGTCCAGAGTCCCTTATCTCATCTTGTCAGCCATCCTCGAAGGTTTGAAACCTTTTTATATTCTTCAGTTGCTCGGCATGTTCCAATCCAAAACAAATGAGTAAGAAACGCAAAGAAGTCAAGTACTTGCCTCCAAATATCTCCACACCATTGTGGATGTTGTGAGGTGTGCCTTCTTCTGGGTCATTACCCTTGAGAGCTGGCCATACCCATGGGAGCCCATCCTACGGATTAGTCACCCATTTGCTCAAGTCATGCCTTACAACCAAATCCCCCACCAGGAGACATCGTCAATGTCCCACTGAACTTTAGGCCATGGCTGACACCTGGTCACTTCTTTTGCCAAGACACCAGTAAGCAAGGAAGAACCCACTATCCTGGGAGGGGTAATCAGCTGTGATTATCTGTAACAGGCCCCCTGCTGCTGTACAATGGGTCTGTAGAGAATGGGTTTGGCACTCGAGAGGTCCACAGAGCATCAATGGATGCTCCCCTGCCCAACCTTAACAAAGAAACCAAGTACTGAAACCAGCCCCTGAAAAGAGCACGGTGATCTAGGGCTCAGATCCCATAGAGATGAGGATCTGTGTTACCGATCAGGTAAGACATCTGAACCAACACAGGAGCCAGCTAAAGGTGAAGGGAATCTGGAAAACAAGATAAATGATGTGATTCAGATACAGCCTTAAGAACGGCTCCCAAAGTGGGGTGGTAGATCATCCTGTTAAACCTTCTCTTATAAGTTCCCTCAAGAAAAGTCTCCATCCGGAATCCAGGAGAAGATGGCCTCAGATGGGTTAAACTCAGCACATGAAGCAGGCTGATCCAAGCAGAGCAAGCGGCAGACTGTGGCAGATACCGTGGCATGTGCCACTCCAATCTCCTTCGGGACCGAGGCACTCATGTTCCCACCTGCCAAGAGTGCCCCCTGAAGGAGGTGAGCACTTTGCCCTTCTCTAGGGATCACCTTCAGCCAGAAGGATACGCCTCCCCTTCCCGGGGGCACCCCTCATCCAATGACTGGTCTATGCAGAGATACAAAACTCAAAACACTTGCTTCAAACTGGGACAACCCAGAAGGGTCATCTTGCCCCAGATCCTCCCAGGCTCTTGGCTGCGTTCCCTGTGTTAAGTGCATTGAGACTGAACGTCTCCCTCTGCCCACCCCGGCCTTTCCTTACCCCCTCATTGTGTGTTCCCAGTAAACCCCCTGAATATATTTTCGATTTGTTTCCAGGAAACTTGACTGCACTCTCTCTATACTGTGTTTATTTCTTTAAAAAACTGTCATAACGGCATTGATTCACCTTCTACTTGTCTTTATCCTCCACCCCTTCCTTTCAATTACATGTGCAATAAACAAACTCACTGTCATGTAATAGGGTCATTCATGCCTGTATGCCACCGTAAACACGTGTTCTCTCCAGCAAGTATTTAAGTCTGATTTTCCTTCATAATATTTTGTATAAGATCCAATAGATTTCTTGTCTACTTATTTAGCCCCACTGCCTAACTCTTAAACAATTTAAATATTCCCTCCTGGAGAGACTGGGACTTATTTTGCATGACTACGCAATGTAAGACGCTCAGAGTCATCCTGTCTAGATGAAGACTCTGTCTTTGGCCAATGGTTTTCTACATGCAGTCTCTCCAACCTTAGACAACTCACGTTGACTCCTGTTGCATCGAGACTGGCCGGATGGCTTTGTACTCCCCACCCATCTTGTCCTCCTTTTGATTATCTTCGGGCCCAGAACCCCGGCACCCACGGAATAGAGATGCCAGATGAAGGAAATAGAAAGGCAAGACATTTAGTTCAGTTTCAATTTCGGGTAAATGACAAACAAAACTTCAGTACGACTACGTATCAAATATTGCGCGGACATCCATGCACTGTTTAGGAACAGACTTAAACTTGTTTATTATTGATATTAAGTTTGAGTTTCGGTGGATGTCCCGTATTTTATCCGGAAGTGCTACCACAGCATATATTTGAAGTGGACAAGAACTGTAGAAGACAACACTCACCATAGCGTTCAAAGTGCTGGATTTGGAGGCAGGTTTGAGTACGGGCTCTGCGGTGTATTAGCTATGGGACCTCAAGCTGCTGGTCTAAACTTGCTCAACCCCTGGTTTCTTAATCTATACAATGGGCATCATTGGGTTTGCCCTACTTCCCAGGATCAGACGTGTGACCAGAAGGTACTTTGTATAATGTTAACATGCATAAGCAGAGACTCTATGCTGACTTGCACTAAATGCCTAAAAGCTGTATTTTTCATCCCGTGGTCATGTATATTTTGAAGGTTTTTGATACACCTTTACAAACTGCTCTCCAAAAGGCTTGAGATAAGTGTACGGGAAGGGCTGCTTTTTCTCCCAAACCAACGTCAAATTTTATTAAATAATTTCAGCAATTAGTACGTTGTGTGGTTTTATCGAGTACGGTTGATGAAAATCAAGATCTATTACAGGCCAAACTCCCAGTGGCATGTCATCTCACGTGAATAATGGCTCTATTATCAGGGACGGAGAGCCTAGATTCCTTCATAGGATGGCCCGATTAGGTCCAACACAGTCTTCTCTCGGCAAATAATATATAAATCAGTGTTACCCTGTCTCCAATACACCAGCAAATGTCAAGATTTAAACGCCTATGCCTGCTCTCCAAGAACAGCTGATTCTTTAAAGATTCATCTATCTGGATCTTTTTGAAATGGATGTAGAGGCAGCTTATATGCTGGGAGAAGGTCAGTCTGAAAGCCAGTTCTGCCATTAACCGTCTTGAAACCTTTAAGGTTGTTTCAATTCCGTGGTGCTCAGAGAGTCGGACTAAATAATCTCTCGGCCTTTCCAGGCTCTGAAAATCTCTCAATCTAGAGTTTGAGGTTTAATTACTCTTCTAAGAAGCCCAAACTCCAAGTCACATCTCGCCTGTGGTCGTAACTCATTCAGCCGAAAAAATCTGTCCAAAGCAGGTGCCAACAAAACGCTTCTTAGGAGACTTTCTGTACTCGTTCCTTTAGAGATTATTTATCCTCTTCAAATAATTTTCGGTAAGCAATAACAAATAAATAACTTGGCAAAAATTAGGCAAAATTGGTAGAGCAAACAGACACAAAGGACCCATGAGTAGGGCAGATAGAAAACACTTTGGCTGAAGAGAACTGTCATGACAGAATACTCAACTTAGCTGTAAGATTCCTGGCAGGCAGCGCCATCAACCTCAGTAGACAGAGGTCTCAAAAGCTGACTAATGGAAGCATAAATGTTTATAGGAAAAACAGCATTGCACTGAACTCTAAGTGGACGCTTACGAAGATCTTTATTTGGTACATCATTAGAATAGCGCACGCGTGCGCGCACACACACACACACACACACACATCTTATATAAAGAACATCTGTACTTTATATAAAATATTTCAAAGTTGGGGCGCCTGGGTGGCGCAGTCGGTTAAGCGTCCGACTTCAGCCAGGTCACGATCTCGCGGTCCGTGGGTTCGAGCCCCGAGTCAGGCTATGGGCTGATGGCTCAGAGCCTGGAGCCTGTTTCCGATTCTGTGTCTCCCTCTCTCTCTGTCCCTCCCCCGTTCATGCTCTGTCTCTCTCTGTCCCAAAAATAAATAAACATTGAAAAAAAAAATTTTTTTAATAAAATATTTCAAAGTTCAGGATGACCCTCAGACACCCCTGATTGTACTTGACTACCCAAACTATTTATAGCCTCAATCCGTGCCACCATTTAGAGTAACTGTCTATACCTGTGCTATCTGACAGAGTCACCTGTGCCTATTAAGCATTTGCAGTGTGAGTGGCTCAAACTGAGACACGGTCTGGTGTATGATACACACTGGATTCCAAAGACTAGGAAAACAATGTAATCAATCTCATTGTTGATTTGTATATTGATGTTGAAAGTGGTAACAGTTGGCTACGTTGGGTTACATGAAACTTACTTTTAAGTTACTTCGTGTCAATACGTTGTTGTTCTAATAGGAATTTAGCTTGTTTTAAATTATTAAATTAATTTTAACTTCTTTCTTTTTACTTTTGAAATGTGGTTACAGGAAACTTGAAATTCCACTTACGGCAGGCCTTGTGGCTTGCATTCTATTTCTGTTGGACAGCGCTCATATGTAATAATGATAGTAATAAAAATCATCGATTTTTGAGCAGTGAGCAGGTGCACACAGCATGAGGCTCTTATAGACCCATCTTCCCACTTTCCTTACAATAACACCTCGTGCCAAACTGAGGCAGAGAGGTTATATACCTTGCCCAAATTTGGAAAACTGGCATGCGACAATGCATAAACCAATTTCCCCCAAATAACCCTTCATTTTAAAATTCTGAGTCTTCACATACGGGGCGCCTGGGTGGCTGAGTCAGTGAAGCATCCAACTCCTGATTTTGGCTCAGGAAATGATGTCAGGGTTCGTGAGTTCGAGCCCCGCATCGGGCTCTGCACTGAGAGCACAGAGCCTGCTTGGGATTCGCTCTCTCCCTCTCTCTGCCCCTCCCTTGCTTGCACTCTCTCTCTCAAAATAAATAAATAATTGGAAAAAAATAAACACTTTACATATTAACTTATGCAACCTTCATAACAAGAACATACCTAGCTGAAATCCACCTGCTTTTATGATCACCATTCGCTGGCAATTCTAAACAAGGTCAGTGAGAAAACGCACATTCCTTCCAAATATTTGCTGTTGTAAGTGGGCCCCATTGCTGTTACTGAAGTTGGGTTTTACTACTGTGCAGATAAAGCCCAAACGGGCACGTTCATTGTCCATGAATAAAACGGAAGTTGGTTCAAGAACCCCCTTGACACGGGCAGATCTGGCTACACACATTATTTTGAGAGTAAGCGTGTAACGATTTGGAATCGTGCGTGCTCACCTCAGGTACAGTGCTGTTCAACGTCTCCAGCGTCTGTGGCAGGAAGCATTCATTCCTCTATTTAACCAACAGGTGAGAAAAACAACAACAACAGCAACAACAACAACAATAACAACAACCAGGGACAGTGCAGGGATGTAAAGATAGACAAAAGGAGAGTTGCTTTACTTCTGTCATTCTAGGGGCCCCCGGGCGGCTCAGTCGGTGAAGGCTCTGATTCTTGATTTCAGCTCAGATCATGATCTCATGGTTTGTGAGTTTGAGCCCCGCGTCGAGCTCTTCGAAGACAGTGCGGAACCCGCTCGGGATTCTGTCTTCCTCTCTCTCCGCCCCTCCCCCACTCGCTCTCTCTATCTCTCTCAAAGTAAATAAGAATAAACTTAGTTCTGTCATTCTATGTGATCACCCGGAATGTTTATTTCTGCTTAAAAATTTAAACATGAACATGGTGTGTGTAACCCAGGGTGTAATATTTTTTGTCAGCAAGAACACATTTTAGTTCATACGTGAAATATATTCCTCCCACTTCATGGTTATTGTGCCTTAAAAAGGCATACGCGGGTTTGAATAAGGATGAGCAGCCTCTTAAATGTCCAACCTTGGCCCAAAAAACCTTGCCGTGTTTTGTGGTTCCACCACCTCGCTCGCATTCTTTGCGTTTCCGACCTGGCCGGCTCCTGGCGCCCGAGATACTTCTACCAAAGAAGAAGGGAATGAATGAAGTTAGTTTCTGCCAGCTCCCAGTGGTCTCTTTCATTTTACCAGGATGCTTTCCTGGACCTTCTCCACCATGTTTCTCAGAAACATGGTGGCCGGACCACAACGTGGGGTTCGTGTTTCCTTGTGGCTTTGAGCTCCGAGTACACCACCCCCTCCACCCCGCAAGCTCCATTTCATCCGAATCAACCAGCTGATTTTCCTCACTTCTGCCTGGAGAGCCTGCCCCCACCTCCCCTCAGAACTCCCCGACCCAGCTCATCTGCTGGAGAAATCCCTCCTTACCCTTTAGAATTCACCTCATATGTTAGTGTCTCCTGAGAAGTCCCTCCTGAATGCCCTGGGCAAAGTTAATGGTTATTTCCTTGTAAAAACTTACTATGGGCGCACCTGGGTGGCTCAGTCGGTTAAGCTTCCAACTTCAGCTCGGGTCACGATCTCACAGTTCGTGGGTTCAAGCCCCGCGTCAGGCTCTGTGCTGCCGGTTCAGAGCCTAGAGCCTGCTTCGGATTCTGTGTCTCCCTCTCTCTCTCTCTGCCCTTCCCCTGCTCATGTTCTCTCTCTCTCTCTCTCTCTCTCTCTCTCTCTCAAAAATAAACATTAAAAACATTAAAAAATAATAAGATTAAATAGCAGCTGAGATGCACTAAGCATTTACATTTGATCAGACTCAAAATTGCTCCCTGGGGACACAATGGTGAGGAGGAAAAAAAAAAAAAAAGACACAGTCCTTTCTCGTAGGCAGCAAATGGTTTGGTGGGAAAAATAGACGTTCATCACCTAACTTGCCGAGTAAATGAAAACCTGCCAAGTTGAGAAGCAGAACCAAGAATGTGCTACGCGATCTTTTCAGAGCCTGTGATAGGAGCAGCTGGGGACAGGGAATCGGGGAAATATTCTCCGAGGATACCACAATGATGTAAAGATAACTAGTGATGAAAGGGGTCACTGAGGCGACCAGAGGGAGGGAAGGCACCCAGGGGTGTTGGTGGACAGACGTTCATGGGCGGTGTGGAGCAGGTGCTTAGACAATGGAGTTCAGGTGACCCTCGGGGCAGGTGAGGATGAGAAGCGGGTGGAGGCTGGGTCACAGGAGGCCCTGAGCTCCCTCTGGGAGATTGGCAGTGGAAGCCACCAGGGGGTGGTCTAGCAGTTTTTTTTGTTGTTGTTGACCAGATCAGTAGTGACAGGGGAGGGGAGAATAAACAAAAAGAAGGAAGGACACAGGGAGACCAACTCAGAAGCTGCTGTGGCTTGGACCAAGTGGCAGTGGAGTTGAAAGGAAAGGAGAAGGATTTGAGAGGTGGTCGTGCACGACGAGACATCTTACGACAGCAAATGGGACAGCTGGGGAAGGATTGTAGCTGAATGTTGTAATAACCCTCGTTTTACACCTAGACTCGTGTCCTCAGTGGGTAATGCAGGGTTTGCATTATTTTCCCTCTTGGTGTATCACTTCACAGGTTCCCAGATCATGTACTTTTCCGTACCCTCTTGTGTGACCTAGCAAAACACCTTTTTCCTATCCACCAGATAACCTAGGGGTGCCTGGGTGCTTCAGTTGGTTAAGCGTCTGACTCTTGGTTCCAGCTCAGGTCAGGATCCCACGGTTCATGGGATCGAGCCCCATGTTGGGCTCTGTGCTGACAGAGCCTGCTTGGGATTCTCTCTCTCTCTCTCTCTCTCTCACGCGCGCACACACACACTAAATAAGTACTTTAAAAAAAAAAGATATTCTACTCCTCACGAGCAGAGCATCGTCTGCAAATGAAAGGATGAATGTAACATATTAAGATGAACGTTTACATGGATTTCTGGGATTACGCGCTTAAAATTCTTTTACATGGCGAGGGTACTAATAACCACCAGAATTGTCTCGATTTTCTAGTTCGGATGGGGAAAGTCATCTCTTTTCTTGAGTAACTTTGCATGGGTCTGCGAGCACAGGACAGGCGGCAAAGACATAGGCCATTCACAGTTTGCTTCAATGTGGGAAAGACTGTTAACCTCACTGTTTTCTGTCCTCATCGTTACAAAGACAGAAAAACAATCTGCCTCATTCACCAAGTTGTTATGTAAACCAGGGAGAGTTTTCTTTTCAAATAAACTATAAATCACTTCTTACAAGGGTCATTATTGTTACCACAAAAGGAACTGGTAAAAGGACCTTTGAGGGTAGTGTGGAACCCTTTTCACTGCAACAGGAAATGTGATACTATTTTTTAGTGCAGGAAAGCTGGGAGTAGAGGGAAAAAAATCATTAAATTTTCTTATCAAACATAATTATGATAAAAGATAAAAAGCGTTGCGGAACGTAGCAAATATTAAACTTGTGCGAAACATCCAACTGAAATCCAATGAAAATTCTAACTTGTTTCTCTGGTGATAACTTTTATTTTATAGTGGATTTTATGCTTGAATTGGCCACCCACAATTTCTGAGGGATACGTTTTAATGAGGCTCTTTTCAAAATCTTAATAGCTACCACCACTAAAAAAATGTCTTTGCACACGTAGGTGATAATGAAGCGTAAAACCCTTTTACAACCATCCAGGATTTGCAACCGCTGAAATTAAATTTACAGAATCCAAAAGATCCTTCTCTTCCTTCACTGACAAGTATTGAGGCAATGCCTTGCTAGCCTGTAAACAGATTTCAAAGGCAGTCAAACGTTTTGTTACAGAGTATTTCAAAACAATGAAGAAGTTCTCACTTGAGAACGGATGTGAATAGTTAAAGTGTTTATCCTTCAGTTCAGACTGAAAGAGTGTGAAAGGACTACCACCAAAGGCAAACCGCAAACGACCACATCATCAGCAAAACGGATGGAAGTACCCAGTATCTGTGAACTCGGGGGACTCTGGGCTGGCCTCTGCAACTGTGGCCCCAGACGTTCCAGAAGCTACCTCTCAGCTTCTCTACACTCCTATCACTCGTGTTGCACCTGGAACGTGACCTTCTCCCTCAACCCTGCAGATTTCTGGTCCACAAAGGGCGGAGAAAGTACTCTGTGGCTAAGGCCGCCTTGACCGTGTTTCACATTCAACAGTACAACAAGAACCAGACGCTGCATTTTCTTCTCACTGCCTACGGCAGCCCCACTTGACCTGGGTCACCAGCCCCTGCTCTCCCTGCAAAAGCCCCCATGAATCTGTGAAGCCAATGGTCATGGGATCCTGGCACCCACAGAGATCAGTGCGACAAAAGTGCCCCAATAACCCACTCCATTCCAACCATGTTCAAGAAACTTCCAGTTATAGGAACCTCTTCCACCACTCAGTGAGAGGAAGGCAAGAGCATACGACCAGGAGAAATTCATAAACTCACTACTAATACCTTCAATGTTCTGGCACTCCCGAGGGGATGGTAATCGGATTCAAATAAACAGGCCCTGGTGTTTCCACACATCTTATCTGTTATGCAGTGGGATAGAACTGCTACCTTCCCTGCCCGTCTCAGGGATGAGGTCATTTTAATTAGCAAGGACAAAACCGAGCTTTCAAATCTAAATGTGAGCATGAGTCAACAGAGCGTTATCCATGTAGGTTGAAAATAATGATTACAGGTGCAGTTGCATCCAAACAACCCCTCAGAAACAGAGAGAACAACCAAAGCGAGTAGCTGACCTCCTGTCAGGTAATAAAGAGGTCACCACGATTCAACTGGGAGCTTCTGTTTGGTTAAGCAATCATCGAGTAGAAATCATGATTCGTTACAAATCCCATCAGTCGTCGTGCCCCCTGCGAGCGGTTCAATGTTTCTTTGAAAGGAAGAAACTCCCTTTATTCTTTTTTGTTTTTAATGTTTCATTTTCTACACAGGAAAATCTGGAAAGTGGGAATCAGAGGATCCAGATCTCGCAACTATCTTACGTGTCCCCTGAGACATGTCACTTAGAATGTGTGATCCTGCTCTCCTTCTATAAGCAAAAGACATGAGCTGAAATTGTATGCGAGGCCACAGAACCCTAAAATTCTGCAATTGTATGTGTCTTTGATTTATTTCCTCACAGTGTTCAATCCATTAGGACTCTTTTACCCAGGAACCATGGTTTTTCCAGATATAAAATGTCATTGAGATTATCACTGCAAGTCAACAACATAAAATGATGGTGAAAAAAAGATGCCAGCTTTAGGTAACATGAGTAAGGACGTGGTGATATTTATCATTTCCTCCTTGGAGATGTTTGAAATGTACTCAGTGCTCAACATATATTTGATAAATTTGAAAGATCCTTGCTAAACACATAGCCTTCCTTGATTGCTTTGGAAGATTTTTTTATGTTCACTTGTTTTGTTTTTCAATTAAAACAAATTTTTTTTTATTTTATTTTTATTTTTTTTTTAACGTTTATTTATTTTTGAGACAGAGGGAGACAGAGCATGAATGGGGGAGGGTCAGAGAGAGGGAGACACAGAATCTGAAACAGGCTCCAGGCTCTGAGCTGTCAGCACAGAGCCCGACGCGGGGCTCGAACTCACGGCGTGTGAGATCGTGACCTGAGCCGAAGTCGGCCGCTCAACCGACTGAGCCACCCAGGCGCCCCAAAACAAATTTTTTTAAAGAGAGAGAGAGTACTTGCAGGGGAGAGGAGGGAGAGAGAGAGAGAGAGAGAAAGAATCTCAAGCAGACTCCACACCCAGAGCAGAGCCTGATTCAGGGATCAATCCCACAACCCTGGGATCATGACCTGAACTGAAATCCAGAGTCGGACACTCAACCGAGCCATCCAGGTGTCCCTGCTTTTGTTTTTGAAAAAGACCGTCTTTGCTCTAACCTCTCAATACTAATCCTGGATAAAATATAGGAATTAGGGGAGGGGGGGTCCCATAATGGGTCAAATCAGCATAAAATCTTTTTCTTGGATCAAAGTTTTACCCTAAACCTTCAGCATAAGCACAGGGCTGTCTCCCAGACTATGCCCTTGAGGAAGTCATTCATTGGACCATTCATTCCTTCCTTCCATGAATATTCATTAGGCATCCACCATGAGTCAGGTACCTATGCTCAGTGCAAGGGATATGGTGATCAATAAAATGAACAACAGTCAAGTTTTCATGGAGCTTATACTCTAAAGGAGAATCGCAAGGAAAAAGCATGTAAGTAGAATATATGACAAAGAAAGTTTTCAGATTGTAATAAGTGTTTTGAAGAGAAATAATTAATTCGGAGTAGGAGGGATGGGGAAATCAGGGTGAGGAGACTCTTCAGATAGGACGGCTCTGAAGAGACACTTTAGGGGACATGATATGGCAAAATAAAGGCAGTCAGTGGAAGATCTGAGAATCCAGAGAGCTGCCAGAGGCAAGGACAAGCATAGATAAGAAGCTGGGGAACTCAGACAACACTATTCAAGTCTCAGCTGGTGGCTTACTTACTAGTCACGTGGAATCGAAATATCTATCTCCAGAACTTATTCATCTTCTAACTACAAGTTTGCAAGGCCCAGCATGGTGATTATAGTCAACAATGCTGCGTTGTATACTTCAAAGTTGCAAAGACACTAGACTGTAGATGTTTTCACCACAAAAAAAGAGACGGTAATTATAGACGTGATAGGGGTGTTGGCTAACACTATGGTGGTAATCATATGGCAATAGAGGAATATATCCAATCAACACACTGGGCGCCTTAAACTGACACAATGTTCTGTGTCACTTATGCCATTCATAGATAGATGATTGATAGATAGATAGATAGGTAGATAGATAGATAGATAGATAGATGATAGATAGATAGATAGATGATAAATAATAGATGATAGATGGATAGATAGATAGATAGATAGATAGATAGATAGACAGACTTGAGAATGAACGATTAAAAAGAAGTCTCATTTGGCCTCTGAACCCCAGTTGAGCCCTATGTATCAGGGATGGTACTCTTGCCTCACAGGATTGCCGCGAGGAATACACGGAACAAAAAAGTCTTTCAGGACCGTCCCATGGTATGCCAAATGACATTCGAGCCCGAGGTGGTCTGGACCTGCCTTTCTAGTTTCACTCCGGCCTATTTCTCCTCACTCACCTTTGACCCAGATACAATGTGTCTTCATAGTTCCCTGAAGGTGTCAGGATTTTCCATGTGTTCCTGCTTCATACCACGGTTCCCTCCACTTGAAATGCCCTCCACTTGCTTCTTGTCTTAACTCACTTTCACTTGCTTATCAAGACCTAACTCAACCAATACTTTTTGCCAGTCTCGTAATAGTCCAGGAACAGCCTGAGCCCTCTTGACCCGAAGTCACTGATTCACTGCTTTGTTTCACCCTCTTTGCTGCACACGCCCCGAGAAAAGAAACAACTTCATGTCTGCACATCAGATTCCCACATAACCCTGGAACAAGCAAGTGCTCGCTGAATGCTTACAGGGTAATCCCCATCTCAGCTGGGATCCCTCCCCTTAGTGCCGAAAATCTGGACATAACTGGTTTCTGCTGTGAAGTTCAAATTGCTAGAGTTAGTCAAGAGAGGCCGGGTGTAACAAACATCCCCAAAGCTCGACTGCTTCAGACGAATAGAATTAGCTCTCCTTCATGCAACGTATTCAACCCAGCTCGGCTGGGGATCTGCTCATTATATGGTTCCTGGGGCCCAAGAAGACAAGAAGAAGGCTCCTTCCTGACACATGATTCCTCAGTGATCACTACAGAGAGGAGGGAACTCTCGAATATCTGAAAGAATTTGGCTAGAGGATTCTCAGAGTCCCCATTTTCTGATTTCTCATAGAACTCTTAATTTCCAATTTGACTACAATTTCTACGAGAACAACTCCTTTAAATATGTTTCAAAAGCTAAGTAGAATGGGGGGGAAAGGCCTGCACACACACGTGCACACATACAACACAACAGGTGCACGTGGGGGGCACGCACACAACTTTCAACAACTAGTCCTGAAATATCACAAGAGCTTAGAGTCATGTAGTTGCCACTAACTGCCACATGCTCAGGATGGAGGTGATTTGCCCGGTGTTCCGCTATCTGGACAGTTATATTGCCCTAGAGTTAGGATTCAGGGCCGTATAGATGTGGGGATGGCTTCACTTCCACCTAAAATACAGTCTAGTTCCACCAGTAGATGGTGAGGGATATTGATCAAATCATTTCGATTTTTCTGAAAGCCAATTTTGATCAACAGCACCAGGGCCATAGTAACAGGAGCAGAAAGAGCTTACAACCATTGGGCATCTGTGTGCATGCGTCACCTTAATGCATTCTCATTCTTACACACACACACACACACACACACACACACACAAGATATTGACTCGTGCTGTTGTCCTACTGCAGGCAAGGAAGCCAAAGCACAGAGAAGGGAAATTAAGAAATGTGCCTAGAGCCACAATTAAGCCAAGTTGAACTTAGGTCCAACTCCAGAGCCACAGCTCTTAATTCTTTTTTTTTTTTTTTAATTTTTTTTTCAACTTTTTTCAATTTATTTTTGGGACAGAGAGAGACAGAGCATGAACGGGGGAGGGGCAGAGAGAGAGGGAGACACAGAATCGGAAACAGTCTCCAGGCTCCGAGCCATCAGCCCAGAGCCTGACGCGGGGCTCGAACTCACAGACCGCGAGATCGTGACCTGGCTGAAGTCGGACGCTTAACCGACTGCGCCACCCAGGCGCCCCAACCACAGCTCTTAATTCTACTCCTACACACGAGTGAAAGAGGACGGTGTCAAGGTTCCAAATCTGTGAGTACACTAAATGGGAACCGATTTATGGAAAGTCGGTAAAATGTGAACAGGAATTCCCTAAGATTGCTAGAAACCACTGAAGATGGAAACCGTGTTGCATTCGTCTGAGTGTTCCCTGGCATACAGTAGGCACTCCATAAATGCTTGATGTATGCAGTAAACACTAATTCAGGTGATCCACGGGCCATACCCAGTAGCCACGTGGGGTACTATGGGACCATGCATGGTACTCCAAGTGGAAGCACCTGACTAGCCTGTCAGTGAAATATTTCTATCTTCTGGGAATGAGAAACCTGGACTGAAGGGCCTTGGAGCTGAGTAGATCAAGGGCTGTCATGTGGGAACAGAGAGAGAGAGAGAGAGAGAGAGAGAGAAGAAAAGAAAAAAAGAAGAGAGGAAGGAAAGGAATAGAGGAAAGAGGGAAAGAGTATGAAAAGAGAAGCAGAAGAGGAAGAGGAGAAGGAGGAGAAGGAGGGGCAGAGAAAGGAAGAATATTGCCAAAGAGTAGACTTGCGGTCCTCGGTTAGTTTGAGGCTTGGGACAAAGGCGCCTTGTTATGTTGGGACCCCCACTCAGGGCCACATGGCTACTCCGAGCCATCTCACCGTGGGGGCTCTCAGATAAAGTTGGGTGGGGTGAAGTCTTAGCTCCAGCCTCGCGGAGAACCAGAACCAAATCTTGGCTTCTAGCCAGTCAGTCTCACCGGGAACTAAGGCCAAAGACACCATTTACCGGCAACCCCCCTGGGGTTTGTAAGGAGTACCAACCTGGAGCCCGACTAACCAATCGAATAGCGAGCATCGTCGTGAGAGAGTATCCACAGCTCTAATGAAGACAAAAGGGCACCAGATGTCCCCTTTGATCTGGCCTACTTGGTCTCCTCCCTGTTCTTCCTGTTCCTTCCCCGGCTCCTCCCCATCAACGCTCACTCCCTCCCATACTCCTGTCTTCTCTCCTGTGATTTAGTGACCAGCACATGACCTTGAAAGCCTCCACTGATACCCAGTCCCATTCCTGAATGGTGCAGATGAATCGCCGTGTGAGCTTCATGAGGCCTCAGTTTCCTCATCCGTGCTACGGGTGGTGCTGGTACCCGCCCTGCGGGATCCTTGCACGGGTGCGATGCAGTAAAGCCTGCCCAAGTGCGGGGTTCAGGCTGCGCCCCTGACGGTGCCCCCCTCCTTCTCTCCCGCTCGCCTCCTTCAGCCTTTGCACTCTTCCTGCCTCCTCCTCTCTGTTAGGTGGCTCTTTTTAATCGCTGCCTATCTTCCCTTCCTCCCCTTCCATTCTTCCTTCTTTCTCTTTTCATTTCCTCCTTTACTTCCCCCGTCCCTCTTTTGCTCTCCTCTTCCGGGCTTTCTCCTTTGCTCACCCTCTCCCTTTGCCACCAGGAGTCATCGCAGACACAGTGAGTGGATCCGAGACTTCCCCGGGTGTCTCGCGAGGCTGGAAAACTTGTAAGAGCCTAAAACACAAGCATAGCACTTGCAGTGGCGAAGCACACAGAGGTGTTGGTTGTTTGTTATTGCTGGAAGACTGTCTCTCACCACCTTGGCTGGCGAGGCATATGCAAGGAAAGAGGAGTCTGAGGGGGCCAGGAGAATCTGCACCCAAACATCTTGGGGATGCTGACTCAAAGCTTGCAACTACCTACCCGAAGAAAAATCACCCCCCAAGCGAGCTATTCATGTACTGCTATGGACTGAATTGTGTTCACGCCATCAAATTCATACATTGAAGTCCTAACCTCCAATGAGCTACTGTTTGGAGGTGAGGTCATTGGGAGGTAATTAGGGTTAGATAAAGTCATGAGGGTGGGACCTTCACGATGGAATTAGGGGCTTTATAAGAAGAAGGAGAGAGAGAGGGAGAGAGAGAGATCACACATAGCAAGAAGGCGGCCATCTGCCAGCCAGGCTGTGGGCTCTCACGGGGAACTGAATCAACGGGCCCCTTGATCTTGGACTTCCCAGCCTTCAGAACAGTGAGAAAGAAATCTCGGTTGTTTAAGCCACCCAGCCTAAGGCATTTTGTTATGGTAGCCCCAGCAGACGAATACAAGCTGTTAACTTGCGGCTAAAAATATTACTAATCAATAATCTCTTGGCCTTTGGAAAGAAATTAGAGTCCCAACCCTTCCACAGTCCGGATCTGCGTGGGGGAGTTATTCTGCATGCACGCAGATGCCTTGAAAGCACCTTCCTGGGCTCCTTCCAAAGTAGCCCTAACCCTGTGATTTTGTTAAGTGTCCTTGACCATGAGGAGGTGCCCCAATTAGAATCCCATGAAACATTCTCAGGGCTGTAAGCTGTCCTTTTCTAATTTTGAAGTTTTGTTTTCTTTTGTTTTGTTTTGTTTTGTTTTGTTTTTTGCTGCAGCTCATAAAAAGTATAGCCTTTCTCTTGGCCTGGTTAATCTGCTTATAAGGCTTGCCTGTCAGTCACTAGTCAGCTACTTAGTAAAACTGGATGATTTTCACTAATTCATTCAACAGCTGTTTACTACACTTCTATTATGTGCCCAGCACTGGGGAGAGGGTGGTGACTATGGCAGAGCTGTCCTTGCCCTCAAGGAGAGAACATGCTTTTTAAAAATAAATTTTTTGATGTTTATTTTATTCTTGAGAGACAGAGATGGAACATGAGCAGCAGAGAGGCAGAGAGAGGGGCAGACAGAGAGGACACAGAATCTGAAGCAGGCTCCAGGCTCCTAACTGTCATCACAGAGCCCAGCACGGGGCTCAAACTCACAAACCCCGAGATCGTGACCTGAGCCGAAGTCAGGCGCTTAACAGATTGAGCCACCCAGGCGTCCCAAAGAGGGAACATTCTAATCAGAGAAGGCAGAACACAAATAAATGAATAACTAAATGTGATCATTGCAGATGGTAAGATGTCCTATACAGAAAGTAAACATATTTTTGGTTGGAAAATTCTAGGAGCAGGTAACATAAGTGAGATGGTCAAGGAACACTCCACTGAGGAGGTGATTTTTTTTTCTTTTTAAAAATTTTTAAAAAATATTTATTTTTGAAACAGAGAGAGAGCAAGTGGGGTAGGGGCAGAGAGAGAGGGAGACACAGAATCTGAAGCAGGCTCCAGGCTCTGAGCTGTCAGCACAGAGCTCAACACGGGGCTCAAATTCACAGACCGTGAGATCAAGGCCTGAGCTGAAGTCGATCACTCAACACACTGAGCCACCCAGGCACCCCTGAGGAGGGGATTTCTGAGTGATACCAGAAGGGGCCAGGCAAGCAATGATCTGGAAAGGGACTCCAGAGGGAACATCAAGTACGAGTCAGAGCAGTTGTCCTCTTTACGTTCTCTTCTTAGCGAATAATTGAGCTTCAGTGCCTATTTGTCTCAGAGCCCAGTGTCAATGTCCTTTCCTGGTATCTCTATAGTATGTACATATTTGGTCATGAAAGAAAGAAAGAAAGAAAGAAAGAAAGAAAGAAAGAAAGAAAGAAAGAATTGCAAAATGTGTGAAATATTCCTAGTACAATAGGAAGCTGTTGAACACTTTTATTTTTTTAATGTTTATTTATTTTTGAGAGAGAGAGGGAGAGAGAGTACCCAAGAGCAGGGGAGGGGCAGAGAGAGTAGGGGACAGAGGATCTGAAGTGGGCTCTGTGCCGACAGAAGACAGCCTGATGCAGGGCTCGAACTCACCAACTGTGAGATCATCACCTGAGCCCAAGTTGGACAATTACTGGCTGAGCTACCCAGGAGCCCCTACTGAATGCTTTTAAACTAAGAAGTGGTATTTGGGGGGCCTGGGGGACTCAGTCAGTTAAGCATTCGATTCTTGATTTTGGCTCAGGTCATGATGTCATGGTTCATGGGTTCAAGCCCTGAGTCAGGCTCTGCACTAACAGCACAGCATGGAACCTACTTGGGATTCTCTCTCTCTCTCCCTCTCTCTCTGCCCCTCCCTCCATTCTCTCTCGCTCTTGCTCTCTCTCTCTCTCTCTCTCTCTCTCTCAGAGTGAATAAATAATAAACTTAAGAAAGAGAAACATACGTTACTGGGGCAGTCAGATAATGTATCAGTTATCTATTGCTGCATAACAAATCATCACAAACTTTAGGGGCTTAAAACAATAAACATTTATTGTGCTGCAGTTGATGTAAGTGACCTAACCGGGTGATTCTGGTTCACGGACTCTCAGCCAGACCTGCATCATCTGAAGGTAAGACTGGGATAGGAAAGTTTACTTCCCAGAGGGTTCACCCAAATAGCTGCTGGAAAGGGGCATCGGTTCCTTGCTGATTATTGGCAGGAGGCCTTAGCTCCTTACTACATGGAACACCTGAGGGCCCTCACAACATGGTGACTGGCATCCCCAAGAGTGGACAGTGCAAGAGAGGGCAAGCAAAATGGTCTAGCCTCAGAAATGACCTGCCACCATTTCTGCTGCTTTCTATCGGTCAAAGAAACGAATTCTCGTATGATGTTGGAGGGGACTATGCAAAGGCATGAACACTAGGATGTGGGGAAGTGGCGTTGGGGGAATCATCTTAAAGTCTGGCTGCCACAGATGAGCAAAGGGAGGTTTCCAGATAGAGCGGAGATGAAGGCGTACAGCTTGCTAAGCAAAGAGCGAACGGGGGCTATAAGATCATCTCTGTTGCCTCTCCAAAACCACATGCTTCTTTGTATCACATCCCTTGATCACTGGAAAAGGTGGCCAGGTCCTGGCTTAGGTGTAAGCATGGGATACAGTTCTGGCCAATGACATATATATGGAAGTCTTCTAGGGGATTCTGGAAAGACTCTTTCGCCTCTGAATAAGAAAGAGGTACCCAGGAGAAACTCTGAGCCATGCTCATACCTCTGCTTTGATCTTTCCGTGTGGTGCCAGAGAACGAACGCTAAAAGAAGCTGTAACAATCTCAGAACCATGAGGGAAAGGTCAAAGGAATTCTAGACTGGCCAATACCAATCCCCTGGCATGACTGACTTCCTGAACCAAACCAGCCAAGTTCCGCATCCACGCTTCTTGTTGAGTCATAGAAATAAACTCGTATTTGTTTAAGCCACTCTTATTTGGGTTTTCCCATTATTTGCTGTCATTCTAACTTATAAAGGCATGTAGCCAGGCACGGGAGGCTGGGGAGAGCTTCCTGGAGAAGGTGACACCCATGCTACGAGCAGAAGCGTGGGTAGGAAGAGGCTCCAGGGAAAAGGAGCAGAGAATTCCTCGATTCAGATGGGACAGCCAGGTAAGTCTGGGGAGCCGAGTGCTGCTGAGTGTGGCTGAAGGCCTGAGGGCAAGATGGGCCACAGTGGAAGAGGACACCGGAGAGGGGCAATCCTAGAGACACGTGTCTATGATTTTTAAGGCACAGGAGGGCAAAGCATCGTCATCGCAATAGTTGAAGTCAAGGAGTGCCAGGTTGGCTTGGGGTAAAGGGAGGTGGGGAGTTGTTCCTTGGTGGATACACAGTTTCAGTCATGTAGGAGGGCAAGGGGCTTCCGGGAATATACTGCAGCAACCACCGTATGTATGGTTGTATGTATACTTCATACAACCACGCATGTGTGGTTGACAACACTGAATGGTAAACTTGGAAGTTGTTGCAAGGTGAATTTGATGTTGTGTGTTTTTTCCACAATAAAAAGAAAGAGTGACATAGTCATCTGTTTAATTCAGAATGATCACAGCAGCTGGAGGAAGGAGGCAGACTAGAACTAGAGGGAAATGTTGGGTCTCCCACCGTAGTCTACGTGACAGAGGACGGTAGCCAGAAATAAGAAAAGAGCAGTGGAGGTGGAGGCAACAGGACGAAGTCGGGGTCTACTGTCAGCAGGTAACAGATATTATTAACTGAGTGGATGAGGAAGGGCGAGCTCTTCTAACTGAGCATTTGCTACGTGTGCACCATACGTAGCCTTTAGGATGGATCGCCTTTCGCCTTCGCAAAACCTGGCCAAGTTGTTATTTCCTCCCTTATTACGAAAGTTCAGAAGTGTTCAGGAATTGCCCCAGGTCATAGAGCTAGCACCCTGTAAAGTTAGAACTCAAGAATCAGTCTTCCTGACTAAAAACCCAACTCATTTCACAAAACCATGGCTTCCAGTAAACCTAATATTTCAGGATTCCACTTAGCATCTGAGGACCGGACCAATCACTTCCAAACATCTCGTTTACTTCAGTCTACATTAAGAAATCCACTCTAAATTGTGTCCAGTACATGTAGTGTGTGTGTGTGTGTGTGTGTGTCACTATCCAAATCTATTTGATTCCTGTTTATATAACGTGAGTTCAAGTATCTATTTGTAGAGTGAGAAATACCATGTATACTGAACTTTATGTTTTGTGAATTTCAGATACTGCAACACCAAGAACTTGATTAGGAATTTCTCTGAAATCCTATTGAAAATTTTTCCTTTCTTTTTAAAAAAATTTTTTTAATGTTTATTTATTCTTGAGAAAGAGAGAGAGAGAAAGAAAGTGAGCAGGGGAGGGCAGAGAGAGAGGGAGACATAGAATCTGAAGCAGGCTTCAGGCTCCGAGCTGTCAGCACAGAGCCGACACGGGGCTTGAACTCACAAACCACGAGATCATGACTTGAGCCGAAGTCGGACGCTTAACTGACGGAGCCACCCAGGTGTCCCATAATTTTCTTCTGTTCTTTACTTCAGAGGAGAAGAATTTGGATGCTAAAGAATACCTTTGTATGGAATCGCAAGACATGATTTTCCTTATTAATCTATTTTACTTTCTTTCATTCCTTTAGTCTTTTTAAAAAAAAAAAAAAGTTTATTTGCTGAGAGAGAGAACACGCACATGTGCACGTGCCAGTGGGGCAGAGACAGAGAGAGAACCCCAAGCAGGCTCCCCACTGTCAGCACACAGCACAACGCGGGGTTGGAGCTCAGGAACCGTGAGATCATGACCTGAGCCCAAATCAGAGTCCAACACTCAACTGACTGAGCCACTCAGGCGCCCCTTATGAATTTAGTATTTAAATGCTAATTGTGACCCACCAGGTCATTTCACAATCTATGATCTTGTTGGAACCCACAGTGTAAAAAAAAAACAAAACAACAAAACACTGTTGGGGAGGAGTGACACTCACATTGGCATATAGGAATCATATTTTAAGATATTAATTCATGGGATTTGCTTTTGTGTGCTCCTCTGTTTCCTTGCCTTCACTTCGGCTTTCTTTAAATCACTTCCACAAAGAAAGAGCAGAAAACAAAAGTCCTGTGTTCATCTTTGGTGTTTACAAAAATATAATCCCCAGAGAGAACTTAAAAGATTTTGGAACTGCACGGAGGAACCCGTGCGCATGGGTGAAGCAGATGGGCTTGGAGTCAACATAAAGCAAGGGTTTTCATCAGTCTAACAGAGATACTCCCAAGCCAGAGCAGGAAAAGAGGCAGACAGACAGACAGATAAAAAGAGAAAGCCAGTGTGCCTTAAATAATGACTTTTCAGGAGTGTTGTGGAGAGGGTTCATCACTCTAAAGAGAAGGGCAATGTGTTAGTTACATCAAGCACAGGGGACCTATGGAGACTCTCCTGCAGGAACAGAGTAGCACAAAAGACTGACTGCCTCAGTGCTGACCTTTGTGAACAGTCAAGTGCCAGAGGGCATGCGCATTCACGGGTGCACCCTCTCCTTCCAACACACCCTAGGGTAGGAGGATACAAATGAAAGCCTCAAGACTGATGTCAATTAAATGTGTCACCAACTGGGTAGGACAGAAATACACTGAGTTTTGAAAAGTGAAGAAATACGTTTCTTTCACAAACTCATTTAATGGACAGAGATTTATATATACAACGACATATATGTATATGAATATTTTATAATGCTGTCTATACATTTTTAGGTTGAATAGTCTCCATAGATTCCAAGGGTCTCCTGGGGAGTGGGGGAGGGGGGTCAGTAATAGGATGAAATATTTAAAAAATAAGATGTTTCTGTTATTGGAATAGCCCTCGGGTAGGTTTCTTTTTTTTTTTTTCCCAAAAGAGAATGAGGAAAATGATCTGCCTTGTTTCCCACTGAGTCCGATCATTTTGTCCCAAGACTTCATATGTGTGTCAAATTAAAAAGCAGGTCTTAAGCAGGTCTTAAGCCATGGCCAAAAGAGGGTTTGGCTGCACGGGTAGATTGGCTGGAAACTCTCTTATTTTTTCTTTCATTATTACTTCTTTTAATTCCTTAATAGTTTCTCCACCAGGCTGCGTGTGCGCGCGCACGGGTGTGTGCGTTCCTGTTATCTTATGATTTCAGTAAGTGAAACCTTAGTAAGTGATGTCATATTAAGCTCATACTCTAGTGAAACCAGAGACAAAGGAATCAATCATCTTTTAAGAAGAAAAAACAATGTGTAAGTCACTTTAAGATTTCTTCCCCTGAGACTAAGAGATGACTTCTGTATATAAATACATTGTTTCAGAATTGTTTTCCCCCTAATGAGACTCCCTTCTCCTTCCAGGCACCAGAATCTAATTTAAACTAGAGCCGGTGAAGATCCAAAATGTATACTAGGGGCTGTTTTCCTCTCTTGCATGTTACAAGGCAGAAGAAAATACAAGAGGGGAGCAAAGGAGATACTTTGTTTTTTTTTTTTTTCTATTGTACATTGTGCTGCATTCCTGATGAAACCTGAGTTCAAAGTTTGTAAATTCATAGACCGTTTTTTATGGATGAGCCCTACTTACTTTAAATTTGAACTGAAGTATAGTTAGCATACATTATTATGTTTGTTTTAAATGTATAGCATAGTGCTTTGACATTTATATACATTATGGAATGATATGATAAAAAGTAAGCCCTACTTATTTTAGCCATTTGACTTCCATCAAAGCGGTCAAGGATGCCTTGGATAGTTCCCTAAGGGCAGTGCTTTCCAGGCAAGACAGTCAGGGCCTCCCCCCACCCCACCTCCAGCTGTATTGAGGTAAAGCTGAAAATAAAAACTGCATAGTTAAGGTGTACAACTTCATACATCGTGCCAGTTAATCACCACAGTCAAGATGAGGTCATTTTGTTACCATTCGCTTTGGTTTTTCTTTGGGTGGGGTGCAAGGGAGAACAATGAAGATGCACCTCTTAGCAAATGTCATGTACTTTTCCTTTAAGGATTTCCAGCTTTGGAAGCCGCCTGTCACAAATACCCTCCTTCCCCTTGGAAACAGGATCTCCCTGGTTTCAGGTCCCCTTCCTGAACTGAGTCCGTCTTTTCTTTTACGCGTGAATATTTTATGTCTTCAGTGAGTGGCAGGGTTTCTACGGGCGTTTTGCGAAGGGCCCCGCGCCTATAAAATTGAAACTTATGTATTAATACACTTAACCTATGGAGTCAAAGATGCATTGGAGGAAAACACATTTTCCCTTTCTTAAACACGTCTACTGTATGGCCGCGTCATAAAGCAAACAATGTTATTTTCTAATGGGGCAAGATGTTTCCCCCTCAATCACCCAATTCACTACCACCCAAAGGAAGTGAAGTAGACCAAGTCAGTTATTTTGGTTAAATCCAGTATGTCAAAATCTGCTTTTTCACAAGCTGGAGAAATAGTGTCTGTGGCTTGAACTGTACAAAAACTAACGGGCCGTCTAGCCAAAAAGGAATTAATTCCGTGACCTGTGTTTGACCTTTGGAATCATGCTACCAGACGTTTCAAAGCCTAAATATCTCAGCTGTCTCTTATTTAATTTGCATTTGGGAAGCCCAAATATAGTTGATGTTTTCATTTCTGTCAGTCCTATTTAAATTAGGTTAACATTTGTTGACTACTTGTGACAGCATTTTTATTAAGCATGTGAATACTCAAATTATATAATCTAAACTTAATTGCTCCAATTTTGTCATCTTTTAGCCATGAGAACCCCGGGGAAGTTCCTTAGCCAGATGGAGCCTCAGTATTTTACTCAGTAAAATGGAAAGAACATTTTATTCTCTTTAACTCAGAGAATTGCTGAGACGCTTAAACCAGATGTTTGTAAAGATCTTAAGGGAGAAGTGCTCAATAAATTGTTGCTAATCTTATTACTGTGAAAATTAATAAAGGAAAACCTCACTGAAGCTGGGTAGGGTTGGGAGGCTAGAAGGGGGGTTGGGAACCATACCAGGAAGAATTACAATTGCAGGAAGAACTGCAATACAGACTCAAACAGAAGAATCATCGACAGGAAAGAATGATCAGACCCCCCAACAGGGAAAGATGCACACGGAATCTTTCAGAAATCCACTATCCCTGCGACTCAGCCTATAAGAAACTGTCCTCACTCTCAACTCTTGCTTTTCTCCAATGGACTTGCTCTCATAACAACCCTTCCCAACATCCTCCTTCTTCTCCATAAAATAACATTCCTCTTTTGTCTGCTGGACTGCCCCGTGGTTTTTCCATAGCTTGCATGTGCCAAATGACTATTCCCCAATTTTTTTTTTTCCTGGTAAAAAAAAAAAAAAAAAAAAAAACAACTGATGGCTTTATGGTTAAGGTCAACACTATTGTTGCTAGAAACCGGAGACTGTGGGCCCAAGAAAATCAGTTCTCTCCTTCAATGAGTTCACTGCTTCATGCGGAAGGGGGAGAGAAATGGGTAAGCAAACAGCATAGAACCAGTCCCCCGACCTAAGTGCCACATTAGCAGTACCCAGAATAGCCTGGTGGACAATGGAGAAGTGTCGACCAAGAAAACAACAAAGCTATAAAGCAACCAAACATGTTTATTTGCGAGTCTTAGGAATCACAAGCCAAGAGACGCAGAAGATACAGAGGACACAGAATCCACAGAAGTCAATGGGAGAGTGTACAGGCTTGTAAAGGCAAAACACACGAGGTTACATAAGTTGTTTTGAAAGAATTATGATTGGTGCTGGCAGAGTTTAAAGAAATCTATACATGGCTGGTTATTTGGCTAACAGGTGTTACACTATCTCTATTTTAGTCCAAAGTAGGAGGATGTGTTCCAGGAGCTCCCGGATCTGCAATTGACAAAAGTCAAAAGTTCTGAGAATGAAAACTGGAGACAGGCACAGGTCCTACTTCCTGGATATCCTTCTGACTCTATTTTGAGTGACTCTTTTAGCAATGCCTCCTCCATTCTGTAATCTTCTTCCACAGAAAGAAGTCCTTAATTTTCACTGGGAATATCGGTAAAGGATTTGTGCAAAGACACGGCTCAAGCTTTGAAGGATGAGATGAGTAGTATTTTGAGGGAAGGAAATGGCAGTGGGGGGTGGGGGACTTGCTCTCATAACAGCCCTTCCCAACATCCTCCTTCTTCTCCGTAAAATAACATTCCTCTCCTTTGCTGGACTGCCCTATGGTTCATGCATAAGAGGGGGTGTGCATAGAGAGAAATTCCAAGAGAAGGCAACTGTGTACAGAAAGACCTTCAGTTTGCAAAACACTGAACAGGTCCTTGCATATAACAGAGACCCACCCAAAATAAATATGCAGAGAGTAAGTGAAAGCCGGAAAAGAGGCCCATGGTAGACTCAAAGCAGTGAATTAACTTGTTTTAAATGACAATCATTTGGTGGTTTGCATAGTCCAAAAAGGCTCTCAATATTTGTGTAAAGGCAATGCTGTCATTTGAAAACAGAATGGGTTTTTTTTGGCTGAATGGCACGGTGTCATCCCGAGATGAAGAAGAATCTAATTCTCTTCTGTGCTGTTATTTAAAAAAAAATTTTTTTTTCAATGTTTATTTATTCTTGAGAGAGAGCGAGCCAGTGCGAGCGGGGGAGGGACAGAGAGAGAGAGAGAGAGGGAGGGAGGCATAGAATCCCAAGCAGTCTCCAGGCTCTGAGCTGTCAGCACAGAGCCCGACCCTGGGCAGGGGCTTGAACCTGAGATCATGACCTGAGCTGAAGTCAGATGTTTATCCCACTGACCACCCAGGTGCCCCTGTGCTATTATTTTTAAATAACCTGTTCTAACACCCCTTACAGCAAAGGAACTTCCAGAGGAGTCAGTTGATCAGATGCAGTATTTTCTCCTCTATATGTTAGTTTCAGCCTGCATTGTTCATTAATTTGTTGTTGTGGTTTTTGTTTTTTTTTGTTTTTTTTTTTCCTGTCGCTTGCTATGCTCATTCATCAGCCTGAGTCATTTTATCTGATTGGGTCCAGTCTCCCCCTCCTTGGCATGCCTTCTTTACTGCTGAATAAATCATCCTGGGATATGTCCAGGAGGAAGATTTTTCATAGGAAAGTTCCATCTGCATTCAACCCCTCATTTATTCAGGCTGAGTTCTCAGGCTCCCAAGGAGAAAGAATTGAGAAAATAAAGAGGTGTCTTCCACTGCCAAGTTTACTAATATGGTCATTAGCACAGATGACTTGGGGCAATGCCTACAGAGAGGACACAGCTCCCCACACATCCTGGCACCGGGTCTGCAGGAACCCAACCCCCTCCCTCAGCAGCCTTCTGCCCTGTTTGGGCTCCTTCCTCAAGTCAACATACTTATTACCCACCAGAGTTTCAGGAGAGCTGGTGAGGGTGAGAAGCCCAACCAATTCAGGAACCAAGAAGCAAGCCATGTCTCTTTCCTGGGATGATTTCATGAAGGTCCAGATAACTGCGAAACTGAGTTTTGGGGGGTGCTTTGCTCTTAACCTCCAGCCCCCCTTGGGAGTGGGCCAGCTACTCTGGGAGATCTTTGTAGTTAAATTCATTCCTTCGCAAGCCGGCTTAAAAATAGAACCGACCTTCTTTCTATTTGAAATTGAGCATTCAGTTTTGTTCTCTTTCTTGAGAAAGACTACAACTCTAAAGGCCTGGGATTAAAGGAGGTTTTTTTTCGGGTGTATTCTACACCCCAGACATCTACTGTTAAGCGATAGGAGAAAATGTTAGTTGTCCTCTCCCTTTTGGGATTCTCTGTGCAAGGCAGTGGACCAGTCCTGGATTTAAACAGAAACCCACGTGTGCGGATAAGAGAATAAAAAGGAAAGCATTACATCTCGTGTTTCTGGGACACGGTGGACACAAATAACCCTGGAGATGCGAGTGTGTGGCTGGGGAGGGGGGGGGCGTGGAAAGCTATTCCGGCTCGGGGCAGGCAGACGGAGGGGAGTTTCTCCGAGAGAGAGCAGGGGAAATCGCGCGTTCCGAAGGGCTGAGGGGGCAGCAAACGGTCTTCTGGGCTTTCGCAGGACGCCGCTGGGAGCCGAGAACGCGCCCAGGGCCTGACGTCATTGGCCATCAGCTGACTGTGCTCAGGGCCCGGGCTCCACCGGCTAGAGCCGCAGTCGCGGTGGCGGACGTGGCGGCCACCGCGGCTCCGCCACCTGCAGCAGAGCCCGGGACTGCGGCGACCACACTTGCCCTGCGGCCCCGGCGCCCGGCGCCCCGGCTCCGCCCGGTGTGGGCGCGGAGCCCGGAGGGCGGGAAACGGGAGCTCGGGCGGGCGGCTGGAAATGTTTTCCCCGCGTCCTCCCCCTCTCCCCCTGCCGCAAGCAGGGAGAAACTTGGTGCGCGCGGCGCTCAGGGGACGAGCCCACCACCCCTCCCGACTGGTGTAGTGAAGTCCCTTGCTGGAAGCTGTCTCTGCAACTGCGGCTCCTTGCGCGTAGTTTGCTTTTAGCCCGAAAGTTGGCTACGCCAAACGATGCCCGGGTGGGCAGGGCGGAAAGGAGACCCTCTATTTCACCGCGTTGGGCTCTCGGAGCCCGTGGGCAGCGCGGCCTACGAGTCCTGGCTCTGCACCTGCCGAGGCCCAGAGCCAGTGCCTAAAAAAGAATAGCGGAGGAACCGGCCCGCGCGGCCAGCTGGAGCGCTGGATACTCGCGCGGGGGGAGACCGGGGCGCCCGCGGTCGTCCTCACCCACGCCGGTCTGCGCGTGCTGCTGCCTCCAAGACCTGGGGCGTCCTGGCCAGATCTGGGTGCCAGCTCCCCGCCACCCCTCCCCAACCCTGTTCCGGGGGCGTGGCTTGGCGTGGGGGCGGGTTTAAGTCGCCGCGGGTGTCTGACCGATCTGACAGGTCTCCAAATTCCTCCCCGCCGCCGGGTGCCCGCTGCGCGCTTCAGAGCGCCAGGGTGGCACGCGGCGCGTCCCTGGATCCGGTGGCGTCTCAGCCGACTTCCCCGCGGCCTCGGGCCTCCCTCCTCGTCCAAACCTTAAACTCGCCGCACCCGCCACGCTTCGGTTCTTAGCCTCGGGGATCCGCACCGGTGGCTTCTCTGCGTCCTCGGAGCTGTTGGGTTCCGAGCCCTCCCCACTTTCTCCTGCCCCCACCTCCCGCTCCTCCCAGCTCCGGGCCAAATGGACTACGAAGAACGAAGTGAAGGAAATGGGAACGGCGGGCTCCGACCCCTCGGAAGCACAGCTGGAAGGGCTGACCTCGTCTTCTAGCCGCGACTGGGACCCTGCCGCCTTCCCCGAGGGATGCGACGGGCCAGAGCCAGCGCCGCGCTGTCAGTCCTCGCGCAGGAAGAGGAGACAGCCAGAGAGGAGCCGAGGAGGGAGCCTCAGCACACCCCCTTCTCCAAATTAACTGTTTGGTGACTTGTTAGTCCTGAGGCTATCACCTCTCCACCTCTTCCGCGGGGCACCCCGCCACCTCCGCGTCCCCCACGCCGCCCCCTTCTTTGCTCCCGCCCCCAGCTCCGCCCAGGCTCCCCATCCCGGCGCAATGGAGTTCTCCGAAGGGCTCTGCTCCTGCCACAGCGGCTAACTTCGCACCCGCCGCCGCCGCCGGTCACCGTGGGCCAGCCCTCCCGCGGCCGCCGAGTCGTGGGTGTCCCGAGCCCAGTGCCGCAGCCAGGACCCGCCCGGCGCGCAGCAGAAAGGAGCACGGCGCCCGGGTGCCTCTTGGAGAGCAAAGGCTGCGCCAAGACGCTGAGCCCAGGAGCGGCCGAGAAGCCTGAGCCCGGGAAGGAGGCTGCGTGGCTCCGAGCGCCGCGGCTTCTGCGGACACCGAGCCACCGCTGCCGCGCGCCCCAGCTGCGCCGCTTGGCGGGAGGGCGGCGCGCAAGGACGCAGGGGTCTGCGGCGATCTTCCAGACGCCCTTTGCCCCGGGGCGCACTATGACCTGACGCGCGGGGCCTCCTGTCCAGGGCTCGCGCGACCGGGCGGCCGGGGATACCGGGGGCTCGCCACCAAGCTCCGGTCGGGCCGCCGTGGGGTCTTTGGGACCCTTCTCCTCCACCGCCGCCTCGGCCCGGCTCCGCGCCTCCCCGCCTGCGGCCCGGCGCCATGGAGCTCTCCGATGTGCGCTGCCTGAGCGGCAGCGAGGAACTCTACACCATCCACCCGACGCCCCCGGCCGGCGACGGCGGGAGCGGCTCCCGGCCGCAGCGGCTGCTGTGGCAGACGGCGGTGAGGCACATCACCGAGCAGCGCTTCATTCACGGGCACCGGGGCAGCGGCGGCGGCAGCGGGAGTAGAGGCTCCGGCAAAGCCTCGGACGCTGCAGGCGGCGGCCCCAACCACCACGCGGCGCAGCTGTCCGGGGACTCGGCGCTGCCCCTCTACTCGCTGGGCCCCGGGGAGAGAGCGCACAGCTCCGGTGGCACCAAAGTCTTCCCGGAACGCAGCGGGAGCGGCAGCGGCAGCGGCAGCGGGGGCGGGGGCGATCTGGGCTTCCTGCACCTGGACTGCGCCCCGAGCAACTCGGATTTCTTCCTCAATGGGGGCTATAGCTACCGAGGGGTCATTTTCCCCACTCTGCGCAACTCCTTCAAGTCCAGGGATCTGGAGCGCCTCTACCAGCGCTATTTCCTGGGCCAGAGGCGCAAATCCGAGGTGGTGATGAACGTGCTGGACGTGCTGACCAAACTCACCCTCTTGGTCCTCCACCTGAGCCTGGCCTCGGCCCCCATGGACCCGCTCAAGGGCATTCTCCTGGGCTTCTTCACTGGCATCGAGGTGGTGATCTGCGCGCTCGTGGTGGTCAGGAAGGACACCACCTCGCACACGTACCTGCAGTACAGCGGCGTGGTCACTTGGGTGGCCATGACCACCCAGATCTTGGCAGCAGGCCTCGGCTACGGGCTTCTGGGTGATGGCATCGGCTACGTCCTCTTCACGCTGTTCGCCACCTACAGCATGCTGCCGCTGCCGCTCACCTGGGCCATCCTGGCCGGCCTGGGCACCTCGCTGCTGCAGGTGGTCGTGCAGGTGGCCATTCCCCGGCTGGCGGTCATCTCCATCAACCAGGTAACTCCTGCCTGCCTTGCGCTGCCCCCTGCCTCTCCTGGGTTATTTGGAAGCAGCTTTCCGGGAAGGCTGGCTTGCCTTGCTCGCTTTGAGGCCCCTCCCCCAGCCTGGCACAGAGCCTGGCACTTGGGAGGTCCAGGGTGCTGGTGGGATGGGATTTCGCTCATCTTAGAGGAGTTGGAGGTAAATGACCTCTAAAGTTTCTTCCAGCCCTGCCCTTCTGTGCTTCTGTGAGTAACTCTTCTCTGACATCAGCTAAGAAACAGCCTTCTTCCTGCTCTGCAAATGTCCCTCGGGGTCTGTCGTCTAGGGAGCAGGAGACCCAAGGGGGAGGAAAAACACCCCTGTTTAGAAGGTGACCCATCCCTTAACAGCTCGCCTCACAAGAGTCTCCAGAGGGTGTTGTAAGAGACTCTGGGATTCAGATTTGGGTTTCTGTGTATTTCTGCCACAAACCCTCAGTTCTTAAAGGAAGCAGCATTTGTTGGACACTGATTGCTGGTGGGGACCTTTATGTGTCCTATAGTCCTTCAGACAGTGCCCTGATAACGTATTTTACTTGGGAATTCTTTATTGCCTTGGAGGTCTCACATGATATCTTCTCTTTAATTATGGCATCCAAACCCAGTGCTTTGCATAGATCAGCCTCATTTGGGGCCGGTAGGGTGGGTGGGGGAGTGTCTTCGGCAAAGATCGCAAGTTTTGTTCAATTGATAAAGGGCATGTTGCTCTAGGTGGTCTGAAATACTCAGGCGGACCGGACACTGTCTCTTTTCTTCCGTTCTTCCTGTCTTTCTCGTTAAATATGGATGTGTTTCTGGGAACAGAGTTCCCGTTGCCTGTGAAGGAGAAGGTAGATAGTGACTTTATTGTTTAAGTCCATTAAAATCAATAGATAATTAATGGTCTGGCACTTTCTTTGCTGCGTGTCTGGTAGGTAGCAAGAGACTGAATTTGAGAAGCAAGAGCTTCTCCATAAAAATGAGGGCAACATGTCAGTTGAAGTGTTTCCAGATAGAAGGCTGACAGGTTCTTCGACACGCACCTGCTTCGTATGCGTGTTCTTGTTGCAGGTTCAACCTCTATGTCACTTTGCTCAATTGGAAGCTTAAAAACTCCTCTTCCTTCTGGCTGGGTTCAAACATACCATCGAATAACCAGGTACAACACCTCCAAAACTTGCTCATGCTTTCTGGAGTGCTAGCACCTATAGAGTGCTTTACTCATCAATGACCTTCTGGGGCTTCTAGTTGATTTGGGATTCTCTGTCTTTTCTGATGGCTCTGTATCCATTTGCTCAGGTTACTTATTTGGTCGGCTGCTTTTTCAGTGTTTTTTGAAGTCTCCCTGGGTAAAGCAAAGAGTATATAAAGTACTTGGCTGTGATCATCCAGCACGAAATGGGGAGATGAGGGCCTCTGTGAGTAAGGGCCGACCAGCTGAACTTGTCCTTAGTAAAGACAATAATGAACGTTTTCTCGAAATCACCACGAGCCTTTAGCATTCACATGTGATAAAGGCTCTCCTGTATCAGAGGTATTTGCTCATTTGCAGAAAATCCCATTGATCGTAACCCCCGGCTTTCCATGCAGTAGCCTTCCTTAGTACTCCTTGCGAAAAGACTCCCATCAAGTAAGTTTGGAATAGTATTTAGAATAACACATCCCAAGTGGCAAATGATGAGTATTTTCAAAGTTCTAAGTATAGAGGCATTTTGCTTGCCAAATGAATCCAGAAAGTAAATTTTGGCTTCATATTTGTTTTATGTTCTACTCAACTACTAGCAGATGGAAGAAGATTAAAAATAACCCCCAAATGTCTTCCCACTCCCATCCCATGGTAAAACAGTGCTTCGCTTGAAAGCCAAGGTCCCGGTACATGCAAACCAAGCTCATCCGACTTTATGTTTGGGTAGGAATGGTGGATGGATGAGTTTCCCAAGCAGAGTCATCTTTTACCAGACTTGGAGGGAACAGCCCGAGCGCTCTCCTCTCCTTGTAGGTGCTGAAAAGACCTTTGTGGCTTTGGCTACAAAATGTTTTCCTTTGGCGCCCTCTAGAGGTCTAAGCTTCTTTCCTAGATCTTGCAGGAGGGTAAGGTAGAGAAATCGTCACTTAAAAAAAAAAAATCTGGTTTTTCGTTAGGTACTGTTTAGGTTTCCCAGTTGGGGAATATACGAGTCGTGCTCAAAACCGGCCAACATTGTATAGCAATTAGAATAACATCTTAACTCCTTACATGGTCACTTGGTCCCCTTACAAGGTGGTTGCTCCTTCCCTCTCTAATTATATTTCCTTTTCTTCTCCTCCTCAGGCTCCAAACGCACAGTACCATTTGTGTCTTTCAGGGATTCTGAGCTCCTTCCCACTTCTCAGCCTTAGTGACAGCTGCCTAGAATAATTTTTCCCAGGTTTTCACACGGCTGAGCCGTTCACGTGATTCTGGACTCGGTTCACGTGGTATTCCCTAGTGTGTTACTTGTTTTGTTTCCTCCTGAGCACGTTCACCGCCTGAAATTATCTTATTTGCTTATATTTACGGTGTTTCCTCCCCCAACCCCAAAGGAATGTAAACAGCACCTAAGAGCACAGACACCTATGTGTTTACCCATTTATCCTCAGCACCTAGAAAAATGCCAAGCACATAGTAGGCACTCAGCACAGACACTGGATGAACAAGACGGTCCGTTGTAAAGGCAATACTATAAACTATGCAAGCCCCCTGATGTTGTGCTGGTGAAAGCTTTCTACATGCACAAACACGTGGAAGTTATATGTGTATAAGGTGGTCGTTTCCACATAAACCCCTTTGGAGGAATCAAACCACAATGAGAAGCTTTCACATTTGTATGCTATTTTACATGTAGCTAACATAACTACACGTAACTTACGTACGTCATCACATCTAATGATGGCAGACAGACGTATCCTTCGTTTTCATTTCAGAGAAGAAATAACACATCCTTAAGAACTTTCAAGAGACATCCCAGAGATGATGAGTTTAACACGTGGCAAGAACACGATTCAGATCTGGCTCTAAAGTTGAAACCCTCTGAGGGGGGTTCCTTCCAAACCCACATTTCAAACTGACTCCAGACTGAGGCGTACCTGTGTCGCTACGCGAGAGGGCAATGCCCCTTATAGCACCAATGACCAGTTACTGAAGAAAGCCAGAAGGAAATCATGAGGGGAAAATAACTGAATCTCTGAGCACAGGCTCTTTGCAGCTGGCCCATCGTCTTGCTCCGCTGCATACAAACTTGTCAACTGAAGGCCACACACCCTGGGATAGCTTCTTTCTCCACATTAATCTTGATTCCCGTTAGAGGATGGCTCACATTTAACTTAGCATTTTCAAGAAGCGAGAAGCTACACGAGAGTGTAAAGTCAACACACCTCGGCAACTGTTTCACTTACTGAACGTGCCATTTTCAAAAGTAACAAATGAGTCAATGGTTGCCTTCCCTTAATCCAAGCTATGAGAATGTGTTTCTGTTCTTTCCCTCCGGATGGAAAGTACATCTGTGGCTCGACAGGGGAACCACCAAGCTGCAAATCTCTGCAGAAATTCTATGTGAAGAGACAGGGTCTTGTGTTCTTCTAGATCATCCTGTGCTTTCCACAGTGGATACAGGATGGAACCTGAAAAGGGCCACTCTGGGGGGAGGGGGGGCGTCTTTGCCATCAGCACAGAGGTCGTTTGTGTTTTCTCCATTCAGTGAACTGTTAGACTGGAGTCACGGACTTCCCACCCAAACGGAAAGGTTATTGTCCGTGGCAGACATGATCACCCGTATAAGTTCTAGGTCTCAAGCGACATTAGAAATACGAAGGAACGTTCGGAAGGTTCAAAGCTCAGTTCAAAGGGTTCCTTGTCCATCCACCCTGACGGAGCTCAGTTATAGGTTAACACGGGGGCTGCGATTATTCCTTCCTCAGGACGCCTCATCCACCTCAAGTTCATGGCTTCACGTATATGAATCAGGTCACTGCCAGTAGTGTCTTTGTCCAGATACGACACGGTTTTTGTCCCCATCTTAAACAAATGGTTCATCCTGCTTGTTCACTTTATTCATCTAACCATCTGTTACAAAATAATACGATCTGTGTAAATAAAACATTAATAATAAGGTTATCCTTGCTAGGTGCTTCTGTGGGGTGAGTACATTTCTAAGGACTGTTGCCGTAATGTGCATTTTACTGTATTTTAATTGCTGGTGACGATGATACGAGCTAGCTAACACTTGAAACTCCTCTTGTCCTCATTCTTCAGCTCATTAGCGATAAAATGGTGAAGATCATTTAGTTATTGGAAAACAGAGAGGCAGCAAAATGTTAAAGCTAGTGTCTAATTAGTCTTCTGTACCTCCTGGCAAGGTAGATAAGCCGAAGTGTCAGAGAAAAGGTGATTCCTCCAAGATAAGTCTCGGAGCCAAAGCAGCCAGGTTAGTGAGTGCTCAAGGTCATGCCCTGAGATCTGAATTTCTGGGCTGCATTTTCTTTCCTGTCTCACACAGATCCCATCACCCAGTAGAAGCCGGAGCCAGAAAAGTACTAATTAAATCGTGATTGTTCAACTTGACTAATAACCAGAGCCTCTGGCTTCCGTCTGGCCTTTAAAAAACCCTTTGGGAGGAAATGCAGTGTTTGTACTGGGTAAGTTGGTGGCTGATGGTGCGAGCAGGTAGGGGTCAGGTGACAAGCAGGCTTTGTGAGTGCTTTACAATGCACTTCTGATGATTTGAAGGATTGAGTGCAGGGTAAACGTCAAGTCAGTAGAATGGAATTACCGATATCTCTCCCCCCTTTTGTAAAATTTACCCGTACGTGTATATTCTATGCTCTTTGTCTAACTCTGCTAACTCAAATCAAATCAAGGGAACTGTACGAGTACTTAACATACAGCAAATGGCGTTGCAATTTAAATCCTCCTAATTTGGTATCCAGTACCGAGGAGAGCGCTCACTTCAAAACACACAAAGTGCCCATTAAATTATCTATTTAATGCACCTTGCTAGTTATAGTGTGCATTTTTTAAAACCCCAGATACCTCCATTTCTGTACGTTTTCCTTAAGCAAATTCATATAGGCTTAAAAAAATAATTACAGTGTCCCGGCGTGTCTGAGAAAATGTCTTTCAGAAACAAATTTGACTGTTACCATTCCCAGGAGGTTCCTCTTGCTAGGAAATGGAAATATTACTCTTTCTTTCTTGTGAAAAATGCCCAGAGACCATCCAGCCTTTATGGTTTCCTCCCTTTCTCCCTCCCTCCCTTCCTCCCTTCCTTCCTTCCTTCCTTCCTTCCTTCCTTCCTTCCTTCCTTCTTAGCTTCCTCCCTCCCTTCCTCCCTTCCTTCCTAGCTTCCTTCCTTCCTCCCTCCTTCCCCCCTTCCTTCCCTTCCTCTCTCCCTCCCTCCCTTCCTCACTCTTTCCCTCAATCCTGTCCTTCTGGTTTTTTGTTTTTTTGTGGGTTTTTTTTGGGAGGTTTTGTGTGTGATGGAAACGTAGGCTTTACAAAGGATATTTTTAATGGCTGCTGGAATGACCTGTGAAATCCCTTCATCCCTGGCCTGGACCCCACCCTCTTGGCTCTTGAGTTGCTAATAGGCTTGGTGCCTGTGTTTTTAGGGAGAGTTGTAAAAACGATCCGAAAGCGTGTGCTTTGCAAGATTGAATTAGGAATTTGTTTTCCTTCCTATCTGGTAATGTCACCTGACTGGTATCAGTGGGTCAGGGCGTAATTGGATCAAAACTGGGAAGTCTGGGAGGACGTTCCTTCTGGAGGAGCTATTGCAATGTCATATGCTAAGTAGGACAAATGCATTAGTCATATTTACACCTTGATGATTGATGGCGCCGTAAGAGCTCATCAGAAAGAAGTGAAACCAAGCATAAAAAGGAAAATTAAAAAAAAAAAAAAAGCATAGCCCATATTCAGTGCCGCTGGTAACGTGTAATCATGCTGACGTGACATTTCACTGCTGTCTAAATATTTCTGGGGAGGCCAATTTATTCACTTCACAAGCGGATCTCTCTTAGCTGATCTTACATGTGTTTGTTTTTGGAGCATGGGAGGTACCCACGACACTCCTTTCAAAGCTTTCCTCTTGCCCGCAAATCGGCCCAGTGTTAATTCTTCAAAAAACCTGCAGGGCCACTCCTTCTGTTGGACAGCGTATCCGTTCACCTGATGAATTGCTTTCGAAGCGCGTCCTGGGCTTTCTCTGGGCTGGACATCAAGGTAACGGAACCTGAAGGTTGGCAGGTTGCGGTGGTGGAGGGGTTTGAACCTTAGTTAGCAGGAGGATGGCTTCTGTAGATCATTTCTTCCCTGGCATTTCTCGGGGCCCGAGGGCAGGGACGCTGCCTGGCCCAGCTGGCACAGCAGAGACGCAGAAGCCAGGACCGTCTGCCCTGGGCGTCCCCGGGATGCGTAATTGGATTTACACACTCAAGTCATATCATGTGTGTTTTGTGTATGAAGGACTGTTTTAAGAAGGCAGGTCACTTAAGTAGCACTTGGAAGCCAGCTTTTCTCACTGCAGGATGTTACAGTCAGCCCCGCAGAGTAGAGGAAGCATAAGGTAGATTAATTAACCACTGAGGGGCCAGACATTTCGAGGGGCCCCCGGGGAGGCCCCACAGCCCCGGTAGGAAGAAAAACCACGCTACCAGTAAATGCAAGTTCGACCGGTGAACTGGGGTTATAACTCAGTGTGGTCCTTGTTCCTTTGATATCTGTGATCGATATTTGGATTTCATTAATCTGGATCGTGTGTTTTAATACGCGCGGTACCTTACACATTCCTTAGCTACTGGGGTTTTCTCTCCTTTCCATCCCGTTTCCTGCCTTATCTGCCAGCATGTCCTTGAAACCCAAAATTCTCCTAAAGCAGGAAATGATAACATTCTACATAGTGAGGACATGAGCTCGATGTGAAATTAAATCCCAGTAATGTGGGTTCGGGGGTGGGGGGAGTAAGTTTTTAAAGCTGCAGTCTCTATGTAGAGTGCGTACCAGCATAAAATTTCCGCATTAAAAAAAAGAACTGTAACCACTTCATTGTGTAGCCAGCTTTCCAGTTGACTGGAGTAAATCATTCCAGAATGTTCTTTCATTTTTTTCCTTTTTGTGATTCCATGGTGAATACCCATGATCGCTTACAAAATGGAGGCTACCAAGGATTAGGAAGTGCATAATCGAAATATATGTATCTCTTTAACTCTGAACACGGGAAGAAGAAGAAACGCAGCATGAAAACTTTAGCAGAACAAGACCAAGGAAAAAAAGGAAGAACTTCAGAAGCCTAGGGATACAGGGATGTGGAAGAGATAGGGTGGGCGCTCTCAGATATTTAGGGTGCTGCCATGGTGAAGAGAGGTTATTTTACGTGTCTCCTCTGAGACAGAATAAAGACCCATCGATGGTCTGTGTAGTGTGAGAGATTTGGTTCATCTAAAGGCGAGATTCTGTGACAGAGAGACCTGCCCGGATGCTGCTTTGTGAAGTAATGAGCTCCCTGTCGTGGGGATTCTTCAAGGGAAGGTTGTACAGCAATCCATCAGGGATGGCCTGTGGTAGCTTCCATACCACGAGTCTTCCTTACAGTCCGTTGAAAGCCATTGGTTTTCATCTCTAAGCTGCCATGGCCTCTTTGCAGGCAAGAAAAAGGAGAGGGCAAAAGGCAGAAGGCTAAGATGGCCCATGGGCATTTGCCAGCTGAACGGGCTGCCCTTCGAGGAGCTCCTCTGGGCTCCGTGCCCAATGACATCTGCTTACATTGTGGGGACCCGAATCCTGACACATAGCCACGCCATCAGCCAGAGAGGACGGCAAAAAATAGATTAGATTTGACCACATCTCAAAAACTCGGCATCGCGTAGGAAGAAGGGGAGAATGAGGATTGGATAGGTAAATAGTTCAACAAGTATTTGTTGACTGCCTGTTGGGTTCTCGGTTCTGGGGCGCGGCTGTGTAGGGGACAGTCAAGGTTGTTGCTGACACGAGACCGATACTTGAACGGAATTTGGGAGGGAGTTTGTGACTGGCGTGGAGGTCGGGAGGTTTGTACCTGGTTCTTAGAACATGTCGGGAACGCAGCATTCGGTGAATACTTTATGGAAAGGCAAGCCTTGGGCTTTTTTTTTTTAAGTTTATTGATTTATTTTGAGAGAGGGTGTGAATAGGGGGGAGGCAGAGGGAAAGAGAGAGAGGATCCCAAGCAGGTTCCATGCTCAGCGCAGAGCCTGACTTGGGGCTTGGTCCCACAGACCGCAAGTTCATGACCTGAGCCAGAATCAAGAGTCGGGCACTCAACTGACCCGAGCCGTTGACCCAGGTGCCCCTTAGGTTTTTTTTTTTTTTTTCAGTTATTTGAGTATTACCTAACCACAAACTGAATGCACCTTAAGCCTGGACCAGAAGATGTGGCACGAGGGCATGTCTGCTTCATGCTGGGGAGGATCAGGCTGGTGTGAATCTCGGGGCACCCCCAGCCGGTCTGTGTGCGCAGTGACCCCAGCCACAAACTGAGCATCTCCAGGAAACCCCCCGCCCCGCCCCCTCACACACAGGTAGGCAGGCGAGGAGCTTAGTCAGAGCTCAGCTCCTTCTCGGTGCACTGCTACACTTTGCCCTTTCCCCTATCAGAGCAATGTCCTAACGTTCCCCGTGAGCCCCTTGAGGTCAAGGGTTGCGTCTTCCTCATTTCTGTGTTCCCAGCATGTAGCATCGCACTTGGGCAGTTCCGAGTACCGTACATTTAAAAGAGTGGAATGAACGAATGTTGCATGACCACCTCCTTTCCCCTGACCCCCTCCACGCCAAATCACATAGTTACCAACGGGGAGTGAGTAACCAGCGAGAGAAGAGAGACTAGTTTCTCTAAAGAGAGAGGAGAGAAGAGAAGGCCAATGAGAAACCAGAAAACACATCAGAAGTTCTCCCCTTCTGAAGTGATTTGGGCTGAAAGCCCCAAGCTGAGATTTTGCTAAGCAAGTGTTTTAGAAAGCTGAGGCAGATAACTTGAGGAAAAAGCAAACTGATCATTTAAGTCCAAAAAGAAAAAGGAAAGGACAACAGGGCGGGGGGAAGCAATGCACTGTAGACATTCCATTAAGCGTTTGTCCATTTGTGAAAATTGTAAATGGGTTGGGGCCAGCCATACAAAGGAGAGTCCAACACGGGGCTCACCTGGTCACTCACTTCCTTCCTGGTTCTTCAGCACCCTGGCTCTGAATCCACACACCGAGACCTTGCTCGGGTTTTCCTTGTGACACACCCCAAATCTCTTCTACGGCCTGACTTCTGGTCTCCAGTGAATGTTCACCTTCTGGCTTGATACAGGGATAGCCGTGGACAAGACGCACTCCCATGTTCAGACCTCATTTCTGGCATTCCACACCAGCAGGGTTGGTCTCCCTCACTCGTAAGGGGAAGGCGTTGCACGCAACTGGCTGACTTCGAGAAGCACGGTGAATAGGTAATTGCTTAGACTGCCCTTAGTTCCCCTTGGCTTAAAACCTCTCACAGAAAGGCCAGTTTGCCCCCTAATGCATCAGTTTATCTATAGGCTGCCTCACAGCAAAATCAAGCCTGATTTTAGATATGGGAACCCCATGCAATTAACTAGAACAGTCCTCATGAAGTCCCCAGAAGGTTATGAGTTAAGTCTTCCATTTTCGGAATTATCCCACTTGGTTCTTTTTTCAACTAGTTCATGAAACTAAGTCAGAATCAAGAACAGAAAGCTCGTTTCCTTTTAAGTTCAAAGCCAGACTCCCCTCATCACTTGGGTGAGCTTTTCCTACCTTGCCTGTTGGTGGTGGGCAGCTCATGTGAGAATGGGTTCATTGCCAAAACAGTGTCCAATGGCCAGAGCCCCTCCCCTTCCCTATTGAAGAGACAGATACAGCCCTTGCCTTTTCCCAAGTGAGTAACGGCGTCATAAGCAGCTGTTGGGGCCCTGCCCACGTCATTTCAGCCAGAGACGAGCTCTGAGCTATGTCATTGGGCAGTTAGAGGTATTTTTGAAACCATGTAAATGCATTTCCTTAAAAACCTAGAAACCACAAATTCTCATCCTGTGTTTGCCATGATGGTTTTCTGGTGACTTTGGCCAAACGGCCTTGGCTTCTTCGGCCCCAAGTATCTCTATAATCTCTATACCCAAGAGAGTTTTATGAGTAGTGGCAAGAAATACAGGATCATGAAGGGTTCCCAGTGCCCCAGACCAAGTTAGACACTCCTCCTCTGCTGACCGCATCGCCCTTCCCCTACCCACCTGCCCTGCCACACAGTGCTGCTGTTGGTCCCCAGGTGTCTCGCCAGCTGGGCTGTGAGCTTCATGGAGGCAGGGGTTGTACCTGAGTCATGGTTGTATCTCTGTGACATAGTCTAGTGCCGCTTTTCTTTCTCTTCCTTCTCAGATGCTTTGGTTCACTTCTTTAATGTTGGGCTTCCTTAAATTGCCAGGCCACGTGTTTCATTACCTCACTCCACACACGATCCCCCCCCCAACCCTGGCCAGTCATTCCCTCCATCCATTACTGACCATGGATCGATGTGCTGCTTACTCCTAAATCTGGACCTCTAGCCCAGCTTTCTTGGCCAAGTTTAAGACCAGGCCATCTAGTGGTCTGCTGGGCACCTCTATTTAAGGGTCTTACAGGCAGCTCAACGTCAACAAATCAAAAGTTGACTCCCTCCCACCCAACATCCACGTGAAATCCTGGTTTTTTCTTCCATTACTGGGATCTGTCCGTAGCTCTCTGTCCTCCTCCTCCTTACTGTTCCAGGGAAGCCCCCACGATTACTCAACCCAGTGATTTCCCTGTGCTTCTCCACGCCACCCCCATCCACCACGGAGTAGGCTTCTCACAAATTCGAGTGTTCTCACCATTCGTGCCCATGGGGCGTTCCACGGGTGAACCCATCCCCAGTTTCCTGGCGCTGGCTTACTCCTGCATCTGCATCCTGGGGCAGCTCTTCTGTCTTCTTGGCCCTTCCTTGTCTGCCAGTATTCACCCAGGGGTCACCAGCTCCAGGGAACCTCCCCCGTGCCCTTCCTCCGAGACACGTGCCAGCTTCTGAACCAAGGGCATTTTATTTGTTCGGAGAATGAATCACGTTTGCGTGTTTGATTTGGGGGACCGGAGCTCAGATGAGGTGTTTAAGGGAGGAGGGGTAAGCAGATGCTCTATGTTTGATGAAAAGATAAATGGTCTTTCAAGTACGACTCTTTCAGTGGGGAGTACAGGTATCGAGGGTTGCTATGAGCCAGGTGTTCACGTATCACGGGAGGGCCCTGGAGTTGGGAGCCCAGTGCAGGATGAGGGCTCAAACCGCCTGGGACTGATGGCCATTGGTAATTTTATAATACCAATAAGGGTCTTAATCTTTCTTCATCTCACTTTCTTTAGCTGTAAAACGAGAATAATAACAACAGCCCGGAAGGTTGCTGAAGAAATGAAGTACCCCTGGAGTATTTGGAGTATTTAGGTTGGGGCGGGTGCACAACCTTGCACAACACGTTTTATTTTCTCTGGTAACTTAATTTTCAGAACTGACTACCTTTTTCATGGAGTCCTCTGCCCTGAGGAGTCCTTTCCCAGGCTTGACCTTTCTAAACACCTGTGTGCAGTAGACCTATGCTTGCAGACTTTAACGTGCGTGAAGATCACCTGGAGGTCTTGGTACAGCCTTTGGAGTTGGGAAGGGGGTCCCAACATTCCGCATCCCTCGTCAGGGCCCAGGTGCTACATGCTGCCAGTCGGTACATCCAGTCTGGGGAGAAAGGCTTTAGCATTTGGCACCTGGGTGGCTCAGCCAGTTGGGCATCTCATTCTTGGTTTCAGCTCAGGTCATGATCCCAGGGTCATGGGATTGAGCCCTGTGTGGGGCTCCATGCTGAGCATGGAGACGGCTTAAGGTAGTCTCTCTCTCTCTTTCTCTCTCTCCGCCCCCTCCCCCTGCTCATGTGTGCATTCTCTCTCTCTTTCTCTCTCAAATAAAAAAAAATTAATACAGATAAAAAGAATTCAGCACAGACCCCACCTTCTCTGCAGTGGTTGCCCAGACACTCCACTGGTGGATCCCACTGACCCCGGGGCTCTCCCCATTCCCCTTACGTCCCTCCATCATTTACTAGTTCATACTTCTCTTTAGTCCTTCATACAACGAATGTTTATGGAGTGCCACTGCGTGCGGGGCACAAGCAGTAGAGATACTGTGGTAAGGACAAAAATCCACGATCCTGCTATTACATGGATTCTCATCTAGAGCGAGAGACAGCCATCCATCAAATAATGACCTAAATCCATGAATAATTTCAAACGGAGTTAAGTACTTTTAAGCCAGGTGACATGGTTCAACACCAGGCTCTATTGAAGCTACTAAGGCATCCTGGGGACAAAGTTGATTTATTTTTGAGAGAGAGAGAGAGCGAGCTGGTGGGGGGGCGGGGGCAGGGAGAGAGGGAAACACAGAATCCAAAGCAGACTCCGGGCTCCAAGCTTGTCAGCATGGCGCCCAACGTGGGGCTCAAACTCACAAACCGCAAGATCATGACCTGAGCCAAAGTCAGACGCTTAACCGACTGAGCCACGCAGGCGCCCCTGGAAATCATTCTTAATTAAGACCTGAGAGGGGAATAGAAGTTGGCAGGTGAACCTGGAATTATGGTGTCTTTATTTGTTTCTACTGCTAAAACACGTGCTCTTTGAGGACAGGCTCTGTCCTTTTGTATGTCCCTGGATGAGACATTGGCACACCGCGAGGGAGTCTCCCAGCAGAGACTTGCTGAATAAATGCCTGAACAGTCCTCTTAGCATGAGCATTGCTGCTTCCCTTCTCATAGCTGAGAATGCGGAGCTCGGAGTATTACATCATTTCCCCTTGGTCATCCCGCTAATGAGGGATTCTAAGCCACATCTGTCTCATTTCAGAACTACCCCTGGATTTGATGGCCATTGAAGGCCACTTTATCTCAATTAACGCGGCCAGTTTCAGAGGCAGTGAGTTAAAAGTAATAAAGAAGAGGAAAAATGAGATTTGTATTCCAAATGGTAGCAATGCTTATAGCAATGTTAGAGCCTTGTGGCGCCAGGGGAATACACGTTGTATTGAAAATAGCATCCTAACGGTCGTCAAAAGACTGACCTCTGATTTTATACCCAGCGTGGTTCAACTTTGTACGGACCAATCCACCTGCCTTGGCCTCGAGTTCCTCACAGCTCTAAAATTCCGTCAGCACGGAATGATTTTTGAGGCTCTGCCCAGCTGTAAAATTTGTATTCCCCTGAGTTACAGTGAATGAGAATCTGGGGATATGTATCTGCTTTCCTGGTTTATCTGTCTCCCAAGATCAGATAAAGCAATTGACATAGAAAACATAGCTTGCTGAGGCCTCTGACCTCTGAGCAGGAAGAAAAATAGGATGAATAACGATTTAGCAAATACAGAGAGAATTACTTATTAGGTGGTGTTTAATATTTAATTTCTGCTGGGGGTTTAATTGCGTTGACACCATGAGTTGTAAAATCGTCACGTTGGTGATTCGATTTGTTTCAAAGGGAATAGTGGCTGGGCTCTTTAATTGACAGGCAATTGTTCCTTGTGAATATTTAATTAGTGACTTTGTGGTGCTTGTCAGAATCGCCTATCTGGCTTTTTCAAAATGTGCACGTCCGCTGTGATCAACAAGCCATTTTATGTCCGAACTACCCAGAAGCAACTGAACCGGGCACTTAGCCGGCTGAAGATCCGTAACTGGGAGGCTGGCTTTTGTGGTTCCATCTTCTTTGTCTGCAGACCCCAGGGAACCGACACCGGGGCCTGGAGGAACTCACTTAATCTTGCTGTACGTTGGTCCCTTCGTCTGCAACAAGGAGAGAATGTGGTGCCTGTGCCGTTTATCGATACGAGTGGAGCTGAAGAAGGTGAAGGTTGTGAATGGAGCGGTCACCAAGCACAGGGCAGGAGTAGTGTTACTTCTGTAACTCAGATGGGTCTGCTTGCTGTGGCCGCAGGTAGCAGGCTTTCTCACTCTGGGGTTGGTGCCGAGCTCCGCCCCTTGATTGCCTGCAGGGTGAGTGAAATGGAAGGGCCCTGAAACTCCCAGCGACAATGACTCCTGCACACTGGGAGCAGAAACTGCACCACGGGTGAGAGGATGCCCACTAACGTTCTGGCTACTGCCACTCCCGTGTTCCTTCCACGAGTGAGAACCCAGTCATTCGGAGTCACCCTTTTGCCACGTGTTCGGAACATTCTTAGGAGGAAGAGAAACACTGCTTGCGCTTCTCCCTCCAGATACACCATGTACCCTACAGCCGCTACATCTCCCTACAGATAACCACACTCAAGTCTTCCCTTACGGAAAGTGCTTCCTAATTTTATGGAAGGAGATGCTCATTTGACATCCTGCAAAAAGGACTTTGGGTCAGGATAATTTGAATGTGAAAAAGGCCAAGAAGATCATTTTAAGGTCTAGTTAGTAAACTTTATTTTGTTTCGCATGCACGGGCAGAATTTAAGCTGCGAACGTATTTCAGTACTAAACAACCATTAAATGACAGCGAAATGAATCGACAGACAGTAAAATTAGAAGGAAAACTCACAGTAAGTACCCACCTCCCCCAACAAATGGGATAAACGAATGATTTCAGCAGAGCCAGAATCCCATTTACATACTAGACTAAGCGATAAAACACGAAAGTAAAGAAAGAGGCACTGTGCTGTTGGGGAGTGGAGGGAGGTCCGCTCTGTCTCCTCACTACATTGCCCTTCTTCTGCTGCCCCACGGGCCAAGGCACCACACCACCAAGCTTCAGCCCAGCACCATCTGAGAACCGCTCCTTTAGAAGACCCCTTCCAGGCCTCCGAGTTTTGAGAACTTAACTTAGATGTTCCAAAAGGCAGTACTGGACAGCAGAACACATTTGGATTTGGCAAAGCTCTGGTGGTATCTGTGTTAATATGGTTTCACACACGTCCTGTCCACTCCTACTGGTATTCCTGTTCTAGTAGTTGGCTTGTAACCTCACTTCAAAATGCAGAAACTGAGGATCAGAGATTCATTTGGCTTCTGTCACTCAGGATGTGTGTGAGGACTGCAATTTCGAATAAGATCCCTTTCCTGTCCTCAAGTCATTTATATTTCCGGAGCAAGAAGGCAAGAAAGAAATGTTGATGCGTTGACACCTGGTTGCTTCCTGGATGGCCTCTACAGACAGCTGCAGTGGGTTTCATACCTTGAAACTATAAAGATTTGAGATACGGCGCACTTCCTTACCTGGCCTTCTGTGCATGTGCCCAAAGTAGAACATGTAGGGAGGAAACCGAGACAGAGGAACTTGAAGTTTTGATGACTTCACAGTTCACCATCTGTCTTCAAGACCGGATTAGTGGCTACACCAGAAGGAAAAGCAGAGGATCATTATATAATTTATTAAAATATGCAGACCAAGCCCTTTGGGCCCAAACCCCTTCTAGCAAAATAAATAGCTTCTTGAAAGTAATCTAGACCTAGTTGCCCGTGTGATTCTGAGTTACACTATACTGTTTTGTATGCTTTAAAAAGATAAGCCATTTGAGGACATTGCCTGTCTACCTGAGGTAGGTTTCTGCGTACAGCCGTGTTTTACTTTTATTTTATTTTATTTTATTTTATTTTATTTTATTTTATTTAAAAATTTTTACATGTTTATTTTTGAGAGGGAAAGAGAGCGTGCGCACACCAGTGGTGGAGGGGCAGAGAGGGGGACGGGATCCCGAGCAGGCTCTGCACTAACAGCAGAGAGCTGGATGCAGGGCTCAAACTCACCAACTGTGAGATCGTGACCTGAGCCGAAGTTGGTTAAGGACCGACTGAGCCACTCAGGCGTCCCTACAGCCGTGTTTCAGAGACTGCTGGGTGGCTGCTGGTACCCATTGTCCTTTCTTCTTTGTGTGTAGAGCACATGCGCACAGGCATCCCTCCCTTGTATCTGAGGCTAGCCAGTAAAATAAAGGTACTCGCTACTGGAGGCTTTCGGAGAGCTTTGAGAAGATGCCTGATTCATCTGGGAGGGCTGCCTTTCCTTGCCCACCCCATCTCCTTTAACCACCTTACTGTCTGGTGAGCAGATATAATGGCACCTCCACCGCCATCTTGGACTATGAGCAGCCCTTAAGGATGGAAACCACAGAGCAGGATGGCGAACCACAAAGAAATCAGAATCCTAGTACACACTGCCAGTGCTCGGGTCACTGTACGAGCCCCAGACTGCTCATCCCCAGGAATTGTTTTATGTGACATAAAATAGACTGTGAATGCATTTAACCCCCTGTTGTCTTACTTCCGAATTACAGCATCCGAATAAAACCTGGCTGCAAAATATATTCATGGCGTATTAGCCAATAAACTAACATTGTCTACTCTTTGAGATAACATTGCAACTCTTGTACTTGACAATGTGATTGTCTAAGACAAAGAGACCCATTTTCATTTTGTGATTTTTTTTTTTTTTTTTTGCTCCGTAGTTGAGATTTGGGGAACAGAAAGACCCAGATCGGCTGTTGTATCACCTGATACATAATTTATAGCACCGGAATAAATGCCAGGCAATAATTATGGCTGGAGAAGATGTGAGGGACTATTTCTCAAGGGAAGAAACTGATGTTTTCCTATTTATAGCTCTTTGAAATTGCACCAGGCCTTGCAAGATTGAAACGTCATCCCTGGAGGTGCCCAGCAGCGGCCAGCTGCCCATTGTCAGGGGTTTGGGGCAAAGAGGATGGGGTTGAACGGAATTATTTTTGAGATCCCCGCTTATGACTGTGTCTCGATGTTATAAAGAATTGGTTAGATGTAGAGTAATTGGGCTCTAAAAAGGAGAGGAGTCCCAGAAACCTCCTGAATCTCGGAAAAGAGTGCTGGAAATTTACATCCAGCAGCTCCCGTGTCCTTGCCCTCTTCATGGATCCCCCCCCCCCCCAGTGAAGCCAGGGGCCTGTCATCCATCCTTGCAGCTGACTGAGCCAGAAAACCCCAAAGGCACCCCCGTCCCTTCTCCCTCTGTCAGCCCCTACTGCCAGTCTGTTGCAAGTTCCTGACAAGTTTGCCTCCTGAATACCCTCAAGCCCACTCACTCTTTTTTTTAACGTTTATTTCTTTTTGAGAGACAGAGCATGAGCAGGAGAGGGGCAGAGAGGGAGGAGACACAGAAAGCGAAGCAGACTCCAGGCTTTGAACTGTCAGCACAGAGCCCGACACGGGGCTCGAACCCATGAACCTGAGCCGAAGTTGGAAGCTTCACCAACTGAGCCACCCAGCTCCCCCCCCCCCCACTTTTATCTCTGCTCCTTCTGCTTTAGTGCAGGAGACACTGTTCCTCATCTGAATCATAACAGTCTCACTGTATCCACTTTCAGCCTTTTCCAGTCTACTGTCCACGGTGTCACCAGGATGGAGGTTTTCTCATGATGGTGGCTTAGAATCCTTCAGAAAATGTCGGTAACTTCCTCTTGCCCTTGAAACAACGGCAGAACTCCCTCCTGGGACCCACCTTTAGATCTGCCATTCTTCCTCCCCCCCACCCACCTCCCTCAAATCACATGACCTTCATTCAATTCTTCTAAAGACCCCTGTCTTTTCCTGCCTCTGAGCTCTCTGAATTTCTGTTCCTCCTTTGCCAGAGGCGCTCTTCCCTCATTCTCAGCTCTGGGAACCTTTCTCAGGGAAGCTTCCTGTGCCCTCTCTTAGCTTACCACTTAATTACATTTTCAGATTCCTTCCTACTTTTCTTAGAAAACACATACGTGTGTGTGGTGAGAGTATTTGTTCTGTGTCTGTCTTTCCTACCAGCTGGTAACTGTGAAAAATGGGGATGAGTCAGGTTTGCTTGTTCACCAGAATATTCTCAGCATCCCATGTTTGGTATGTATGCATTTAAGAATAAATGAATGAATGGGAGTGGCTGGGGCTGGTGTGTCCAGGGCCCGTTGGTGGTTCTGGCTTCTCCAGAGGATGTCTAACAAGAGATGTCAATGGTCCGGGAAGGTGAGATAACGCTGGTTTGGATCAGGGTTCAGGTCAGTGCTTCCGGGGAGCTTCTGGCCCGTGTCTCTGTGGCTCAACTCCTGGAGAAGGCTAAAACTTGCAGATAAAATATTTTCAGTACGGGGCGCCTCGGTGGCGCAGTCGGTTGAGCGTCCGACTTCATCCAGGTCACGATCTCGCGGTCCGGGAGTTCGAGCCCCGCGTCAGGCTCTGGGCTGATGGCTCAGAGCCTGGAGCCTGTTTCCGGTTCTGTGTCTCCCTCTCTCTCTCTCTGCCCCTCCCCCGTTCATGCTCTGTCTCTCTCTGTCCCAAAAATAAAATTAAAAAAAAAAAAAAAAAAAACGTTGAAAGGAAAAAAAAAAAATATTTTCAGTACTAGCAGCTGAACAGAAATCCTACCGGGCAAAGATGGCCTACTGAACCTGCCAAATTGTTACTCAAGTGATCATACACAGAATCGTTATGCCAGAATGATGCTTTTCTTTTAATAGTCTGTGTTCTGGTAAAAATACTTGTGGCTTCCACAGTCTTTAAATATACGGTATCATTAAAGGGACAAACAACAATTTTACGGCATGTAATTCTTCTTGTCCTCTTGCTTGCTTCTTGTAAGGGATCTTGTTAAGACCGAGTTACAAAATAGACATACAGGACCTTATGAAGAGGAAGTTGACAGTAATATTGGATTAGGTAGACAGATAGATGATAGATAGATGATAGTATATAGATAGATAGATGATAGATAGATAGATAGAGAGATAGATAGATGATAGATAGATAGATAGATACATGATAGACTACTGAGGAGGGTTTTTGAGTCATACCGCTGTTCATTTGTCTTCTCAATTTTGGGAATGGGCCTGGGAAGAGTAAAGAATAACACAGGAAAGTAAGATATGGATTAACCTATTGAATCTATAAATTTCATACCACATTTTTATCCCAATTCTGCTGGACTACCCCAACGATGGAGGGCTTTCTCCCATCCCAAGTAGCTCTTTGCCTTATGTTAACACCCCTATTTGTAGAAAAGAATGTTTGTTGTGGACACGATCTAAGCAGCTGCCATAACTGTGTGTTGCAGAAGGTCAGTGCTGCCTAAGATAGCACACATTACCGTTTCGTCTTCATTGTCCCCACCATTCCCCTTCCTTTCCCCTTTCATCATCCCCACAAGTGCCCCTGACGTCTCCAGAGTATTTTGAGCCAGAAGGCAAGTTAATTCTGACTAGGAAGACTTCACCATGGAGGTGGCAGGTGAACTTGAAATTCAGGGGTAGGATCTGGAGATTCCCACAAAATGGTGTCGTGATGAGCTGAGACCTTTACTGGGCAAAGACGAGGTGCCTACGTTCATGCCCTCTGCTGGATCTTTTAATTTTTTTAGTGTTTTTATTTATTTTTGAGACAGAGAGAGACAGAGCATGAGCAGGGAGGGGCAGGGCGGGGAAAGAGGGAGACCCTAAATCCAAAGCAGGCTCCAGGCTTCGAGCCATCAGCACAGAGCCGGATGCGGGGCTCGAACTCACGGACTGTGAGATCATGACCTGAGCTGGAGTCGGACGCTCAACCGACCGAGCCACCCAGGCGCCCCAACCCTTTGCTGGATCTTAGTCTTCAGGGAATATATACACTGCCCTGTATTTCCTCTCAAATAAGAGAAAGTGTTTTGGTCCAGGGAATGAGAACACACATTCCAGAGCCCAAGTGCTTAGATTTGGATTCTGACACCACCACTCATTGGCTTATGAGCTGGCAAGTTACTCAACCTCCATAAACCTCAGTTCCTTCATCTGTAAAATGGGGCTAGGTAAAGTATACATCTCATAAGGAAGGTGTGAGCTTTCACAGAGCTGATTCGGGTAAAGTCTTGGAACGGCCCGTAGCCCCTAAGTATCCCTTGTGAATTATGCAAGAGGCAGGGCAAACTGTGAGGGCGGAGACCCTGATTCTGCGATGTCTCCAGCCACTAGAACACTGCCTAGCACATAACTGGTGCTCCGTAAGTAATTATGAATGAGGAAACGACCACTCGGGAGAGTAGCGTGGCCAAACCGAAATAGTTGGCTGTGGGGGCACCGGGTGGCTCAGTTGGTTAAGTGTCGACTTCGGCTCGGGTCGTGATCTTGCGTTTGTGGGTTCGAGCCCCGCGCTGGGCTCTGTGCTGACAGCTCAGAGCCTGGAGCCTGCTTTGGATTCTGCGTTGTGCTCTCTCTCTGGCCACCCCTGCTTGCACTCTGTCTCTATCTCTGTCTCTGTCTCTCAAAAACAAATAAACATTAATTTGACCTGGGCAGTAGGCTCAGGTCAAAGCACGAGCAAATGGCTTGATTAATAAAGTGCATGCCTTTGATATATTTCGCTGATGTTTCCAAATCCTTTGAAAGCTAGAAGAATACATTTAATATGAACATCACTTCTCCAAGAGGGTGTATTTCACTAAAAGATAAAGGCAGACGAAGAACTACCTCTCTTTCTTTGAGTATACTCTTTGACCTTTAAAAAATAATAATAGCTAGAGGAGGCAATATTGGAACTAGGTTGAGTCACTATTTTGATTAAATATTGAGGGAAGATGTGTGTTTCAAAGCCCAGCCCTCTCCCTTGAACCAACCCTTAGTCCGAATTATCCGCTCAGAGCACTCATACCAAAGAAAATACTTGGCATTTGTAACACAATTTATACCTTAACGTTTTCTGATACTTAATGCATACCACATGGTATAATAACTCGGATATAGAGGGCAAATTTGAGGAAGCCCAGGCTTGAAAGATTTCTCAATATCCAGACACTGGGCAGGCAGCCATCCTGGGCTGTTCCTCTCTTAGTTCATTTCCTAGGGGGATTTTTTTTTTTTCTCTTACATGGGATACTTCCCTTTTGCCATTTCTAAAACTCTGATGGGCAAAGGGAATTAACCAGTAACAGGCTGTGACGGTGCTGGGGCTCCAGCTGCCTACCTTGCGTGGGCAGTGGGGTCAGACCCACCTGGTGGGCACAGATGAGAACAGGGACCCCTGGTGGCCGCCCCCACAGACGCCAGGATTGGGGGCGGCTCTTCGGTGCAACCAGCACCTGCTGCTTCCTAGATCAGAAAGAGCGGTTATGCAAACATATTTGGTTTTTTGTTTTTTGTTTTTGTTTTTGTTTTTTTTTTACTGTAGTTCAATTAAAAAGCCAAGACAATTATCCAAAGAAGGATTCCGGAGGGGAGCAAGGATTCCAATCCGAATGCCTCCAGTCATCCAGCTCGGATTTCTCCCTAGTTTGCCTTTAAAATCACTGGCATTCCAAGTTGGAAGGGATGTTCAAGGCCACCAAATTCCCCTTCTAATCAAAGCAGGTGTCTTTTATCCAGTATTGTGGATGGGGGCAAGAGAGCAACTCTTGGGAGTAAGGAAATTTTAGGAGGAGTGCAGGAGGCAGCCTGCATGGGGTTTTGTATTCTGCCAGTTCCAGCACATGGATCAACAGCTTTTTTTTGGGGGGGGGGGATATCCCCTAGAGCTTCTCTGAGCATATGCTCCTGGCCGAACCACTGGCTGTTCCTTCTGCCTGGAGTGTTCTTTACCCAGAGAGCCCCATGATCCACTCGTCTCCTCTTCCACGTTTTGGAAGGAAAGCCACCTTCTCGGTCCCGGCGTCTATCCTGGAGTTCTCATTAGTAACCTCTCTATCTCACCACATCCCGCACACACAGCCCCCCTCCCCCGGACCTTGCTTCCCCTGTTACATTGCTCTATTTTTTTGTTTTTTGTTTTTTGTTTTTTTTTTTAGTGTTTATTTGGTTTTGAAAGCGACAGAGACAGAGCGTGAGCAGGGGAGGGGCAGAGAGAGGGAGACACAGAATCCGAAGCAGGCTCCAGGCTCTGAGCTGTCAGCGCAGAGCCCGACACGGGGCTTGAACCCATGAAGCATGAGATTATGACCTGACGCTTAACTAACTGAGCCACCCAGCCAGGCACCCCCCTGCTCTATTTTTTCAAGTTTTATTTATTTATTTTGAGGGAAAGAGAGAGAAAAAGAGAGAGCACGACCAGGGGGAGGGGTAGAAAGAAAGGGAGAGAGAGATCCCAAGCAGGGCGTAGGGCTCGAACTCACAAACTCCTAGAGATCATGATCTGAGCCGAAATCAAGAGTCGGACGCTTAACTGACGGAGCCACCCAAGTGCCCCACGGAGCTCTATTTTTTTTAAAAATCACTTTTTACCTTTTCCCACCCCAAATAATTTACTTAGTTTTCTTGTTTATGTCTGTCAGCAAGAAAGCGGGCACACGGGTAGAAATTGTGTCCGTTTTTCGGAAATGAATCCCTGGGGTCCAGAACAGTCCCTGGTGTGTACTAGGCACTCGGGAAATATTTGTGGGATGAGGAACGAAAGACTAGATTTCCATCAAAAACTGTCTTGCTCTCTGCTCTCGGGGACACAGGATTCTCATCTAGGTGTTCGTATTATAAGCGGAATCTTGAGAAAAGAGGCCAGACACCAGCAAACTGGGACCTGCATTTCAGGGCCAGCCCCAGCTCCCTGGCTGAGTGCATAGAAAGTTTTCCACGTCTCTGAGCCTCGGGCTTCTGACCTGAGAAGTGGGTGTCTTGTCCCGTACTGACATGTGAAGGAATGACGTCTTGTTTATAAAGCACCAGGCAACGTGCTTGCTTCCACAGCACGTATACTAAAGCACCAGGCAACTAGGAGAGATTTAATTTAACTTAATTAACCATTCATTCATTCACTGAACTTAAATTGAATGAATTTAATTTATCCTGGCAAAAGCTGGATAAAGCCGTAGATTAGGAGTTGTCAGGGATCAGATAGCCAAAATTACAGAGAAGACAACAGGCATACCTGAAATGAGGTTTTTTTTAATGTTTATTTATGTTTGAGAGAAAGCGGGGGGCAGAGAGAGAGGGAGAGAGAGGGTCCAAAGCAGGCTCTGCGCTGACAAGAGAGAACCCGATGCGGGGTTCACACTCGTGAACCGTGAGATCGTGACCTGAGCTGAAATCAGACGCTTAACTGACCGAGCCCCCCAGGCTCCCCTGAAATGAGTTTTTAAAGTCTTTATAACATTGGGTAGCTTATATTTTACTCATCGTCCTTTATTTTTCCCTTTTACTTTTTGCCTTTATCAAGACAATTGCTATAAACGTGTTTGATAATGGAATATATACTCAACATCATTCCTTTGGATACCTGTACGATTTGCTTACCTTTTTGGGGTCTCCGCTCAAATACAGCCTATCAGAGGTACCCTCCTGACCCCATATAAAAGAAAGGGCCATTCTTTTCTCGTCTTTATCACCTTTAATTCTCTCCATAGCATATTTTTTTTTTTTACCAATGCACAGACATACAGTAATTCTGTATGTCTTTATTATCTGTGTCCCCGTAGGGTGAGTAAGATTTAGTCTATTTTGTTTTTTGACGTAGACCCAGAGCCTGTTCAGATATAAACTGTGAATCGAAGTGACTTTTCTTCATTCGGCAACCGGCCGGGAATATAGCTTGAAGATTTATACAATTGGCCTCTGCCTAACCCAGCATTGTGTGCCATGGGTAGGGCCCCCCTATGTCGCAGCGTACCCAGTACACTCCAGATATACTCCTGTCTCCTTTCACCTCCAACGCGGCCCAGTTTGCAAACTAAATGACACCGACACAACAGCTACGAAGTCTAAAAGGTTTAGGCATGACAGATAATCCCTCATTAGAGGAACATATGGTCCAGATGAGAAGGGAAAAAAAATTTACAATTGATAGTTAACAGCTAACGTGTATTGAATTCTCATCCTCTGTCAAGGGTTCTATGCGATTGCTTCTCTCCGCCACAACAACCTATGAAGTACGTTCAGTTATCATCCCCATTCAACACGAGTAGCCTGAGGCTTCGAGAGGTTAAGTAAACGTCTCATCTTCCCACCACGAGTAAAAGGCAGAGGGTGGATGCAAATCCCAAAGCAGACAGACCCGGGCACCTGCTAGGTAAGCCTAGCAGGTGCCACTGAGGGGCTTTTTCACACGGAACCTCCTTTTATTCGGTGACAGTCCTGGAAGGTTAATTGTCTCAATGTCTTAAAGTGGTAAAGCCAGCTTAGCTGTGTGCAGTGGCAGAATCAGCATTCAAAGTTAGAATAAGCACGTTTGTGAAAAAAAATTGCAAACAGCCTGGTGTTAGGTATTAGTCACCGTGGGCTGAAGACATCTTCTGTTCCTGGCTTCCATTATATTTTTACTTCCTAGTGTGTCACAAGGTATGTAGCTCAGCCTTCTAGAGCAAAACACATTGCGCTTACTCATAACCTCCCTGTATTAAATTTTGGAGGAATGTTTTATTTGATTCAGACATTAAGTGAGTGTACCGTTTAAAAGGCAAGAATAAATGAAACCCTTTTCCTTTGATTCGTGTGTATCCCCTCCTGCAGATGTCGACCAGTGTTTGTCCCTAAGTACAGCCACTCTGTGGTCTGCACTCATCAGAGAAAAGGATTCGTCGAGGCTTCTTTGTCCCCCAACTGTGTAAAATAGTACAGTTGAGAAACTCTGTGAAGTTACTCCGTGTAAATTCGCCTTCCTTAAAGCATTGGGATCCTGGGGCACCTGGGTGGCCCAGTCGGTTAGGCATCTGACTTCAGCTCAGGTCGTGATCTCGCAGTTCATGAGTTCAAGCCCCGCGTCAAGCTCTGCGCTGACAGCCTGGAGCCTGGAGCCTGCTTTGGATTCTGGGTCTCCCTCTCTCTCTGCCCCTCCCTTGCTCATGCTCTGTCTCTCTCTGTCTCAAAAATAAATAAAAACATCAAAAAAAAAAAAAAAAGAATTGGGATACTCAGTTTGGACATAACAAACTATTTTTTCCATCTTTCTTAGTAACAAGAAACACTAAACATTTTTTTTTAAGTAAAGCAGCAGGTGATACGGGCTGCTTGTGAGAAGTGTGGATCAAGAGGCAATGACTTCGGGAAAATGCTCCGGTTTTCGGTGCAGGGACTGTACTTTATTAACCCTGAAAAGCAGATGCATTTTAAGAGAAAACGAGCTCTTGGTAAGAGTGCTATTTTTGGCTCAGTAACTAATGATGAATCAAAATGTTTCTTCAAACCCAATTACCCAATAAAAATTGCCATAGTAACCGTCACGTTATAAGACCCATCCTCGTGCTCACGTGACAGACTTCCTTAGGAACCTCCGCCCCCACCTTCTTGACCACCCCCATCTGCTCTGTAGTGAGGAGGAGAGGTGGTCTAATGAGAAAAAGGTAATTCCGATTTCTGCCAGTCATTGCAGGCGGAGAGAGTCTGGAGCAGGGACGTGCTGGTGGAAAGGTCATCTTCTGTGAAAGTCTGTAGTGGTTTTCACCAGGATTGGGAAGCGGCTCAACCCAAGAGTATCGGGGAAATCAAATTAGGGTTTGGGGCGCCTGGGTGGCTCAGTCCGTTAAGCGTCCGACTCTTGGTTCAGCTCAGGTCATGATCTTGTGATTATGAGATGGAGCCCCATGTCAGGCTCTCCACTGAGCGTGGAACCTGCTTGGGATTCTCTCTCTCCCTCCCTCCCTCTCTCTCTCTCTCTCTCTCTCTCTATGCCCCTCCTCCCTCCTCAAAATAAATAAATAAACATTTTTTTAAAGATTAGGGTTTAAATAAGAGGCCTTCTCCCTTCCCTCAATCCCTCCCCCCCCATCACGGTCACCCTCCCTGAGCTTCACCTGGCATAGGTATTGCCTGGCTCTTTCCTTGGCCAACTTATTCTATTCCTCACATTTCATGGAAATATTTCATCCCCAGAGAGGTTTTCCCTGGACCCCTTGATCTCAGTTAAGTCCCCACGAGATGCCCCATAAGGCATTGTTCTCGTATTTGCTGCTAGAATCTACAGCAGTGCTTAGGTCTGACTGGGAGCTCAGGAAATACTGATAAAAGGAATTGAGGAAGGGGAAAGTATCTACAAAACAGTCATCGTCATCATCCATCTGCTGGTCTGGATGGCACAAACTAATTATACCCATTAATTAAATCACCCCTTCCACAAATACAAAAGGCTGACAGCATTAGTGAGGGTAATGAACGCTTTCTGGCTGTTACAGGTTCGATCCTCTGAGACACAGACTCTGGGAGGGAAGTCAGTGGGTAGGAAGTTGATTAGGGGATGCTGTTGGGATCAGCCCCCATGGGCAGGAAGATGTGGAGGCAGAAGTAGGCAAACGAACAAGTTGAGCTGTGATGCGGTTTCTACACAGAGACCCGTTAGTGCCATGGGCATCCCAGAAGCTGGGATGGTCTTTCTGAGATCTCAGAATTGGAATTATGACTGTATTCCAAATGTACTCCCAGTTGATCGATCCTGGACATGATCTTGATGAGAAGGACCTCTTTAGCTGGGTGATCTCCCAAGGAGGTGGACAGCCAAGGGCCGTCCACCCACAGTAACTGTGACAGGATGCACCCTCCATTCCCTGAGGGAGATCTTTTCCCACCACAGTCCACCCCTTGAGCCTCCAGGACTTACTTCACCAGTGAAGTTCTGAGAGCCATTCTATGATCGTGGGGGGGCAGGGGCACTTTCTTCTTGGAGAACCTTGGAGGTGGACAGCTAATGGAGGGGTCCCTACTGACAGACGTGGTCTCCCTCCTGTACGCTTTCTTCTAGATTCGCCTCTCCCTCAGCTAGCACCTCTGCTGGTCTTGGTAGTTTACCTGATGGCATCATGCAGATTCTCACCTGTCAGGCATTTGATCCTCTACTCACTATGCCTTTCTCAGGCCAGGGCCCAACCTCCACCTGGATGGTGACTCTTCCTGTCTCGTGGCCACTCGGCATGAGGCACCCAACAGGCCATATTTTATAGTTCAGTGGGGCTCTTGCTGTGTGTCACCCGGTGGAAAGCTGGAAGTCCAAAGCTACAGAAGCCAAGGTTCAGGCTCTGAAATCACAGGCTCCCCACGTGCGTCACCAGGAGTGATGGTAACTAGGTCCACTCCTGTTTCCACCCCTCGTTTCTCAGAGTCCTGCATCGTTCCTACAGGGGCACAGCCCCATAGAAGGCCTTTGATGGAAAGTGGCCACTGCATCCCGGAGGGTGGCATCCCATCTCCGGAGGGTATTGCCTACAAGATGGCACCAGGGAGCTCCTTCCTTCTCTCGTCCGCTTCTCGCATCCGCTTCTGGGAGTGAGTAAATGAGGCAGTCACTGGGCCCGGCAGTCTTGTGTCCCATCCCATCCCACACACCTCCTCTGCCATTAAGGCTGTCCCTTGGTCTGACACGAGACCACTGGAGCCAGACGCTCCCACATGCGTCCATCCCCAAAGTCCTAGCAGAGACACCGCGGACTCACCCTGTCCCTTCCCTTTCGAGATTGGTAACACTGACCCTGGCAGCATAAACACTTCAAAGTAGCTGAAGCAGATGACCAGCTCTCCCCTGCCCTGTGTGTCAGGAACGGAGAATTGGTGAAGGAGGCGGTTTCCTCCTCGACCTGCCTGTGACTTGAGCACGGGCGCAACTCATCCGTGTCCCCGTCCAGCGGGCCCTTCGCCTCCTTCCAGCCGTGTCCGTAAAGCACTCTAGATGTTCTGCCTGACAGGCCCCAGAGGAAGAGGGAACAGAATTCAATCAGTGTCCGTTCGGGTCTTCATAAACCTCGCCGAGTCGCCGGCCGGTGAATATTTATAGAGTTCATTTCCTACGCAGCGCGTTGCAAAATGCCCATGCCTGAGGAGCCTTTCCAGAAAGTGCTCCCGATTCTTTTCTGACCGCCAGCGGCGCCTGGGTCATGAATTCGGGGTTGTTTTTTTTTTTTATGCTAAAAATATTCGCGATGTACCCACCGTCGCTAACTACCCTGCCAGGGGTTGTGTGAGTCAAGATGCTGGCTTTTCCTGCGGCTGCTGCCCGTGAACGCCTCCATTTTCTGGAACACGTGTTGTCACAGGACCCATTGCCGCTCGTGGGAGGCCTACACCACATTGGAATCACAGCTTACTCTGGGGTGAGGTTTTAAGGCTAACAGCTGAGTCAGAAATCCTGCTGTTAAAAAAAAATCCCTGAAATGCCAAGAGTCCGTGAATGGATGTATCATCTCAATCACCCAACCCAGGTTTTCCCCTGATAGGATCGAGCCCCAGGTAGAGCAGTGGGTTTTTGTGTAGAGACCATGATGGGTGGAAAAGATGGGACGTTAAGCCCAGTACCCACCCAGTGCAGTCGGGTGGGCCCCGTGCTGGAGGCCGCAGGCCTGAAACAGACTATACGTGCTCTTCCTCCCTTGCCCGGTCGGGAGTGCTCCCATGCCAGGTCGGGAGTGCTCCCAAGCAGACAGCATTGCTCAAACAGTTTAGGGTGCCTTATCCCCACTTCCCTTCCCTTAATTTCTGTCCCTTTGCTTTCTCCTCCTTCTCCGTCTCTCCCTCCCTCCCTCTTTCTCACCCCCAGCTTGTAATTGAAATACATATGCCCTAAATGCACAGGGCTGAAAACTCCACGGTGTTCTAATTTGTCACTTTGGGGGACCCAGGGTCCGGTAGAGAACCTTCCCCCCCCACGCTCCATGCACATTGGACAAAACTTCTCCGGGTCTGGCTCTTGGTTTTCCTTCTGCGATGACAGCTGAGGAGCACCCGGGTGGCTCGGCCGGTTGAGCGTCCGGCTTCGGCTCAGGTCACGATCTCGCGGTTCGTGGGGTTGAGCCCCACGTCGGGCTCTGTGCTGACAGCTCGGAGCCCGGAGCCTGCTTTGGATTCTGTGTCTCCCTCTCTGACACCGTGGAATAGACTGTCTATTCCAGTGGTTGTACTGTCTATTCCACGGAAGTCTGTTCCACAAGTAGCCATATTGTTCCATTTTGCAGTTTCCAAGAGGTACGTCTACCACTCAGTGTCTTCTCTCGACCTCTTCGCAAGGGGGATTTCGGAGAACTTCTGTTGACACACCCCGATTGTATGGCAGACACTGTCCTTTGGCCGTTAAATGTGCTATTTTACGGACCACTCCGTAGCAATCCTGCTTGGTGTTATTAGCTTTATTTTACAAAAAAGGGAGGCTCAGAGACGTCAACTAATTGTCAAGGTCACAGAGCTCATAAGGGGCACCAGAGTGGCCACATATCCTGTTTTGTGTGCCCAAGACACAGAACTTTGTTATAAAATCTGGACAGTCCTGGGGAAAAGCAGGCGTTTTCATCCAGGTTCTCCCTCAGGGTCCACAAACTACATGCCAGGCAAATAAGTCAAGAGTCTGTTTTTGTACAGCCAGTAAGCTAAGAGTGGTTTTCACATTTTTTTTTTTTAATATTGTGGGAGGAGAGGGGAGGAGAGGAAGGAAGAGGAGGGGAAGGGGGAGGCGGATTTCATGACGTGGTTCACAAAGCCTAAAATATTTACCTATTTATCAGCCGGTCCTTTGCAGAAAAATCGTGTTTGACCCTCGATCTCCCCATCACTCTGGGGTAATATCAGGGAAAGAAGGTGGGTCCCTGTGGTTGTTTAGGATGGGTGTGAGTGCGAGTGTGTGTGTGAGTGTGTGCATGGGCGTGTGGTAGGTGGAAGGAGAGGGCGAGCCAAGGAAAGGGTACGGCTCACGCGTGAGGTGGGCTCGCCAATGTTTTTCTTTGTAAACAATGAGAAATTCACCAGAATACCGTTCTCGGGTTTCTAGTCCGGTGTTCTTTCTCCTGAAGTAAGAAGAAGCCCCCAGAAGGTGTCCTGGAAGCCAGGTGAAGAGAGTGCAGGTGAGGAGAGAGTGAACAACCAGGTCCAGGGCTTCTGGGAGTTCAGTGAGGCAGGGAATGAGCGATGGCCCTTGGGTTCGCTGTTCTGCCCCTTGTCACCTCGTATGTTGCCCTCCACGGGCGCCCCCACCCCCAACGCTCTTTTGTTGAAACCCCACCATCTTCCTGCCGTGCTCTCTCTCAAGCTTCCTCCCGCCCATCCGGCAATCACCGACTCAACTACGCAGCCTGACGCCCTCCCCGTGTGGAAACGACCACTCTCCTTCCTTCCCGCTGGGATGGTGCCCGTGTAGACATCCATCACTGCCCCTCTGCGTCATCTTTCCCATGGTCAACTCTAGACATCCCCGTGCCTTGGAGAACACCGGTACCTCTCCTGCTTCTCACACACTCAGGAGTCAACAAATGTTTACTGGTCTCCAAATGGCCTGGCACAAGCCAGGGCTGTGGGAAAGTGACCAACGACACCGGTCCCACCCGCACGGAGGTCACAGCCTAATAATCCTGCAGGACTTGGGGTGTGTTTGTTGAATGAATAAGTGAACGGGCTTGATGGGGAAGAGAATAAAGGGGCGGGGGCCATGCGGCTTGCTGCCTTGTCTCGGGGGAGGCCTCAGCTAGGCCAGATTCTCCTGGACACCCACGGGAAGGGGGAAGGTGCACAGCCTCGTCTGTTCCATCTCACGTGGCCAGGAAGGGCCTGTGGCTTAGGAGTTTAGAGTTTGGGAGCCAGAGCTTAATGCCAACACTCAACCTCTGACAACCTCTGAATCGCTTTTGGTTTGTAAGGTGTTTTTTTTTTTTTTTTAACGTTTATTGTTGAAGGAAAAACAGAGCACAAGCAGGGGAGAGGCAGAGAGAGAGAGAAAGAGGGAGACACAAAATCCAAAGTAGGCTCCAGGCTCTGAGCTGTCAGCGCAGAGCCCGACATGGGGCTTGAACTCACAGACCATGAGATCATGACCTGAGCCGAAGTTGGACACTTAACCAACTGAGCCACCCACGTGCCCCTGAACCTATTTTGGTTTTTAAAAGAAGTGCCTATTGATGGCCTATTATATATGTGCCCCCAATTATCTCTGGTTCTAGGACTACAGAAGAAGTCTCTTCCTCTTGGAGCTTATATCCTAGCAAATTTACTGTTCCTTCTTCGCATGAAAAAAAAGAAATTCCTGGGACCTAGGATTCTTGCGACGATAAAATAACACAACTCGTGAATGTCACTATCAACGTGACAGGAATTTATCAGTCAGTAAGTAATGATCCTTCACGAGTGGTTAGAAAGATTTTTTAAAGAAACTTTTTTAATGTTTATCTTTGAGAGAGAGACAAATAGAATCTGAGTCGGGGAGGGGCAGAGAGAGAGAGGGAGACACAGAATCCGAAGCAGGCTCTGGGCTCCGAGCTGTCTGCACAGAGCCTAACGTGGGGCTTGAACCCACGAACCGTGAGATCGTGACCTGAGCCGAAATGGGATGCCCAACCAACTGAGCCAGCCAGGCGCCCCACGCGCGGTTATAAAGATTAACGGAGGCGGTCGCTGCGTCTGAAGGACTTACCAGCCTTTGCCTGAGACACGGCAAGGGCTCCAAAATGGCAGCCGCTAGTGTTGCTGTTCTGAAGCAGGCAGGCTGTCTCCAGAGTGAGGCACTGGGCACAGACTATGGAAGAGTCCTGGGGATTTGGCCCCACCCTTTCCCCTGCCTCTCAGACCCTGATTTCTCCTGCAGATGCTCTGTGGCTTCTGGTCACACAGCATACCTTGGAGGCATCTGGGCCAACTCTGTGGGTTACTCCTCCCCTTCTGCCCTGAAGAGCTGCCCTCTGTGCCCTGAGAGCTTGGTGTCTCTGGAACGGGACCGGGTCCCCTGATCCCCAGCTTTGATTTGGACTCTGCTGTGGCTAGCTCAAGCAGGAGATACAAAGCTGGAGTGAAGGAGAGAGAATGTGTGTGTGTGTGTGTGTGTGTGTGTGTGTGTGTGAGAGAGAGAGAGAGACAGAGACAGAGAGAGTGAGAGAGAATGAGATTGGCCAGTCACCAGTCCTGCTCTGCCCTCTGGTCAAGGACTGTCTCCTCTGCGATAGGACAGCTCGCCCAGTCTGGTAGGTCAAGGACTGTCTCCTCTGCGATAGGACAGCTCGCCCAGTCTGGCCCAGTTTGGCCCTTTGCCCCCCCCCCGCCCCCCTCCCGGGGGTGGAAACAGCTTCCTCACATCTTGTAGTTCCCTTAACTGCCCCAAACCTTTGCTTGAGCTTGAGTTCCCTTTACCTACCCCTTTGAGTGTTTATCTGTTTCCTGCCGGGACCCTGAGTGACACATGAACCCCACCGTCTTACGTCCACAGGGCTTTGAACATCTGGGTCCCTTCTCCTAATATGTCTCCCTGCCCCCCACTCCCAGTACACGCACACGCACATGTTATCTCCCTGGAACTCTTCCAGATGCAGCAGAAGCATCTTCTCTTTGGGAGTCCTCCCTGAAAGTCCCTTACCCTCCAGGTAGTCACTCGCTCAATGCTTCCTGCCAACAGACATTGTCTGCACGTGGCCTTGAAACTCCTGTCCATTCCTGGGCCTTTCTGGTGTGTCCCTTGAGGCCAATGACTACTGTCCTCCCTTGCTGAATCCCATACTTAACTTATAGCTGTCACAGTAAATATTTGTTCACAGGACACTTTCAGGGTCGTCTAAGGACCAGCTGTAGATTTGGCAGGAGAGTCACTGAAGAGGCACGGGTGCCCTCTGTGCATTTCTGGCTGTAAGAAAGGGGACTCCTCCAGGGAAAATCGGATGCCCTTATCAAGAGACTGATTTCCTGGTGGCACCTGGGTGGCTCAGTCGGTTAAGCGTCCGACTTGGGCTCAGGTCATGATCTCGCGGTTTGTGAGTTCGAGCCCCGCGTCGGGCTCTGTGCTGACAGCTCGGAGCCTGGAGCCTACTTTGGATTCTGTGTCTCCCTGTCTCTCTGCCCCTCCCCTGCTTGTGCTCTGTCTCTCACTCTCTTTCAAAAATAAATAAACATTAAAAAAAAGAGAGTGACTTCCTGGAAAGTGGGTCTATTTCGAGTTTATTGACAAAGAAGAGGGTTTCCCCTACAACTTGCTTTTCTTAATAAAAGACCCGCTACCTAGAAACATCTAAGTAAACACGGCAGGCCTCTAGACCTTAGCTTTTTTTTCATCTGCCTATGGCATATGAAGTCTTGGAAAGTTCACATTTCCACATTGTGACAATTCCTGGTGGCTTAGTGAACAAATCACTTCCTGGGCCATTGCAAATGGCAGCCAAGGACTCAAAAAAGGAAAGGTGGGGGGCGCCTGGGTGGCTCAGTCTGTTGAGCGTCCGACTTCGGCCCAGGTCATGATCTCGCGGTCTGTGGGTTCGAGCCCCACGCTGGGCTCTGTGCTGACGGCTCAGAGCCTGGAGCCTGTTTCGGATTCTGTGTCTCCCTCTCTCTGACCCTCCCCCGTTCCTGCTCTGTCTCTATCTCAAAAATAAATGTTAAAAAAAAATAAAAAAAAATAGAAGATTTTCATTTTTGATGACACTGGTCTTTTAACACCGTTCATGACCGTTGTTTGCAACATGTATAGAAGATTGCTTGATTATTAGACCAAAGAAGAGAAGAAAAAGGCATCGTATCCAACACAGGTAACAGCCAAAATGAAGAGAAGCCATATCTGGCAAACACTAGGCCCAAGGTAATAAGTGAACGTGTAAAACAGTGGAAAATATGGAATTTTTTGGGCAGAAATATCTCTATTGAATTGACGGTGCAATACACCCCTTCCCCCAAAAAAGAATGAGGATCACTGAATTCACTCGGCGTAAATATTAATGGCCCGGGAAGGAAATCGAAGCCTGCGTCTGCACTATGTCAGGATCGTGTTCATACAAACCCCACAAGCATGAGACTTCTCCGTCTCTCAACGGTAATATAAAGGTGAAGAAGGAAGGCCTTACCCTTCGAGCAGTGGGGCTCAAAGGGGAGACTTTGCCCAATCAGAGACGCTCAGCAATGTCTGGAGATACTCTGAAGTCCCATCTGGAGGCGGCCCTACCGGCATTTGGTGACGGAGGCCAGCGGTGACGTTGGACATCCTGCACCGCACGGCCCGTCTTCCCTGCCCACGAAAGAATCATCCTGCACAGCAATGAGCAGCGCCGAAGTGGAGAAACCAACCCCCCCCCCCCCCGGCCCCCCCTGGAATTCTCCAGTCACCAGCACACAGCAGATGTTCAGTAAATTACTAGGGAAGTGCGAAGTGTGTGGCTTCGTTTTCAGAACTTGCTTTGTTTGCAACATACGGCAGTTCTCCTGCAAGTAGCTCCACGTTTCTAACCCAGTGGTGTGGATGTCTTTTCTTTTTCTCTTCAACTTTTCTTTCTTGTGACAGAGAGAGACAGGGAGACAGACAGAGAGGGGGAGAGAGCATCCCAAGCAGGCTCTGCGCGGCCGCCGCAGAGCCCGATGCGGGGCTCGAACCCACGAGCCGGAAGATGGTGACCTGAGCCGAAATCAAGTCGGACACTTAAGTGACTGAGCCGCCCAGGCGCCCCTGGGTGTCTTTTCTTTGTGTAACTCACTTTGAGCTATCCACTGAGCTCTACACTGCGGGTTACAAAAATAGGACAGATGATGTCCTTGCCCGCAAGACGTTCCGGTCCGGCGGGGAGGAGAGACGATTAGATGTGATTCCCACACAGGGTGTCAGGTGTCAGGACAGACCCACGCCAACGGCAGCTGATGCCTGTCATGCCAACTGCTGACATCACTAACTAATTAAGAGTATTAGGCACCTATTGTGTCATAGGCTCTGCTTTATTTATTTATTTTTTTAATATACTTTAACGTTTATTTATTTTTGAGACAGAGAGAGACAGAGCATGAACGGGGGAGGGTCAGAGAGAGGGGGACACAGAATCTGAAACAGGCTCCAGGCTCTGAGCTGTCAGCACAGAGCCTGACGCGGGGCTCGAACCCACGGACCGCGAGATCATGACCTGAGCCGAAGCCGGCCGCTCAACCGACGGAGCCACCCAGGTGCCCCTCTGCTTTAAATGTCGTGCCTGTTATCAACTCATTTAGTTCACACAGGAAGCAAATCAAGTGGGTGCTCTAGTGACTATAACCACGTTCTGTCTTACCTGCTTTGGGTTGACGTGCTTTATCTTTAAACTTTGGGCCACCACCTGCTACGTTTCTCAGACTTCCGAAACAACACCCTTTGTCATTTTGTACCTTGCCCGGTTTTAAAGGGATTGATCACTTATTTTTCCTCCCCTCCAGCCCTTCTTACGTTTTCGCCTTTTAAATTTTTGCCTCTTCCCAATGTCACAGGTTTTTAAATCCATGAAAAACAATCTCGTCTCTCTGTTCCGCGATTCTTTTCATTTCCATTTTCCGAAATTCTCTCTTTTTGTTGTCTTTGGAAAAGATTGCATTGTCGCCTCGTTGCTTTGTAATTTTTCAGGACACCCCCCCCCCACTGAAATCAGGTTTTTCGTGTAGGTGTTTCATCAGCCTGATCGTTTTCTTGTACACGAGCTGAGAGATTCAGCAGGACTCGTTTTTCAAAACTCTATTTCTTAGAGAATTCCCTTCAGTTTACTGCTTTATGGCTCTGTTATTTTTTTAAACTTCGTTCTGTACTCCTGGTGATTTCTTTTTCTAATTCAGTGGGTACTATTTATAAAGGGCAGGCAGGAAGCGTGGTCATGGGCCAGCAGCTGTGGGAGAGCCCACGACCCCGGCAGAGGATGTGGGCCGTTCCGTTTGGCCGTCCAGTTCATCATTCCCCCATGCCATTCTTCACTGAACCCTCACAGACTGAGTTTAACCTGGTGTTACCGCTGTGACAGAAAAGACCAGCAATAATGGCCATCACCACAACGATACTCAATACACATGGAGTATTTACCATGCTTCAGCCCTATTGCTAATTGTTTGTGTCCGTTGTCCAAACGAAATTTGTAGGAAAGATTCCTGTTTTACAGGGGAGGAAATTCGAGGGCCAGAGAAATTAACCAACTGGACCAAGTTCACGTTAACAAGGAAGTAGGATCCCAGATCTTTAGCCACTGGGTTAGACTGCTAAGCTCTATACACCACAGCAAACTGGGCTATTGAGTATCTCTACCCCTTAGTGAGGGGAATGGCTTGCTTTGGTCACCCTGCAGGTAAATGGTGATTTAAAAATTTCTTTTTAATTTTTTTTTAACATTTATTTATTTTTGAGACAGAGAGAGACAGAGCATGAAGGGGGAAGGGGCAGAAAGAGAGGGAGACACAGAATCGGAAGCAGGCTCCAGGCTCTGAGCCATCAGCCCAGAGCCCGACGCGGGGCTCGAACTCCCGGACCGCGAGATCGTGACCTGAGCTGAAGTCGGACGCTTAACCGACTGAGCCACCTAGGCGCCCCTGAAAATTTTTTTAATGTTTATTTATTTTTGAGACAGAGAGAGACAGAGCATGAAGGGGGGAGGGTCAGAGAGAGAGGGAGACACAGAATCGGAAGCAGGCTCCAGGCTCTGAGCTGTCAGCACAGAGCCCGACGAGGGGCCCGAACTCACGGACCGTGAGATCATGACCTGAGCCGAAGTCGGATGCTCAACCGACTGAGCCACAGGCACCCCAGGTAAATGGTGATTTAAGGCCCACTCTGTCTGACTCCAGAGTTCTCTCCCTAATCCCCACCTCTGCTGTCCTCTCTGATGGTAAATAATGGGAAGTCAACATCTTTGCAAAGTAGCATAAGTACAAAAGATTTTAATACTTCATGGTCTTCTGGAGTATTTACCAGGGAGGAAGAAAATTGGTGTTTTTTTAAATTTTTAAAGTTTGTTTATTTTGAGAGAGAGAGAGAGAGAGAGCAGGGAGGGGAGAGAGAATCTCAGGCAGGTTCTGCACTGCCCGCACAGAGCCCAACGTGGGCTTCGAACTCACAAACCGCGAGATCATGACCTCAGCCCAAATCAAGAGTTGGACACTTAACCGACTGAGCCACCCAGGCGCCCCAGAAAATGTGTAAGACATCATTTATTCAGGAAAAAAAAATAGGTGTTACACCATAGACTAGAATTTGGAAAAAAAAAAAGATGGCCTTATATTTAAATATATAACCAACATTTCTTGGATATCTCTTAATCTGCCAGGCACTTTCATACACATATACATCTATGCTATATGTACATGGATAGGTAGATAGAGATCTGCATACAAATGCATCACGTCTCTGGGGCAAAATTTTATTCCCATTGTTCAGATGAGAAAGTTGAGGCTCAGAAAGGCAAAAGGCGACTTGCCTAAGGTCATATGCCTCGCAAGTAGTGAAGGTGCGGGATGCGAACCCAGGTCTCTGGTTACAGCAGCTCGGGTTGGCTGCCCCGCTCACTTCGTCAGGGTCCCCCCTCCACAGAAGCTAAACGCATCTGGGGGTTGGAGAGAGGATCCCAGCCTCCAGGCACGGTTCTTCTCATTCGTCCCTGTGTCCATGCTTCCGGCTTCTGCGTCCTCCCTGTGTGCCCAGTGGGCAGCCATCAGTGCTCAGGCGTGGGCCCCATGAGGACAGGCCTGAGTCCTCGAGCACAGAGGCCCACGCACGGGGACATTTTCTCCAGTCGTCGGTGGGACGCTTGCAAGCACACCACAGCTGGCCAAGAGCACAGGCGTTGGGGGGTCAAGGAGCCTGCTGTTACTCGAGGTTCCTGAGTCACCTAAGCTGTTTGCCTTTGGGCAAGCTACTCTCGGGGGCCTTAGTTTTGACATTTACGGACGAAGGCAATTGATGCGGCTGGGAACACTTTGTGAGGAAAAGAGAGAAGGACACGCGGGCACCAGCTGGGACAGGAGTCTGTTCACAGTCAAATGCCCTGTGAATCTCTGACTTGACGTCAGTAACCGTTTTCAAGGTGTGTCCAAAGGCCATGTCCCCCCCCCGGGTGATTCTCTTTGATTTCCTGGAACTACTTCAATGTCTTCTGGACCTTACTAGAACAAGCCCGCTGGACAGCACGCACACACACACACACACACACACACACACACACATACACACACGGCTCCCCCAGGGCTCCTTCCCCTTCACCGGGCTCCACAACGGAGCCACAGAAATGGCCAGATCCTACCCTCTGCCGTGCGTGTGCTGAGTCTGCATTTGTGGCTCAGGTTTCGTTGTGTTGGCACAGCAGAGGACCCAGGGCTGAGGTTGGAGGGCCCGGTGGTTCAGACTTGAGGCTCCGATCCCAGGGACCAGGGTTCAACCCCAGCCCTACCGCTAGCTTCCTCTGTTATCTCCAGCAGATTAGTGAACAGCGCCTACCGTGCTGGGCTCTTGTGAGCGAGGGCTAAATGAATTAAAACCTGCCAGGCCCTTGGAAGGATTCCTGTCACATACCAAGTGCTCAATAAATGCTAGGTATCTGTTAGAAAATGATGCCACGCCCTCTCCCGCCAGGTTTATTCATTCACCTGCAGACACGAGGCCTTTACCCACATCTTTCACCTACGCCCATTATGTGGCAAAACACTCAGCGTGTCTCAGGCGTTGTGCGGTATTTATTTGCTAAATTATACCCCAGTCTCCGGAAAGGGCGCCATTTCTTCTGAATATCAAAGGTCTCCTTCAGGTCCTAGCCAACGCTTGTCCAGATCCTGCAAAGTCAGACTTCCTGCCTTTAATTCTGTGTCCTACCACCGTGAGGGCTGTTTAACCTTAGACAAGTTCCTTAACCTCTCTGAACTCCAGCCTCCTCACATAGATATAATAATAGTTCCTTCTCCATTGAGATTATTTGAGAACATATGTGAAAATTACTTAGTAAGATACCTTGCACTTAATATGAACCCAAAAAAGTAAGTTATACTTGCTATCTTGTACTCTCCCAGTTTCAGTCTGCATATCCTCCAAAGCTTAGGATGAAACTTTGGTGCTAAGGTCAAAGCAAGGCGGACGTCCTATAAAACTTAGTTTTCAGAATTTCATATAAGTTGAGCTTAAGGGTATCACCTTTCAAGTTGCTGGTTTCCAGTACAACGTGAGAAAGTATCCGAATGCAAATCAGTCGTGATTGGATCGCGACACACCTCTCCTTTATTTTCTTTCTCAGTTAAGAAAATAAAACTGTCTCCAGGCACAGAATCACTTTCGCAGATCTGGCCTTTCCACACGCGATAGCACTCGAGTGGATGCTCCTGGAGACCCAGGAACACGGGGAAGGAGGGTGTTTCCCCTGCTCTTAGCAAAGCAGGCCTCCTCTAGTCGCTGACAGCTCAGGCTGCAGACCGGGCAATGTTTCCTGCGCAAAGCGAGCCACGGACAAAACGCGTCGCATCCTTCCGTGACACCAGAAATCACACACTGCGATTGGGAGGCCCCAGGGAGCCGGTCCTCTCCCCCACCTCCGGTCTGGCCACCTGGCGGCAAGTAGCAGTGGTTTTTTTCTGCAGGGACAGCATGCATGTCCTGCATCAAATAGGGAAGCCGACTCTGTGAGCCTTTCCAGCTCTGAGCCCCCTGGCCTCACACAGCAGCGCCCCCAGTGCGGTCACCACCCTGGCGGGGAGGGAGGCCACGAGTCCAACAGAGAGAACCCTTTCCAATGGCAGGGGTGGAGGGAGGAGTTGGGGTGGGGGGGAGGTGGGGAGGGACTCGTCCTGTTCTGGAGAAGTTCGTGGAGGGCTTCCTATCTCGGTGACAATCTCCCCATTTCCGGTGATTACAAAACCGGACCAAAGTGGTGGGTGATTGGGATTTGCTCATGTGGCTGTGCCACGTTTTTTGCTCAGTTGGGCTGGACGGGTGTTTGCTGAGCACTAGGACCCCAGGCCCCGTGGAAGAGATGGAGGGACACGGTGTCCGCCCTCTGGGCATTCAGAATTCAGTAAGGCTGTGGATCTAGAGAAAGGAGGCCCAAAGGTAGTGTTCTATGTGATCTACCGGCCATGCTTATGAAGCAGAGATTCCCTTAGTCCCGCCCGTGGACCTGCTGTACTAGAGGGGCAGGGGAGGGGCAGAGAGAGAGGGAGACACGGAATGCAAAGCAGGCTCCAGGCTCCGAGCTGTCAGCACAGAGCCCGACGCGGGGCTCGAACTCATGGACCGCGAGATCATGACCTGAGCCGAAGTTGGATGCTTAGCCAGCTGAGCACCCAGGCGCCCCATTTTTTTTTAACACAGCTTTACACTGGAGAGTTTTAAATGAAAGCTTTTAAAACATAAAGTTAGTTTAAATTAAATCTTAAAAGTTTCGAATTAAACTTACATTTTACTTAGTGTACCGTACAGGTTGGCTCGTGCCGCTGAATATTTTCGTGTGATTTTACGTTCTTTCGCATGTGCACAGCCCAATTCATTCAGCCGTTTCCCCTGCTGCTAAAAATATGCAATTTCCTTTTTCTCCCCATAAAGAATGCTGCGGTGAACATCCCTTACCAGAAGTTTCTGGCCTTGAACCTGATTACTTCCTTAAAATAGGTAACGACAAGGTAGGTTAGAAGGCCAAAAGATAAGAGTAAAGTTTTGCAACGTGTTGCCAATTTGCTTTCCGCTCCAGCAGTGGTTAGATTGTTTCAATTAAAAAAACCCAAAAAACCCCAAAAACTATCTCGGAGAGTCTGGCTGGCTCCATTGGAAGGAAGAGCATGTGACTCTTGATATCAGGGTCGTGAGCTCGAGCCCCACATTGGTCGTAGAGATTCCTAAAAACAAAACACAAAACCAGTTATCTTTGGGATTTCGGTCATGCTTTTGTGCGTAGGAGATGAGAGCAATAGCCCCCTTTTCCTTTTTTGTAGTCTCATTTTCAGCGTTTATTTATTTTTGGGACAGAGAGAGACAGAGCATGAACGGGGGAGGGGCAGAGAGAGAGGGAGACACAGAATCGGAAACAGGCTCCGGGCTCCGAGCCATCAGCCCAGAGCCCGACGCGGGGCTCGAACTCCCGGACCGCGAGATCGTGACCTGGCTGAAGTCGGACGCTTAACCGACTGCGCCACCCAGGCGCCCCTGTAGTCTCATTTTCTACATGTAACTCTTGAATCCACTGGCATCAACATGGGTACATTTAGCATGAGGTGACCATGAATCCTTTTTCCCCAGCAGCTGACCAGTAGTCATCGAATCCTTTTACTCACGATTATTTTTTCGTGATTGTTGAGCCATACGTATCATCATAAAAACTCATTGTCTTTTCTCTTGTCTCTTTTTTTTCTCGTCATTTTTTTTTATTAGTTTTCTTTATTTTTGAGAGGCAGAGAGAGAGAGAGAGAGAGAAAGAGGGAGGGGCAGAGAGAGAAGGAGACAGAATCCGCAGCAGGCTCCAAGCTCTGTGCTGACAGCTCAGAGCCCGATCTGGGGCTCGAACTCATGAACCGCAAGATCATGACCTGAGCTGAAGTCGGACGCTCAACCGACTGGGCCACCCAGGGGCCCCTAGTGTACTCCATTTCTATTCCACTAATTTTTCAGTTGGGATTTTCTCTACTGCTACAGAATGTTACTTACTGTAGCGTGATGATGCCTGTTACCTTTTGGCTGGGCAAGCCCCCCGCGGCTCCTCCCTCCCAAATCCCATTTGTATTCTAACTTCTCTGTTCTTTCAGATAGACTTTTAAATTGGCTTCCACTTGGGAGTAAAATATTGAATCTGTAAAGCAATTCAGGCAGTATTTCCATCCTTAACAGCAGTTAGCATCCCTTTACCAGAAATGCCTCCCTCCTTTATCCTCTGCATACTTTATCCTTTGCATACTTTAGTTTTTCTTGTTGTTGTTGTTGTTTTCCAGCTCTCACATTTGCTTTCGTTGTTGTCAAGGATGCTCTTTGGTGTTTTACATTATTGTTGCTACTGTGAATAAGATGGGTTTCATCGTATCTTGTAAATGATGATCAGCGGGACATAGGAAAGCTATTTATTCATTCAGCAAATATGTAGTGCTTACTGGTTGCTGCGCAGTTACTAGTCACTGTGCTAGGTACTAGGTGTACCACTAGGTGTACACTGTACTAGGTGTCAGTGGCTCAAATGAGCGTCATCCTCACATCAGGAGAGCTAATAATCCAACGGGACAAATAGGCATCAACCAACCCACCAAGCACATTCAGGTACAATTGCAGTGTGTGCTAAGTGCACAGTGTGCAAGGGTAAGCAAAGCAGGAAAATCCCACTTTGATGTAGTGATGAGGGAGCACCTCCCTGAAAAAAACTACCACGAAGTCCAGTCTCTTTATGAACAAGAGGAGGCAGCAAGGCAAGGAATGTGGGGGACGGTGTCTCCGGCACGGGGAACAGCATTAACGTTGGCTCCCAGGTGGGGCAGGCCTATCAGAAGAACAGAAGTGAAACCAGATTGGCTGGAACAAAGTGAGTAAGGGGAGAAATGGTGTGAAATGAACTTGAAGACGATCAAGCAGGCATTATTGCCATGATGAGGACTTGGCCTTTTTCCTTTTTTGAAGCAATAAATTTATCAGTCTAGCAATTTAAAAATCCATGTGCTCGGATAGGTACTGCACGCACATGTACAAAATGTACAACCTAGAAATTATAAACCCAGGCTTCAGTTTCCGTCCCCAGAACTATCCACGGCCTCACTGAAGGAGACCGTGCATATAAAAATGATAACGAAGGGCGCCTGGGTGGCTCAGTGAGTTAAACGTGCGACTCTTCATTTCAGCTCAGGTTGCAACCTCATGGTTTGTGAGATCAAGCCCCACGGCAGGCTCTGTGCTGACAGCGTGGAGCCTGCTTGGGATTCTGTCTCTCTCCCTCTCTCTCTGCCCTTCCCCTACTCGTGCTGTCTCTCTTTCTCTCTCTCTCCCTCTCTTTCTCAAAGTAAAGAAATAAACTTATCAAAAATGAAAGGTTATTTTTAATCTCAGGGTTGTTTTTGTTTTTGTTTTTTTTTAATGAAAAGATACTGAATTTTATCAGTACCGTTTCATTTCAGTGGAATGAGTATATGTTTGCTTTTTGTTTTTTTTTAAATTATTTTTTTCCAACGTTTATTTATTTTTTTTTTTTGGGACAGAGAGAGACAGAGCATGAACGGGCGAGGGGCAGAGAGAAAGGGAGACACAGAATCGGGAACAGGCTCCAGGCTCTGAGCCATCAGCCCAGAGCCCGACGCGGGGCTCGAACTCACGGACCGCGAGATCGTGACCTGGCTGAAGTCGGACGCTCAACCGACTGCGCCACCCAGGCGCCCCTATGTTTGCTTTCTGTTAAGTGGGCTTCACGCCCAGCATGGAGCCCAGCGCAGGGCTTGAACTCACAACCCTGAGATCAAGACCTGAGCTGAGATCAAGAATCAGATGCTTAACTTACTGAGCCACCCAGATGCCCCTGATTATATGTTTTTGAAAAGCTGTAAATGTGAATTACATTAATTGAGTTGATAATGTTAAACTGTCATCAGATTCCTGAGGAAAATTCCTTGTAGTCAATTTAAATTATTTTTTCTATCTCTTGATGGATTTGATTTGCTGATACTGCGTGTAGGTATCTCCTTCCACGTTCACGAGTGAGTTTCACCAGTTACTTACCTTCATCCGCGAACCATATTGGTTTTGGTATCTGGCTTTGCCAGTCGTATAAACTGAGTTGGGGGGGTGTTTGCAATTTTCCTATTTTTGGAAGAGATTATGAAATACTTAAATTCTTTCTTCTGCAGTTATTTGTAAAGTGCCCCATTAGAGGCATCTGGACCCATTGCTTTCCTTATGAAAAGATTTTTTTTAAATTTTTTTTAACGTTTATTTTTGAGACAGAGAGAGACAGAGCATGAACGGGGGAGGGTCAGAGAGAGGGAGACACAGAATCCGAAACAGGCTCCAGGCTCTGTGCTGTCAGCACAGAGCCCAACGTGGGGCTCGAACCCACGGACAGTGAGATCGTGACCTGAGCCGCAGTTGGACGCTCAACCGACTGAGCCACCCAGGCACCCCTGAAAAGATTTTTAATTATGGTTCCATTTATTGATTTTTTTTCTCCTTGTTTCTCGAGTCAGTTCTGGTAAAGATGTATTTTGAAAAGTACATCAGTGTCATTGCAGATTTTTTTTAGCATTAAACTTCATAACATTTTTATGACCTATTAATTTCTGCAATGTCTTTGTCCCATTTCCTATCCTTAACATTGCTTATTTGGACCTTGTCTCTTTTTTTAAATTAAGCTTGTAAGAATTCTTACTGGTTGCTAGTGTTTTTGGAAAATGAGCTTTTGACTTCACTGACCCTCTTTAGTGTATATTTGTTTTTTATTTATTTCTGCACCTATTTTATTATTTTTTCCTTCCACCTACTTTGGGTTTTTCTTTTTCGTTTTTTGCTAAATCCTTAAATTGAATGGCTAGCACAGGAACTTTCAGCGTTTTTAAGAATAAAGCATTAATTACTATACATTCCTCTGTGAGGTCTACTGAATTTTGTTCAGTAGTATTTTCTTAAATTTTTTTTTCAACGTTTTTTATTTTATTTTTGGGACAGAGAGAGACAGAGCATGAACGGGGGAGGGGCAGAGAGAGAGGGAGACACAGAATCGGAAACAGGCTCCAGGCTCTGAGCCATCAGCCCACCCAGAGCCGGAGGCGGGGCTCGAACTCACGGACCACGAGATCATGACCTGGCCGAAGTCGGACGCTTAACCGACTGCGCCACCCAGGCGCCCCTGTTCAGTAGTATTTTCATTATTCATCAGCTATGCATATTTTCTTTAAAAATTTTTTAATGTTTATTTATTTTTGAGAGAGACAGAGTGTGAGCAGGGGAGGGCAGAGAGAGAGACGCAGAATCCGAAGCAGGCTCCAGGCTCTGAGCTGTCCGCACAGAGCCCCACGCAGGGCTCGAACTCATGGACTGCGAGATCATGACCTGAGCTGAAGTTGGCCACCTAACCAACTGAGCCACCCAGGTGCCCCATTATGCGTATTTTCCATTATAATATATTTCTAGATCCGTGAGTTATTTAGAAATATTTTTAATTTCCAAACACATGATGTTGTTTTAATTATCTGTTAAAATTTCTTTGTAAATTGACTTTATTGTAGTTAGTGACTATGGTTATATGATACTAGTTGGTTGAAATTTGTTGAAGCTACCTTCAGGTTTTATCACACAGTCCTGTTTATAATTATTCAATATGTACCTAAATAGAATTTGTACCATCTAGTTGCTGCATAGTGTTCATTTCACGTTTGTTAGTTGTATGAGCTATTCAGAGTGTCTGTCTTAGTTCTGTTTTGGCCTTCAAACTTTTTGTTAAGCAGGCTCCGCACTTAGCACTGAGCCCGACGTGAGATCTCCGTCTCGCCACCGTGAGGTCTCCGTCTCGCCACCGTGAGATCGTGACCTGAGCCAAAACCAAGAGCCGGATGGTTAACTGGCTGAGCCACCCGGTTGCCCCTCTTGCTGATTTTTAACTGCTTGGTTTGTTAACTGCTGATCATTATGTAAAAAATATACCAGCGTGATGGTAGACTTGTAAATAATGTCACAGACTTCTCTCATACTTGGCATTGTGTGTTCTGAACTATGTCGTTACATGTGCTCAAGTTCATAATTTTCGTATCTTTCTAGTAAATTAAAGCTCTTACCATTATCTCGTGATTTTTAACGCTCGTAATGTTGTCTCCCTTCAGTTCTCTTTCATTTTATTTACACAGTAAAACCCGCTGTATTCTGTTTTGGCCTTCAAACTTTTTGTTTCAATGTGTTTTGGAAATGTATTTCTTTTTATCTACCCTGAAAAATCTTTATTGTAACTGGAGAGCGTGTCCCCTGTCTATGATATTTTCCTCTGTTTCCCAGATTATTCTTGGTTTATTGATTTATCTTTAAGTTTAGTGGGTTTTTTTTTTTCTTCTGTCACCTACATTATGCTGTTAAAATCCTCCAGTGATGGTTTTGTTTTGAAATGTTGTGTTTTCCACTTCTGGAATTTTCATTTGTGTGTGTGTGTGTGTGTGTGTGTGTGTGTGTGTGGTTTCTACTTCTCTGCCAAGAGTTGGCTTTGCATTCATTGCTAGCATGCTTACCTTTACATCATTGACAAAAGCCGTAAAAGCTACTAGAATTTTTATCTGCTAATTCCAACATGGGTGGGGGGGCATCAGAATACATCTCGGTTCCTTTTTTTTTCTCTTTAGAGTGAGTCACATTTTCGTGTCTATTCCTATATCACATAATTTTGCATTGTGTTTAGGACACTGTGATGGCTATGTGTTTAAGATTGTAGATTCTCTTGCATTCTTTGGGAAATAATGCTTTTTTGTTTTGTTTTGTTTTGTTTCAGCAAGTGATTAACTTGGTGCAAATGAAATGACAATATTGGTCTTTTGGAGGGCAATTCAAATCTCAGTTAAATTCTTTTACCATCAGCTTGATCACTTGCTGTCTTCCCTGTGGATATGTGGTTCAGAGAAGATTTTATATAAGAATTTAAGCTTCCCCCTCACTGGTTCCCTTCTTTGGGGGATTTGCCCCTCATTTCCTAGCAGCTATAGTTGTCTGAACTCTGATCTTTGCTTTTTCAGGCCACCTGGGTTTTCTGTTTGAGTTTTTGCTACCCTACAAGGTGCCATCCGTGACTTGCCTCAGGCTAAAGCCATAAAAGTAAAAAATCCACACTTGGCTATTTCTTTCTTCCAAGTCTTGACTCCTTTCCAGAATCTTCCTGCTTTTCTTCACTGGAGAGTAGTTTGAAAGGGGAAAATGTGCAAGTTAGAAGCCTAATGTGAAGGTCCAGCCAGGAGACTTCGGTGTGTAGGGATAGGATAATAGCCACGGGGATTAAAAGCAGTTAATGAATATGATATCTTTTTAAATATAATTTATTGTCAATTTGGTTTCCATACCACATCAGTGCTCATCCAACAAGTGCCCTCCTCAGTGCCCATCACCTACTTTCCCCTCTCCCCCACGCACCACCCCCCTGCCCCCATCAACCCTCAGTTCGTTCTCTGTATTTAAGAGACTCTTATGGTTTGCCTCCCTCCCTCTCTGTTTGTAACTTTTTTTTCCTTCCCCTCCCCCACGGTCTTCTGTTAAGTTTCTCAAGATCCACATGAGTGAAAACATATGATTGACTGACTTATTTCACTTGGCATAATACCCTCCAGCTCCATCCACGTTGCCGCAAATGGCAGAATTTCATTCTTTCTCATTGCCAAGTAGATTTCCATTGTATGTATGAACCACATCTTCTTTATCCATTCAATTATGATATCTTTTTTTGAGTTAGAAGCCACAGGACTTGGATGTTACCAAACAGTACAAAGGCAAAACAGGAGAGCGCTGTCCAACTACTAACCTCTCCTGTTTCTTATTCGTCTCTTTCCCTTCTTCCGACCTGCTTCTCCAATCCTCTGAATGGCTAACGACCCACTTCCGCTAGTGAAGAGGAAGTGAGGCAGAGTGAGGAAGAGAGAAGCCCCCCCTCATCTTACCTTAAGTTTCCAGTTCAGGCCCAAATCCAGACTTGCAGCGGGAGAAGCTTCAGAGTTGAATAGAAAGTTCGAGGGCGGCCTCTCCGAGGCACTGTTCCACCCAAGGCCTGAATGAAGGATATGGTTCTGTTAGCCTCATACTTTACATGAGTACCTTAAGGTTTACCTTGGGAGCCTTTCTTTATGTTTTCCTCTTTGTCTCCACACAGCTGTTGTTTTAACCTTCTGACCGGCCTATGTTTGCAAATGTGTTTTAGGTGATGGCCCAGGCAGTGCTGTTCATGTGTATGAACACGGCTGGAACCTTCATCAGTTACCTGTCAGACCGGGCCCAGCGCCAAGCCTTCCTGGAGACACGGAGGTGTGTGGAGGCCAGGCTGCGCCTGGAGACGGAAAACCAAAGACAGGTACCAAATGGAAGGGCCTGGCGTTGGGTATCCCCAGCCAGTCTGAGATCCATGGAGCTTTTTTTCTTTTTTTCCTCCCCAAACAAATCTTGACTTCGAGTGTTCTCTTAAAGTCTGCGTCCAGGATTCCAGGGTCCAAAGTAGTTATGTTCGACTTCTAGCTCAAAGCACGTCTGGCTTTGTTTCCCACCTTCAATTAAAGGCCGTCTACGAGAAATAAAGCGATTTGTCCCAGAGTGCTTTTCTGACACGTGGACTGACATCTGTGTTTGTGAACGAGGCCGTGGGTCCTAAAAACCACGAACATTCTCATTTTTGATCCTCCTGTCTTGAAACTGTGAATGGTTCTTTCTTTTTTTTTTTTTTTTTAATTTTTTTCAA